>NC_063193.1:27280383-27337464 GCF_017589495.1 Alosa alosa
TCATTGTGTGTTCAGGTTCCCACTCTCTCTCTCTCCGGCATCATCGTGGATTATTCATTTTGGCATGCATAATTTAGGGTCTGAAGGAGAGCGGTTCTGTAAAAGTTAAACCTCTTCATCAGAGGCTCCTCAGCGCAGAGGCACCCAACCCAACAGATGGCTGCAAGTGAAAACTCAGAGAGGAGAGAGAGAGAGAGAGAGAGAGAGAGCCTAGAATCTGCCAACGCCATGTGTCCTCCAGAGTTTTTTTTTCTCTAGCAAATGGAGAAATTAATTTATTTGCAACAAAATAAATAAGGGCATGTTGACCCCACCAAATCTGTGATAGCCATCATAATCCCAGAAGGGAGGGATATGACTCTCACCAACTCTTACTTTGATGTGTGTGCTTGTCTTTCTTTGTGTGCTTCTGTCAGCTATTGCGGCTGGGTATATAGGTGGCTCAGATGAGATTGCATTCAGGTGCAAAGATTGCTGAAGGCAACAAAGAATCTACATCATAGCTGTCTGCGTGTTTTAAAAGGACACCCAGTCTCCAAAGGGGACAATTGAGCCTGATGCTGATGGATCAGGCTTCATGAAGTATACGATCAGAATTATGGCCTCTGCACTGTCTTGTCTGCCAAATAGAAAACATGACAGAGAGCACATTCAAGCTCTGGTTGCTTAAAAAGTGTTGTTGTAAATTGGCCTTATTTCTCCCTCAGGATGCTCAGGACACTCTGAAGTCCTCGGATAAAATCTGCCGGCAGCTCATCTACCACCTGACACCGCATTCCAAGTGGCTGCGCCAGAGCATGTCCAGGAGGAAGTCACAGGCCTGGTGAGAGAGCCACACCCACACTCCACATTCCCATGACAACAGTCACATTCCCGCCACGACCGTCGTTTTTTCCTTGACAAGAAACAGAATCAGCAGCAGTTTTTCAAACTTTAATGGTGCAAGTGACTTCGCAATTCTCTTTCCAAGATTTTGCTTTTTTTTTCAGAACCAATAACCAACTAACCTTTGCCTGAAGGACCACCCATGAAAGTTTTGTTTTTCAATTTGCTGGCCAATACAAACCTAGTCTTTTTGTTAGTACACTCAGATGTATTTGCTTAAAGCTTACTTACAGCGTCTCTTTATACACTACTGTTCAGTGTCCTATTTCTGTCGACTATAAACCCTCCCTCAAAATTAATTATTTTCATTTAAGGTTTCTATACGCTAAAATGAAATCGACGCACTAATTCATTTTCTTGTCCACATCCACATATATAAATATATATATATATATATATATATATACACATCCACAACTGTCCATTACATGTAAATATACTATTTAAAACTCAACCCAATGGTACACATGGAACCGATAACAAAATGGATGAAACAACAAACCTTTGCCAACAATAATAGGAAAAAAATATACTTACAAAGTATATACGTTTTTTTTCTTATGCAGAGCCAGGACTCTGTTTCAAAGTGTGATGGGCAATAACCGATTGAAGTTAAATTCCACTTAGCCAGCAAATTAATTTCCTCTTTCTACAATCGATTGGTTCTGCCTTTTCAACAGTCCTCTCCTGCAAGAGGTCACAGAGAAGACTACACACCATTTCAAAGTAGTTGGACAAAACCTAAAATGGTTCAGGTCATTTCACACTGTAAGGTAATTTTAAGCATCAAGATGACAAAGAAAGACTCCCCATCAGTAATTAATTTATGGACTCATTGAAATGCTGATGTATTCACTGCCTGATGCTGTAGTTCTCAGTACCATCAAATGCTTCTGGAACTTTCTGTCTCTGGGGGTGAGCCTTGAAAGTCACAGAGAGTGATTTTATAATTACAGGACGTTATAAAGAGCAACTTTTTAATACATGAAGGCACACCCAAAAGGTTTTGAAAGCCACTGAAATTACATCTCTTTCTGCTGTCTAAATATTTTTAATTAGGAAAACATACATTTTGACAAGTTGTGTCACAAGGATTACACAAGTTAGTCACATTCTGTTTTCACACATAACCTATGCAAATGAGCATACCTATTGAAAGCTACGATCTGTTCAGTAGTCAAGACTAAGCTCAATATGTCATAATATTTGAATCATCTGTCTGTGGAGTAGATGTGCAGTGTTATTGGCCAGACCATGTATGCTACAGGAATTAACATAGGACTTTCATAGGACTCAGTCTGCTCAAAATAGTCAGCTTGTGTGTGTGTGTGTGTGTGTGTGTGTGTGTTTGTGTGTGTTTGTTTGTTCTTGTGTATGTGTGTGTGTGTGTGTGTTTGTATGTTCGTGTGTGTGTGTGTGTGTGTGTGTGTGAGCTATGTGTGCGTGTTGTTTTGTGTGTGGGTTCCCTTCACAGACACTCCATGTTTAATCAATCCCTTCTAAACAGCTGCCATGCCGGGGCATGAAAAGGCTTGCATGTAGGCATTTCCTAAAGGACATCAATGCTTTTCAGCTTTATAGCAGCGAGGATCACCAGTCTACACAATGCAACATACAGTACCGCTCAGATGTCTGTTGCCTATTCTCATGTATGTTGATTTATTTGAATTGTCAAGTTGGTTTGGCAAATTAGGTTGGATGTATTATATACATATATATTTTTAATCACACTTGTGGGCGCCCTTTGTGGGTTGAATACGTTGTATTCCTTATGTAGACACATATGATCAATCATTACTTAACCTAACCATAAACCAACCCTTACAAAAATGCAATGTTTGCGGCAGATTTGCAGCAAACTTGTGGGTGATTTGTGGCAAACAAATGAGTTCACTAGAAAATATTGCCAATGGTTGCCAATGTTGGCCACTAGAGGCAAACTTCTGCTGTAGCAAAGTTCTGGCATCAATGAGAATGAGAAGTTTGCCACTGGTGGCAAATGTGCTCGCCAGTTATTTGCCATCACACTTAGCCAATAATGACAAACTTCCAGTGAACTTCTTGTGACAAACCTAAACCTTGTATATTGCTGCAATTTTGCTGCAACATTGCCAGAAGTTAACCATAACTATTTGCCAGAAACCTAATTTGCATGTGAAAATATGACCTTGCCGCAAATTTGCGGCAACTATTCGCCAGAAACCTGAAATTTCTGTAAGGGCTAGCCCTAATCCCTATAATAACAGAGATGTTTATTGTACTAAATTGTTAAGTACATAGCGTTTAAAGACAATTAGAATGAAGTACATTACAGTGCACATGGTTCACTACAGAGGCCTTGTGGGCTGTGTGACAAAATAATGAACAGACCAGATTCCTTAGACAAGGTTTGAACCCTCAGACAGCCCTGATGCAATTTCTCTCAGTGGTCCTATTAGTGAGTGGTGCATTGGCCATGAAAATGACTAACTGGGTTCAGTTGCATTAAAATGGGTTCAGCCATGAGAGGAAATGATAAACCTGTAGTGACTGACGATGTCGTGGCAAATCATTGTAACTTTTTGCCCATTTCTTTCTGTATCTCAAACACACACTGAGATAGGCACACATGTGCGTGTGCGCACACACACACACACACACACACACACACACACACACACGCACACGCACGCACGCACGCACACACGCGCACACACACACACACACACACACACACACACACACACACACATTCACAAGTCGTGACTGTACTGGGGCGTTATGACAGGAGAACTATTTTCTTCATAAAAATATGCACACAGTCATGTTGCCCTGACAGAAACTTTTTTTTTAGACAGCTAACCCTATTTTCACTTTTCATTAATTAATTCAACCGTGTTGTAAAACAGCCATGGAAACTTCCCTTCTCACATAGCTACAGTATAAAGCCATATCATATGGTGTGAATAGCAAGGGTACTGTGCATATTAACCTTGTGATCTGCTTTCAGGGCTAGACTAAATGAGGTTGAAATCTCACCTTCAAACATATATTTTCAGAGTGTTTCGTGTTCCTGACAACACACGTATTTCAAAGACCAGCAGAATTGTCTATTTAGGCAGAGACTGAAGGAGCATGGGGACTTTTCACAGATATTTTTAATCACATTGCATTCATGTGGAAATGACAATCTAATGGGGGAGAGGAGCTCGGCAAGCGGATAAAGGCAATGCCATTGTGCCGCTCGCTTTTCAAAAGATTTGAATGGGCTAGTGGTTGCCAGCATGAGGCAAAGAGAGAGAGAGAGAGAGAGAGAGAGAGAGAGAGAGAGAGAGAGAGAGAGAGAGAGAGAGAGAGAGAGAGACACTACAAAGACAATATCAGATGATGTCAAAATCAATCTCTATTAAAATTAAAAGCAGCACTCTCTTGTACTCAAAATGAAAAAAATAACTTGGGTGATTTGTTTTAAAAATTAAGGTGCCCAGCTATCTGGAAATCCAGGCACAGTCTCTTCCCACAGTGCTCGGCCATGTTAGAAGATAGTCTGACACCCTCTGTTACAGACACAACAGACTGAGATTCATCATGAGATCTGGCGTCAGTGAGAAACATACACACACACACACACGCACACACACACGCACATGCACATGCATATGCACACTCATGGGTGTGTTTCATTTGCTCTCTCACTAGTAAGAATACAAAGACAGACTGTATGTAAGGAGGAAATTGATATGCTCTTGCTGCACAAAATGTGGTTTTGGTTTTGTGGTCGCAACTCACACAAGGTTGTTTGTTTGTCACGGAAGGCCACCATCTGCTGTGAGCTAACGCCGTGTGGCTGAAACCTGCGATGGCTCACGGGTGCGAAAGAATTTTTCACAGGTGCGAAAGAAGAGTTTCAGGTGTGAAATCGGCTCTTGTCGTGCTAACAGCAGTAAGAGGCCAGTCTCACTCTTGTTATCTGCTATCTCATTGCTGTTCTATCTTATTTTTTTGTTGTTTTTCTCAATCTCAAGCCTGTAAAGTGAGCCCTGTGCCAGCTCTTTCTCAAAGAAAACACCATATGTTAGTTGCAAATTCTGCTATGAATGTTTTAATAACTTAATCTTTAAAAGTAAAAAGTAAAATTGAAAGACAGCAATAACCAGGGCAGTTTGTGACACACTATGAAATAAAAACAGATTTAAAAAGCTACACGACTATTACTCTGTTGGTATTTTGCTACAGCTCCCCTCCTGATCACTGTAGGTCTGTCCAATTATATAATTTATTTCTTTGCTGTCTTCAAGTTTCTGGGTCTCTAATGCCTAGAGTGGATAATGACGGTCTGGGCTATACCCCTAAGAAATTGACATCTCAATGAACTGAGATATATTATTTTAAAGAATTACTGGGCAGTACTGTGCCTACAATTCCCCTTGTTATAATGGCTTCCCATGGAGGTAGGCAGCCTTAAGCTGTCAAGCCTTTAGTGGCAATGCCGACTGTGCCCTCGCAAGCGCTGTGGAGTTGACACGCCGTTAAAAAAGTGTCAGCCCAGTTCCAAAAGTTTTGAAAGCATAGGACGTTCTTCTTTTTTTTTTGGAACTGTCTGACTTTCTATGTATGTGTGGTCTGACATGTTGACACAGAATGGCACTTCCACAGTCCTTATGCCGCCTTCACATTGGCACTTGAAATCAGCTCCGATATTCACAATGCTTCCCCACTGGATGTCGTACTGGACTGTTGAAAGGGTTGGAAGCATTTTGAGTTTGGCAGACAAACGCACAATAGTAATATCTTATTTTTAACTAATTGTCTAACTGCCCTAATAACATTAGGAAACCATGTAAGACAATGACATGACAAAAAATGTTGTTTGGAAATAATTATTTATTTTACACCAACCGTTAATTTTACTTTTCACAATATGGGGTTGTGTACCTCTATGGATTATGCTCGTCCCTTTTTGATGACTTTTGTGTGAAACTGTATTGTTTAAAAGCATGTAATATGCTAATATAAAAGATAATTCAGTTTGTTTATCGGCACCATAGCAACGGTCGGATTGTTTTTTTCCACCGCACTCGTTTGCAGCGGTTCGGATCCATTCGTCTGCAAATCTCCATAGGAAATGAATGACTTCCGGTCCTTTCTCTGCCGTATTTGCAGTGCCAATGTGAAGTGGGCATTAGAGTGTTTTAGAGTCTTTTATTCTAACTGTAAACCTTGTCACCAGTGCGCATAGATGAGAAAATGTTTCTCAAGTCCTCTTTTACAGCTGAAAATGCTGAATTATTTCTCAGCCACCAGCTGGTGTGTTGTGGTCCTGATTGCATCAGGCTGTTATGATGCTGAGGTTCAACAGCCTCCCAGCACATTTTTCCTGTGTGATTGGCTCACGACTGGACTCCATCCCATGTAAAGGCACAATAGCTTCATTCATGGAGCTGATTAGGGCATCCTCGTTATCCCAGTGTGGGCTGCCGGAGACAAATTAGCTGCTCTCCCTCTTTGTGTGTGTGTGCTTTTATGTATGTTTGTGTGTGTGTGTGTGTGTCTGTGTATTCACTTTTGTGTTTGATGAGGCTGCAGGTAGGCCTGCATGTCTCCCGTTTTGTGCGTGTGAGTTTGTGTGTGTCCATGCAATTGTGTGCGCTGTTGTGTGTGTCTGTGTGCCCACTTTTGTCTTTGATAAGGTTTACGGGTAGGACTGCACGTCTCTTCATGCCATTGTGTGGGCGCTGTGTGGGCACTGTGTTCGCCCGTTGACAGGGTTCTCAGAGCGAGTGCAAGGGCCTGTCACCTCTCATCAGGCTGGACCACGGGGGACCCGCGTCCATGTCAGCCTGCGGTAATGAGCGTTGGCACGCTGGCACCACCCTCATCTGTCACCCTTTCAAATGTCAAACCTGTTGTGCGCTTGGACCAGGCCACCACCAGCCAGGGACAGAAACAGAGGGAGAGAGATAGAGAGTAAAGTGGTAAATCAAAGTCAGATTGAGAGTCAATGTGAATAGATAGCGCAGGAGAGGGGAGTATTGACGTTTGAATGAGAGTGGAGTCACATTATAAAGAGGCAACAAGACAAAGAGGCAGTGAGAGGAACTTGAGAGACAACTCTGAAGGAGAGTTTGTGTAAAGACCAAACTGTTAAAAAGAGCAGAAGTTTAATCTCAAATATTAAAGACTTTAAGGCCAGTCTACCCACCATATCACAAATTACTGTTAAAACACTCCATTATATGAAGTTCTATGACCTGAAAATATTCCATGGCCTAGAACTTTTGTGTGAGGAAGAATTTAGCATTGTAGCACATTGACTTTCAATGACTACCCCTTGATTGCTGAATCTGCTCTACTTGGGTGTGTTTGGATAAAAACATTGACCAAATGTATAAATTGAAAAACTAAATATTTTATTTTTGGTTAGTTAGTTTGATGTATAATTCCGAAACAAATCAGAATCAGATTGGACGAACTTTGCTATTCCAATTCTAGGGTAAAACTTTCCCTTGAAGCATTAGTGGCAGAGGCCAGTTGTCCCTTTCTGATCTCCTTAGCCCGTAGCCCTTTGACAGAGTTATTACAGAGTGGAAAGGATGGTCTATGGACTTAAGAAATGTTTCTCATGGCCGTTTCACAGCCCTCAAACTGGCTGACATGAATAATAAAGAAAGCTTGTGAATCTTTTATGACAGAGGGAAAAAAACAAAATGGCCCCTGGCCACCCCGTACACCCCCTCATCGTTATTCCTCTGGGGTACCAAGCGAAAGAACGGACCCCGAGAAGGAGGGAAACTTGTCTCACATCACCCTGACTGGCATTACTTATTAATAGACTGTCTGGACAGAGTCTCGGACATCTTCTGAGCACCATCCCCACAGCTAAGCCACACACACACACACACACACAGACATGTGCACACACACACACATGCACACACACACACACACACACACACACACACACACACATCTGCACACACACACACACACACACACACACACACAAAACACACACGCATGCACACACACACACACACACACACACATAAACACACACTCTCTCACACAAGCAGTCAGAGAGACGAGAGGTGGAGAGAAATGTTTGCACATTAATTTATCTTTTAATAGTGTTCAAACTGTATTCATTTGCATCAGTCATTGGGTTGCTAGCCCATAAACACCCATTACACTCATATAGACCCTTTCAACAATAATAACAAAAACAATGCTTGAACGTTCTATTTGGTTCCCAATCTACTTCCTCTGCATTAAGATAACATATGGAATGTTAAAACGGAAGCCTTGTGGGGCCAACTATGATGCTGATAATGGAACTCTCTAGAAAGGGTCTATAGCCCATTAACACTCATAAGACACAGGGTGGTCAGGATGTATGGGGTGACTAAAAAAGAGATGGAGAGAGAGAAATTGTGCTTGTCTAGAAATTGTATCTAGTCATCCTAGCATTGCTTGCTAGTGCAGAGAGGAATTTTACTTCATCTTGCATTTTTATTTCATTTCATCTGTGTAGGTGGAGTGTGGCAATAAAACACTAAATGCAAAATAGCAAAACTGTCACTCTTGCGAGATACTAATCTGTTGTGACAGACAGACAGAGGTTACAGGGTCAGTGTCACGCAGTGTAATTGCCTGGGCCATTCCCAATATGGTGTGGGAAAAAACACACACACACACACACACACACACAATGCAACTTAATAGCCATAGTCTAATTTACATTAGGCAGTCTGTATAGAGCTGAGAGATATTAAACAATCAACTTGAATTTCTTGAATTTCCCCTTGAGGGTCAATAAAGTATCTATCTATCTATCTATCTAACTTCCATATTATTCTACCATGCTGTATCTCCAAGTCAATGCAGTGGTCAAGAGCAGATTACAGGTTTATATAGGTTAAGTGACAAAACATACAGTGTCTACAGCTGTGGTGGTTAACACATGCAAATGTGCATATTCTTAACCAGCACCCATTGTATATCTATGACCTTAACAGGATGACCAAGGTCAGAACAAAAATCATGATTGAGAGGGAAACACCATTTTGAGCAATATATAGTAACTGATACAGCAACTCGAATAAGACAGCAGAGACTGTGCGTTGTAGCTCAAATATGTGCATGTAATAGAAGTTCACTGAGAAGTAACTTTACAAGTCTTGTACTACATTTGCTATGCATGTGAAAGAGGGAGGTGATATCGTAAAATATCTCAAAAACACAATCACAATTTCCAAATCTGAATATAAGACCACCACACATGTTGGCTTTATCAAATTATCCATATGACCAATTCCTTAGGAGGAGATGAGTCACCAAAACGGATATAAAGCCCTGACCCACGTACCGAGAACAATGAATGTCACACTTCTGCCACCTTAATAGTATGATTATTCAGCTAGGTAGATTACCTGCTTAGTGAAATTACCAGTGTTAGTGCACAAATAGAACCTATGCATGGGAGAACAGGACTTTTAAGGCACCAACATGAGTCTGCCGTCACTTGCCACGCACATCAGTGCCGGCATTTTTAACTGACAGGCATTGTATAAACAATGGATTTTATGGAACGGCACAGACAAAAATAGAACTGAGTCGTAATCGACACAGCAGCAGTGTTCGACGCTGGCATGTGGGGTTGTACTGAAAACAATGAAATGTAATGTCATGGAATGTTGATAGTGGAGTGCGCCGCGCTTGTGTCAGCGCCAATGTGCAGAACACATTACTTTCTGAAGCCATGGTTACCCACCTCTGCAGTCATTCATTGTTTTTGTTGTTTTTTTTTTGGGGGTGGTTAATAAAAAGGAATTATGTGCACTCAAACTCTGAATGCTATGCGGGTGTTCCATCTCTGCTTGTATTTACATACGTAATATCAGACCATAGAATATGGAACACAGCATCACAGGCCCTCCACCCCCCTGGAGAAAACTCAACAGGAAGTGAAATTTATGTCACTATAAGTCAACGGTTGCCAGGAGATGTGTTATGAGTTCAATGTGAGCATAACTCCAACTGACAAGCAAGGCCGACAAATAAATAGTAGAATACATAAATAAGACCAACAGGTGTGTTTGAATGGGCACATGTGAGTATAGGGCTGTCTGAAGTCTTTTTTCTTGCTTACAGGAAAAAAAAACACTTACAAATGTATGATTGCACATGTGTGTGTGAATCATAACCCCCCAAGAATAAATAAAAGTTGAATGAATGAATGAATGTACTTTTAGTTGACGACACACACACACACACACACACACACACACATACACACACACAGATATACTGTAGACACAGTCAGACAGACAGACACACACACACACACACACACACACACACACACACACACACACATATACTGTAGACACAGTCAGACAGACAGACAGACAGACACACACACACACACACACACACACACACACACACACACACACACACACACACCCACCCATCCACACACACACACGCATATCACAAGCATATTGAGATTTTTAAGAGAGAATAGCAGAGTAATACACACAACACTATAGCCCAAGTATCATGACTGATGTCTTTGGGTGTTGACATGCAGGATTAAGTTTATTCTTTGCGGGTATGCTGCCTGACGGAGCTGGAAGCCTTCTGTTGTGACTGCCAGAGAATAATCGACTTTGGTGTGAGTCACATGCCTACCACTGACTCCAGCAGGTCCTTAAAGTCAGCTTTAAAGCAACATCAAAGTGGCCCAAAGCAGTCTGTCTCTCAAACTTGTCTCATTGTGCGCTCTCTCTCTCTCTCTTTCTCTCTCAATATCATCTTCCACTTCTCTATCTCCCCTTCTATCATAATTTCATTTCATCTTTTGCTTTTCCTTCCATGCTCCCAGCCTAAGATATCTTCTCTTGCCTCCTGCCGCTTTCCTACCTCCACATCTGCCTTTTGTGTGTGAGTCTCTCTCTTCTCTTTACCACTCTGACACACACACACACACACACACACACACACACACGCACATACATGTTGACGCACGCACACACACGCACACACACGGACATGTTGATGCGCACACACACACACACACACACACACACACACACATCACACAAATGTCACCAGTGAAAGGACACAGAAAGCCCAGGCTCTGAAAAGGCTAGTGTAGAGGGATAAGATGTGTGCTGAGAGAATCATCCTCGCATTCAGAGGGAGAATAAGACTCTGTCAGTGTCTGCACCAGACAACCCCCGGCCGACAGCCAAAGGGGTAGTGGGAGACGGCAGGGGAAGAGCGTGTAGGAGGGAGGTGGAGGGAGGTGGAGGGAGGGGGGTTATATTTGGAAAATAAATTGAATTCGAGCCTCGTGCTAAAAGGAGAGGACACCTGCTCCGCACAGATATCTCCACCACGGCATGTTTCCATAGCACGGGACGGAATGCAGAAGATGTTCAGATCCAAAGTGACTCGGCAGAAAAAAGAGATGGGTGTCCATGTGTGTGTATTTGTTTGTGTGTGTGTGTGTGTCTGTGGGCCTTTGTGTGTTAGTGTGTATATGTGCGCACACACATGTTCTATCACTTGCACCAAGCATAGAAATTCAGCAATCCCTTCAGCTTGTTACATAAATAAGATTTTTCTCGAATGCCTGAACTTCACCCCCTCTCAAAGTGTACCAGCTGTCACACACACACACACACACACTCTCTCCCTCTCTGTCTCTCTCTCCGTCTTTTTTAAAAACGATGAATTCTGAGGTAGATTTTTAAATGCACAAGCCATCGCCTACTGGTAGCTGATTACAGCTGGTAGATTCATTGCCCTAAGCTGGACAGACATCCATCAGGGCTGTTTGTGACTCCCCCCTCACCCTCCCCTAAAGGGCTCTGCTGGGGTGTGTGTGTGTGGGGGGGGATTTTTTAATGTCTGCGGAAGCTGCCATCCGCCATCATGCTGTGGTGAAGACGGAGTGGTCGTACTAATGCCCATGACTCATATCTAGGCCCCTGTGAGACTGCATTGCATGAAACGTTTGGCTATCGCAGCCTCTGCAGTCTTTATTGATCCCCAGATAGCGGACTGGGTCGAGATCACTTCACTTTCTAAACCAGATAGCACATGCACATAATGAGCAAGTTCAGTGGTGTTGACAAAAGGTGGTGTTAACACAAGAGACAGTATCACGAATCGTCGCCTCTGCTAATCGAATCACCAGTTTTATATCTAGGTTAGGGATCTCCAAACAACATCTCTTGACACAGCGGATGCCATCAAACGTGACTCATGAGCGTGTTTGCTCAAGCTCTGCAGTCTTCCACCTCCTCATCAGTGGGATGTAATTGAAATATGCTGCCAGACAAATAGCTAAACGTGTGGATGCGTGGCTGGTGGCGAGGTTCAGTCGCTGCATTCGTATCCTTGAACAGCTTGGAAAAGAAACAATCCAGCAATCCCTGCGAATGTTGCATATAAGCGCTTATTTTTTCATTGTTATAATCATCATCATGGATTCATTTCTCTTTGAAAGAAAGAAAAAATACCAGAAATACAATACTGAGGACTCAGCATTGCTGAGAAGTCTTTTCTCCTCTCTGTGTGCATTTGATAACCTACATCTATACACTTAAACAGAAAGGGCTGAAGGATCATCTTGACTAACGTAAGTGCAGTAGTTTTGTAGGTTGCTACCAACCTATTTTAGGATTAAAGCAAGATTGTTGGCCTCCCACACATGCTAGATACTGTATGTGTCACATTAAATCAAATCTATTTAGTTATTTTGGCTTCATACTCATGTTGATGATACACTGACTTTAAAAAAAAAAAAAAAAAAATCAGGATAATTTCCAATTCGTATAGCTTGTGGCTTTAAGTCTAGAAATGTAAGCAAATATTTTGCTACAGTCTCCTTTTCACCATGTCACAATTTTTTTAGAAACCTGATACGCTTTAGCCTGGATAGCCAGTGTTTGTTAGTCACACAGCACTTGTGAAATGAAGATGTAATTGTTTGGGAACATCCTCACTGAAATGGATATGTGTGTAATTGGAGATGGAGAAATTAGAATAGTTATGTCATTTTGTCCGCTGAGGAAAACTCCTTCAATTTTGAACATCTGGCCTTTTTTCAGGAAGGTTAAAGCACACTGTGTGGGTGTAGAGCCTTATGGATTATAAGGATTTCTGTTCAAAGCCATTTTGTTGCTATGGGGCTGAAATATTCTTATGGGAGCATGCGGTGTAGGAGGGAGAGTGTTTGTGAATGTGTGCTGGCATGTGAGAGTGTGTGTGTGTGTCTATGTGTGTGTGTGTGTGTGTGTGTGTGTGTGTCTGTGTGTGTGAGAGCGTATGTGGGTGAGGGAACCAGCACATGAGTGGGTGGGTGACTTTAATGTATGTGTGTGTATCTGTCTGCCAATTAGGGGTTAGCTAGGTCCATGTAATGAATGTGTGTATGTGTCTATGTGTGTATATTTGATTCTGTCTGTATATTTGTGTGTGTGTGTGTGTGTGTGTGTGTGTGTACATGTATGCATACCTGTGTGTGTCTGTGTAAGTGTGGTGCATGTCAGTGTCTGTGTGTGTGTGTGTGTGTGTGTGTGTGTGTATGTGTGTGTGTGTGTCTGTGGTTATCGACCAGAGGATGTCAGAGTGAGGTGAGCACGGCCACTAATGGCTGGTGTGTCGATACAGAGCTTTCAGACCGACAGACCTCCAATGAGAGGAGAAAATGGTGGAATACACAACACAATGAGAGGAGTGGACCCCCTACGGTCACATACACAACAGAATAATCACCACCATAAGCGTGTTTCAGTCAGAGCCGGGACATAAATGCAGATAGAAGGAGAAGTAAGACAAGGAAGCGATCAGAGCCCTTTGTGTTTTTTTCCCTATGGGTGAGGAAAGCAGTGGTGTGACCGAACTGGTCAAACGCTGTGAGGTGAGGAGGTATGAAATGGCCGTCAAAGACAGAAATCAATGAGAGAAGGCATCCACTTCAACAGTGGCCCTACAGTGCAACTAAAAGAGAGTCACAGCTCTGTGAACAGGATACCAGACACACACACACACACACACGTACACACATACATACACACGCACGCACACAATCCCATGCTTGCTTGCATAGAGAAAAATATAGCCACCACATCTTTCCGCTGCCCACTGCAGCTTCCCTCATTTTCTGCCACATTATGCCATGAGGAACCATTTTGTTTAATTCTCTGTGTGAGCGAGAGAGAGAGAGAGGGAGAGGAAACATTTCCTCCAAGCCTCATCATCTCTTGCATTGTGAAATACACCCCGGTCTCATTAGCACAGCCTCCATCTCCATCTCAGCCTCTGATAGCCCCTCTGACTGGGCCATCGGCTGCTGGTGGCTGTGGCTGAGGCCGAGTTACAGCACAAAGTCGCTAGAACATCTGCCCCGGGCTAGAAGCAGGGAAAACAAGCGCTCTGTCCAAACACGGAGCTACAGCACACTGGAGGCAGGGGGAGGGGGGGGTAGGGGAGGGAACAAGGGGGCTGTGGGTTCACTGTTGTATTCAGGATTACGCCAATTGTGTGGACGATTACCATTGCGGCCGCACAAAGGCAAACAGCTTCACATTACAAAGTTGCGTCGACATAAAAGAAATAAACGCAGAGTGGACAGGCTGCGGGTTTTGTTGGGGCAAAGCCCCATTTAAACACATTTTCATTTCATTGAGATGGAGAGGAAGATGACAAACTTACACTGTTGAGTTTTGTATGAAAATGGGCATGAAGTTTAACCCTTAAAGGTGTAGGTTTTTGAACGTTCTAAGTTCCGCAACAATTGAAGGTTCTAAAATTCTATGTTGAATTCAATGAACCCAGATATTCTTTAGAATGTTCATTTCTCAACATTCCCGTCACACCGGTGTGACGGTACTCCTTTAAGGGTTAACTTAAATTGTTTTGGAAATGCTATTTTGTAAAAAGTTTTTTCCTTGCATCGACTGTATTAAGACAAATCACATTTCAGAGTCTTAATAATACAGCACCTTTGCATTCTAGCCTATGAGTATGTCATTTAGCATTTATTTTGCTCTAGGAATACCTTGTGGCATTTGAAGTGAAAGTGTTGGTATTTTATTAAAATATGCTGGTTTTGCTTCACCAATATTAATGCCTGTCGAGTTCAAATGCTGTGGTTAAAAAGTTCATCAAGTGCAGTTCTACACACAGTAAAGACTCTGAGTGCATGTATGTGTGTATGTGTGTGTGTGTGTGTGTGTGTGTATGTGTGTGTGTGTGTGTGTGGGGGGGGTATTATGTCTTTGAGCATCTGTGTATGTTCTGGTTGGTAGGCTATGGTGTGTGTGTATGTGTGTGTATGTGTGTGTGTGTGTTTGTGTGTGTGTGTTACATCTTTGAGCAGCCATATGTGTTGTGGTTGGTAGGCTATGGGATGTGTGTGTGTGTGTGTCTGTGTGTGTGTGTGTGTACCCTGTTGAAAAAAACAGCCTGACCACCTTAAGGTGGTTTGCTGGTTGACCAGCTTGTTAACCAGCTTGTTTGACCACCCTATGATGGTTGATCAGCTAGACCAGCAAAACTTGCGAAAACATACCTTCAGCTGGTTTACCCAGCTACGATGGTAATGCAGCTGGTTTTGCTTGTTGTACCACCTCAAGCTTGTCATTATAGTTTGTGTTGCTGGTCTACATTGCTGGTTTAATTGGCCATGCCAGCTTATGTTGGTCATTCTAGTAAACCAGCATGACCATCTTACACCAACAATGTCAAGCTTGACAGGCTGGTCACCAGCATGACCATCTTACACCAGCTGTATCTCCAACGACGGGCTGGTCACAACAGCCTGACCAGCTTCCTCAGATGGTCAACCAGCATGTCCACCTGGTGGCCTAACCAGCTACACCAAAGACCAGGAAGAGCTGGAAGAAAACCAGCAAAGACCAGCTAAAACCAGCTACCAGCATAAGCTGGTTTTTAGCTGTTTTTTTCATCAGGGTATGTACTGTATGTGTGTGCGTGTGGGTGGGTGTGTATGTGTTTGTCATATGTATTTGAGCATCCGTGTGTGTGTGTGTTGTGGGATGGCTATGGGATGTTCTGTGCTCTCGTGTTCCTACTCGCTGGGACTCCTACGGCAGTCTTCCGTTGGGCCCCTCCTCCTCTCCCCCCCGGCCCACCGTTTGCTCGGCACACAGTGAAAAAAAACAAAGCCACACACGACGGCCAATTCCCAGGCAACGGCACACAGCCGTGACAATGTGACAGAAATCCCACTCTACTTTCATGCCCCCCAAAACAACCTTGCCAACTCTCCCCATCTTTTCTGTCTCTGCTTGTTTCCGTCTCTCTCTTGTTATAGTTCTCTCTTCTATCTTTCTCTTTTTCTTTTTCTCTCATTTTCTCTAATTCTTAACATGTCTCTTGCTACATGTCTCTCTTTCCCAACATCTACCTCTGGGTCTTCTTCCTCCTCCTCTCTCTCTCTCTCTCTCTCTCTCTCTCTCTCGCTCTCTCTCTCTCTCTCTCTTTCTCTTTCTTTCTCTCTTAGGGACAGATATCCTTCCCTCTATAAATGCCTATTCACCTCTAGTTCCATGGTTGCCACTCATACAGCTCAACCAGCTGCACTTTCAAAAGACAAACTCTGGGCAACCCCAGTGAGTTTCTCTATGGTTACACTGCAGCTGATTCAAGTATTACTTTGAAATAAGGCCTAGTGATTTCAATCCCCTGAGAAAGAAAACAAGGAGGAAAAAAAAATTCTACTACCATCTGGTTGGTAAGGCTTGCTTGGCAGTTATCTATTCAGTATCCACATGGCATTTGAAACCTGAAATGACTTCCTTGGAGTTTTTAAATGGCTGTGTAGCTTCTTTATGCTTCTTATTGTTGTCTTTCCTGCCTCTCTATTAACTTTCTTCTTATCTGTCTTTCCTTTTCATAAACAGCTTGAAAAACACCCTCCAGAAGAAACAGTCTGCCGAGTCGGTGGACCTTTCGGGAATCCCGCTCTCCACCCGCGACGTCCGGCACGTAACGCTCCACCTCCAGACCAGCGGGGCCGCCGTGTCCGCTGTGGACCTGAGCTTCTGCGAGCTGCGCGACGAGGGCCTGTGTCTACTCCTGCCCGTGCTAGCCACGCTGCCCAAGCTCAACACACTGGCGCTCAACGGCAACCGACTCACGGTGGCTGTGGTCAAGGACCTCACTGAGACTCTCAAGGACCCCAAGAGCTTCTCGTGCCTGGCGTGGATCGACCTGGGCAACAACGTGGACATCTTCACCATGCCCCAACCCTTGCTAGTGGCGCTTCGCCGGCGCTGCAGTCTCAAGAGCAGCCTGCCCACCATCTACGAGTACACAGAGGGCCAGCCCTACTGCTACCGAATGGAGGCCTCAATTGAGGAGCCCAGTGTCTACGAGGAGGAAGAGGAGGAGGAAGAGGTGGAAGTTGAAGTGGAGGAGGAGGAGGAGGAGCTAGAGGCTTGGGGTATTGCCGAGGACGTGAAGGGTTCGCCTAGTTTTACTCTGCATTATTGCGAAAGGTGAATCCAACACCCCCCTTCCCCCCCGTGGCAAACACACACACCTCCCCAATACCATGAACAACAGCCGTGCCGACGACAAGCGGGAGTTAAAGAGGCAAAAGCAGAAAAGACAGAGAAAGAAAGGGAGAGGGAGTGAGAACGAGAGAAAGACAGAGAGAGAGTGTTACATGTCCTTCCTCAATCAAGCACTTCTCTCAGTCCAAATACCTTTGACACCTTCTTTCTCCTCTATCACTATAGCAACTGTAAGGTCACCCCATCGTGGCAAATAGTAATACCATCAGTCAAAGAGATGTTTTACTAACATACATGGGACTAAAACAACTGTGTGTTCACCTCAGTAAAAAACAAAAAAAACACCCCACCGGTGACAGTTGCTGTGTGTGATATCTATTTCCGGGGGGTGCCACGTGTTGGACATGAAACACCTGCGTCAGTGACTTACTGTGTTGGTGGATGGTGCCCCTGGGAGTGAGGTGGGGGTTCATTTGAGGGGGGGCTAGAAGAGTCTTCCGGAAAGGTGTTCTCTTCTCCCCTCAGTCTTCTCACGCGGCGGAGCAGTGGCCGGCCGTGGTCCTGCTGAAAAAACAAAGTTCCCAAAACCGGCGGCGTGGCAAAGATCAGACGAGACGCTCGACACTCAACCACATGGCCCCCCCGCTGGCTCCACTGATGGCGGAAGGTTTAGGATGACGACCCAGCCTGATCTGACGGCGTTCCGTTTTTTTTTTTTTGTGTTTTTTTTTCTTTTTGGTTAGCTGGGTTGGCGTGCGTTAAGCCGCGATGATCGTGTTTTCCCCTACAGCGTAACTGAGACCCTCACTCTGGCAGCCCACTGGGCCTAGCTTCCCTTACACTGTGCATGCATGTGTGTGTGTGTGTGTGTGTGTGTGTTATTCGCGTGAGTGTGTACGTGTGTATTAGTCCCTGTGTGTGTGTGTGTGCTTGTGTGTGTGTATGCTGCGCTGTGTGTGTGCTCTGTTAATCTCTCAACAAAAGCAATGAAACCCGCTCAACAGACTACACAGCCGACGGACTGTCACGTGACGGCCGCAAAACTGCTAAGTCAAGACTTTTGCATTTTTCCCCCCCTTTCCAAAACGTTCACTTGTGAATGCCCATGCACCACTTGTGTCGTGTAGTCGTGAATAATGATACAAAACATTGCGCTGTTGTATTCGCTATAGGCTGTTTTTTTCACTCTGTCTTTTTTCCTTTGCATTGTGTGTTGATAATGAACAAAGCAATCTTAGAAGACAACAAGTGCAACGGAACAAAGGATTCTCTAGTTGTGTTTGACTGTCACCTCCTTGCTTCATTGCTTTTCTGATGTTATTTTCGGCTGTTTATTGCCATCAAGCTCATTCTTCCTCACTCCGGGGCGAATACTAATGAGCCGTTGGTAGAAAAATTAAAACTTAATTGGCTGTTTCTTAGCTTTTGGCTAATCAACAAAAAGGATCATCAGACGACAAGTTCAAAGAGATACCAAACAGCACATTACAGGTCATCACTGAGCCATTGTAGCACAAATTTGAGTCATGCTTTGAATACATTATGTGCTGAAAGCATCATAGAGAGAACATTCTCATAAAGATAGAAACATCAGTGACTCCAGGGCAGAAATAACTACTGGGGCAGATAGTCTGATGATCGAGTTTAAACAAATCGAGTTTCACAAATAGCGAGAGACCAGTGGACCACTGAGGGTAGTTTGCAGAGGTTTTGCTAACATGTTTAAGCATAGTGGAACACTAGCTAATTACAGACAAGATACCATCACTTTACCACTTGCAATCAAAACACATTTGTATTCAATCATCATAGGCTACTTCTTTGTTCATTACAATAACATACCGGTTTGTTATTTCCTTAATATTTTTGGCAATGAGCTAAAAATAATGGTGGATTTATGAGTTTGTTCATTTGGGGTGCTGCTAAACACAACCCCTGTAGCCTCCTGGCAAAATGCTCAGCAGCCAGTCAAATTAAATACCTTTCTTCAGCAGCCTAATCTGTAGCCTATGTGCACTACAGCGTTCCTTATGTTTCTTGTGGGGAAAAATAAAATTAGGCTACAGAATGGGTCGAATGGTAGGGAATTATACAGTTGAAAATACTTCTCTGATAAGCACACCCACTTACATGGAAATGTCACCTCATACAGAGAAGTGGGCTATTTTTATCTTCTGTAAGTGTAGCCTAACCTTGGGACAAAATTTTACAAAAGAAGTCCAAGAGGAATAGGCATTTGGGGTCTGAAACCTTCGAAACACTCCATTAGGGGGTCCCTGTTTTCCGACACTGCTGGCAGACTGGTGTCAAGCTATTCAACAATATTTTCTTTGGTCGCCGCTAGTCTTCGATTTACGGTGATTTGCATTTAGCTCTTACAATGTAAACAATTGTTACAGTTATATATCCTATAGCTATTGCCGTTGACTTATTTAAGTTTTAAAAATGATTTCACTTTCACACTATGTTTCATAAAAAAGATACACACACCAAGAATCACAGAAATCTATGCAATGGATTTCTTGGAAATAACTATTATTTCTCCTTGAGCACATTCTGCCATATTTGGTTTTTGCTGGATGGGTTTTTGGTGGTTAATGCTAGATCAGATCGGTTAAGTTTAGGGTTAGGGTTAGGTTTAGTCAGTTACGAGTATTAGTTACAAGAGCATCATCAGGAACGTCATCCGGAACTCACACCCCATTGTCCGTCCAGCAGATCTGATCTAGACACTACCATTTTTGGTAGAGCTATGCCCAACCTGCCCAAGTGAACCAGCTGCGCCTGGCTAGAAATTCCGTTATTGGTTGATTGTTACATCCAGAGCACTGTAGTCGCCCCGCCATCTCCAACTAACACAGTAGCACAGTAGTAACACTGTAGTCTGTTGCACAAACAAGCATACAGTGTTAATAAACCTAACCATACTTAACTGAGGGAAATCATGGAAGAATGTGTTATTATATTCTCAGAGATTAAAATGTATTATTGTATCTCTGTGATTATCTGTGAATAATCATTACAGAAGAAGGGCTGCACACAAGGATCCTTCAAATAAATATTTGGGCAGCCAAATAAGGTACATTAACCCTTAAAGGTGTACCGTCACATCGGAGTGATAGGAATGTTGGAAAATGAACGTTCTAAAGAATTTTAGAACCTTCAATTATTGCAGAACGGAATCTTATGTTAGAATGTTGAAAAACCCACACCTTTAAGGGATAAGGTGCATATCCAGCATATCCAGCAAGTGTCCATTGCTATCCAAATAAGACAAGAGACAGAGAAGCTCAATATTAAAACATATAGTGTATTGCCTCATCACAGCATGTGTACACAGCGAAAATGGTGGACCCCTGCTAGTTTTGTAATGAATAATACACAGGAGATAGACATAACATGCACAGCTATGTATGCTTTTGGCCAAACTACACTTTTTCACTTGGCAACCAGTGAAGCGAATGAATTAAAAAAGGTTATTGAATGTTTTTGTGCCGCAGACCACACTTAATGGTGAGGACTGTGTTTGTCCCCGGGTGCAGTCTTAAATGAGAGGCGAAAAAAAAAGATTAGTATTTATGGTGAGCTGCCGAGAATAATAAAAGGATTGTTTTCATATGCTTGTCCGTCACTAGACTCCCTGCCCTGTCTGATTAAATGTGCAGTGTTTTAGATGTCATTGACCTATTATGGGATTTTATTAAAGATTCAAGATATTCAAGATATAAATATTCAAGGCAGTAATGTTTATCTGGGTTGAGAGAGTGCTAATTTATATATTGTGTGTGTGTGTGTGTGTGTGTGTGTGTGTGTGTGTGTGTGTGTGTGTGTGTGCATGTTTGTATGTATGTGTCTTTGCTTACTTCCTGGTTGTATGGATAGATAAATAATGACTGTTTCATCAAAATCAATACAAATAATCTTTGCAGTATTGCAAGTGTGTAGAGTCTTTTGGATTACATGGAGAGGTGAAGTTAAAATACTCTCCAGCAGCCATTCGTGATGCTTTATTTGGCATCACAATACAAGTGCACCTCTGATTGATGTCTCATACTCTCGACCACTTCCATCGTTTGTATAGCCCTTTAAAAGCAAAGCACAGAAATGTTCTAGAATGTAACAGAGGGTTCCATGACACAAGCTCTATGGGGAAGCAAAGAAAGGTTGTCAGATGACCTTCAAGGACCTTTACAATGTAAGATAAAATAACAGGTTGAGAGCTGTATTTTGTAGTCGGTGCACTTTAAACAGTTCTGTCTCACTTTGAAATATGAAGTCTATGAAATGTTTAAATGTAGCATTTTAACTTTTACTCGGTGTTGGTTTCATTGTTTTAATATTTATTCAAGACAGTTGCTGTTTCAAATTTGTATTCCTAGCATTTTAAAAGTTTGTCTTGTGATCTGTGTCAGTGTACTGTATTTATATGTGTAGTATTTTCTCATCTGTGTTAATCAAATATGTGTATGCACATATCTGTTGTGTCTGAATGCTGAGTATTTTTCTCGTCAGTGTACTTGCTTTAGCCTAGTGTCTTACTAAAGCTCCGGAAGGTTCTTTAGAGAGCATATAACATCGTTCGGGAGAACAGTGGATTGTGGAACAGACCCAGTCACGATCAGGCCCGTGATGCTCTTTAGTGTCGTTGTTGCTCTCCGGAACCCAACAATGACTCACATGTCATTGTTTGAGTTTCTTGTCTACAGTCCAGCGTACTGAGATCCAGAATTAAACACTTGCTCAAGGAAAAAAAATGTGCAATTGGTTTGGCACATTTCTCAAAGGATAATGGACAATCTGAAAACATATCACATAGTTCACAATAACATTAATTTTCTATTTGTTATTCGTTAATAATGCAAATTTATAAGGACAATTGTCTGAAGTAATATAAATAATATATTAGTCTGCATTCGCCCTGTTTGTTATTATTAATATGATCCTTTTCATATTTTCCTTTTTCCAGAAAATACAGTGGTGTGGCAAACATAAACAAACAAATCAACAAAAACAAACACCATCCACAGTTCTGGGAGTGGGGATGATTTTATTTGTAGGTCCAGTGAACTTGTCACTAGTTTTCTGCTGCCTTGAGTGACTGATAATGATACAGATTCATTCAAGTCTTTTCAAAGCCAGGGGATGTGTGCAGAAGTGGATGTGCTGGGGCTGAAATTTACTGTACAATGAACAATGAAATAAATATTGAGGTAAAGAGTTATTTACTATTAAAACACACATGAAACAAATTGAGAGAGTTACAGGCTTTAGCAAGTAGTGTGTGTTGTTTCCTGCTGAAATGCACTTCATTTTGTAAATGTCGAGCAATGTGCCAAAGCAATTCAGTAAAAAAGAGAACTATAAGCCATGTGTTCCAGCGCGAGATGAGCTCTTTGGTCAAGAGTCTAGCAGTAGAACCCAGATAGCCGTACACAGCGGAATGAATCTGGCCAATCAGACGTGTGCCTGAATCGGGCCAGATCCATTGTCATAGCCAATCAGCTACTGTCTGGATGTGTTTTTGAAATGTACTTGATAAGACAATGTAATTGAAATGTGCTGCTTATATATTCCATATGTTGAAAGAGGACTAAACTGATTGTATGACTGAATTGAAGAGGATGTCCTGTAGGTTTATAATGTATATGTATATATGCGGTACTGTGTGGTGCTGCATCTGTGTCCACTTAACCCACTTGTTTATTTGTTTGTTTGTTTGTTTGTTTAATATATTCGTGTCATATGTGAGGACAGCGTCTAACATACACAATTCATTTTAAGACTGTTCAACTTCAGTAATAATAAAATGAAATTAAATAAAATGCTGTATGAATCAAATGTCTGATGATCCATATGTGATTAACTAGTGTGTGTGTGTGTGTGAACAATATAGAAAGAGAAAAGAGCTACAGTAAACATCTTGAAAGCAGTGAGGCTGCGTGTTTGGGTTGGTGTCTGATTGATGCTCACAGGCCTGAAACTGATGTGTTTGTATGGGACAAAGAGAAACAGAGAGAGAGAGACTGTGGGAGGCCAGGATATGATTTACTGCTTGGCAAAGCCCAGGGGACCAGAAGACCTTTCCTTACCTTCTGAGAATGTGCATGTTTTTCGCCTCTCCCTCTCTGTCTTATGTTCTTTAAGGGTATGTACGTACGTATGTACTTGTGTGTGTGTGTGTGTGTGTGTGTGTGTGTGTATGTGTATGTATTATATAAATAGATAGTGTGTTTGTATGTCTTTATGTGGGTAATATTTGAAGTTGAGTGTTTTCTTGGCTTTTTTGGAGTTGCGAAAAGCATCTCTGCACAAGGATGTTTAGCCCCTGCCCACACCTTAAATAAACAGAGCTCTTTCACTCTGTGTGACCACTGGCAAATAATGAAGGCAGAAGAGTAATTGATGGTACTGGCTTGACCTTCTCACCGTAGTGTTTGTTGAACCGAAAAGAGGGCTGACTTTTCAACAGAGCCAATGTTACATGACAACGTGTTTCCAAGTATTGTGGCCTTGTTTTGAATTCACTAAGCCCAATGGCCCTTGTCTCCCCTCTAACCATGCCATATTATTGCTTTAGCTCATCATCACTCATGCCAAAGATCTTGCAGCTGGGACTGCTATTTGTGTTGGTGGCTAGTTTTAGATCCTCTCTCGGCCATTTCCGTTCAGTTACTGAAAAGGAAGACAGGGAGAGGGAGACAGACAGTGAGAGAAAGAAAGAAAGAAAGAAAGAGAGCAAATGGAAAATGATGGAAAGAGAGAGAAAGAAAGACAGATAGACAGAGACAGTCAGAGAGAGAGAGAGAGATGAGAGACATTTGTGGCAGTGTCCTACCTGTAGGTTATCCACATCATTGAGTGTCCCTGCTACCTTCTCTATCCTCAGGTGCTGTGGTCTGATTTAGACATGCAGAAGTTTGTGTGTGTGTGTGTGTGTGTGGGGTGTGTGTGTGTGTGTGTGTGTGTGTGTGTGTGTGTGTGTGTGTGTGTATGTGTGTATATGTGTGTGTATGTATGTGTGTGTGTGTGTGAAGGAGGCAAAGTCAGGCTGTGACCAGGTGCTTTGCTTCGTGCCGGCAGGCCCTGATAGGTGACTGAGATTGTGCCTAGAGGGTGCCTTGGGGTCTTCACTGGGAAACACACACACACACACACACACACATGTAGATACACACAAAACCCATGTGCACACACACACACATACTCATGCATACTCACACACACAAACACACACATGAACCTCCCCCACCCACACACACACATACATACATATACACACAGACACATACAGTACACACACATAAGAGCATACACATACATACAGTACATACACACACAAATGCATGTACACACACACACACACACACACACATGCATAGTAGGTATAGACACATAGAATATAATACAATACAATGAAAAACAATATATGATACTATATTAATTCCATACACAAGAAAGGAATCCAACATGCATACACTGACATGTAATTCTGTTGACTGGCGCAGCTGAATAAGAGGAGAACTCTTTCCTCCAGGAGATTAGACTAGACACTCTGGACTCCTAATGTTTTGCACTCCCTGCAGGGCAATGACGCTTAGTTCCCTTTTTAAAGACCAAGGCTGAAGTGCCTCTTAAAACTGTCTTATAATCTGGCTATCCACTGAATAATGTGGTGATTGTGCATGTGTTTGCACGTCTCTTTTTAAAAACATATGTTCACTTTGAATGATTATTTGCACAGATGGTTATTTTACGTGTACTTGACAGCGTCACACAAAAATGTTTATAGTCCAACTGCTTCTCAATAAAGATATACAGAGTGTAGACTAAAACTGCTGGGACAAAGAGAACATAAACTACACAACAAATCCACCATGTGATGCAGCTCTCTCTCTCTCTCTCACTCTCTCTCTCTCTCTCTCTCTCTCTCTCTCTCTCTCTCTCTCTCCCTCTATCCTCGATGTTGCTTATGTCATTCAGCCTCCATGCAGCGTTCCTGCTTCTCTGTGTGTTGTTCTAAAGCTGGAGAGTCTCCATAGTGACACCTGGGTCAGCATGAGCCGGAGCAAAAGTCATCAGGCCGGTGGGTAAAGGTCACCGCCACTGCAGAGCACAGCATGTGTGTGTGTGTGTGAGAGAGACAGAGAGAGAGAGATAGAGAGAGAGGGGGGGTGGAGAGAAACAGACAGAGAGAGAGAGATGGAGAAAGAGAGAGAAATAGAGATAGAGAGAGAGGAGGGTGCAAGGACAGTGCTCTGTCTGCCTTAACACTTCTCTGACATCCCAACAGTATTACCATCTGGCCTTTTTGACCTTTGCAAACTTTGAGAAATGTTTTTTGTTTTCTAAATATGCATTTTATGATTCAATTTATGTTGTGACTTTGTCGCCAATACATCTAAAGAAGAGAAGAGAAGAAAAGAGAGGAGAGGAGAGAAGAGGTATGAGACATCTACCATCCCTCTTGTTGCATGACAAAAAAAGAGAAGCCATTGCTGCAGTCCAGTAGCCTGATGTCATCATACTCAATTCGAGTCTGATACTGCTCCATTGGGACGTGATTATGGGGCGTGTTTCAAACAATACAGGGGGGAAATGCCTCTGTACTCAATTGAATAGAAATTTCGAAAAAATTATTCTGTTCACACCGATGCTTAAAACTAGCCTGGAAATATCTAGACTCTCGTACGTACATTTTATTTGTACAGAGAGTCTGGTAGTTCTCGATAGGGAAACGTTTGCAATACGTTGCAAACGGGCATGACGGGCACTAACTTTGAAATCATTGGTCCAGCCTTACCAATCATATTGATCAGAGATCCATGATAGCTTCAGCGAAAGTTCTACTAGGAAGACTCGTAGTGTAGCTTTACTCCTCCCATGCTTACATGGAGCCAATCATAGCTTTGCCTACTTTTCGGGAAAGCCCTGCAATTTGATCATTCACTTATTCAATCAGCGCTAGCCTATAGGAATTCAGTGGGCTCTTTAAATATGTTCCACCTAACACTGCTTTTGCTTCTCAGTACGCCGACTTTGACGTCCCCTCCACCTCCCCTCCAGCCACCTCTGCCAGCAGTCCACGTCCATCAGGCATGGTCTGCCTACCACATCACCTTCCTTCATGGTCCCAGTCTCGTCGTGGGGGGGTAGGCTCCCCACCCCTGCCTTCATCCATCGGCAAGAGACGAGATCCGCTCATCGCTGGACGGATCCGAGACGGGGCCTACGCCAAAGACTGTTACCTATTCAGGACTCTATCATGCTTGTATCCAAGCCGTTCCTTTACTAATTAAATTGTCAACTGATTCTATTCTGTCTACTGAGTCTTTCTGGTAGAACTAACGTTACTTCCTACTTCGCCTAAACTTTTGAAACTGACAATAAACAGCATCAACAGTCAGGAAACAATGCATGTGGGTCTACTTTTGCTGTAAATAAATTTCTGCATTTTTCCAACTGCATTTTTTGACGTTTGCAGGCGTTGCTTCTTCTGTTTATCACAATAAGTTTCGGTTTCGTCTTCGCACGAACTCATCGTCATCATTCTCAGCCACGCTGATTGGACAGGTAAAGATTGAGCGGAAGTACATAGGAGGGCGGAGCTAGCTTAGCCAGGCTAGCTTAAAACAGATTGGTAAGAGTTGTTGCAAACCCTTCTAGCAAACAGGTGGCACTGTATTACATGCAAAAGTGAAACTGGAGTTTTCCCACATCTCCACTTTGGCCGGAGTTGTTGTGTAAATGAAAGACCAGATCAAGAGAGAAATATATGCATTTTTCCTATGTGTAAACAAGGCCTTAGAAGCCAGGTTCTAGCGAAAGCGTTTTAGTTGCAAACAAAATCAACCGAAGCGTGCTCAGAGGATGTAATAGACGAGGCACTGTTGCTCATCTGTCCATCATCCTACAAAGCCCGTCCAGACAATTTGATTGGTCCGAATAACTCGTTCGGACATAGTTGCTCCTCAATGGAACAATTCCAGACTGAACTTCCTGACCTCAAATGCTGTGGGCAGGGCTAAGTTCGGCTGGCTTTCAGGCTAGCAGTCCAGGAGATGTTTTTGAAATGTTCTTCTGACTTCTTTTCACAGGAGAGCTCTAATGAACTAATTCATAATGTCCTCGGCTACCAGTGCCTCTCCAGGCATTGACTTCTGGTTTGGTCTAAGACAGAACCTCATAAATAATCATGCCTTTAGAAGTAGTCATTATAGGCGTTAACAAAAACAAAAAACTGCTTTACAATCTTCTTGTGTGACTTTGGGCTCTTGAAGTCATTTGCAAAAAGAGCACTTTTTTTTAAAGAAAATTTGCTATGATGTCGGGTGATGATTGTACATCTTGTTGCCGTGGCAACATGAGGCACGTAAAAGCAATCTGCCTGCACTAGGAAAGAGGAAGGAGGCCGACAAGAAGGAATAGATGACCTGTGTAATCAGCACTCTGGTGAGGTAAAAGATCAGGACCCCAAAGAACAGCCGTGTAATCATGTGCTTCTCACCACAGACCTCCACAGGCCCCTTTGACCGCTGTGTTTTCTAAAGCACATAGTTAGAACAGACAACGGAGCAGACTTGGATATGTACGACAACAAGGAGCATGGTAGGCTACCTGCAATCCTACGTGCCGAGTTCTGTACAAAACAGTTATCCTGATTACAATTTACCAATTCGTACTATTTAGTATGAGAGAGTAAAACCTACTTGTGTAATTTACCAATACTATTTAGTATGAGAGAGTAAAACCTACTTGTGTCATTTGAATTCTTGTATTGACCATTGTATTTTTTCTACACAGAGGTACAGTAGGTGTACATATGGCGTAAGAGAGCAGGACAACAGGGCTTGTGAACTTTTTGTTATGACACGACCAGGGCTGTAGTGGAGCCTAATCACAAGTAAACACAGTTTATCCACCTCTGAAATCTTAGAAATAGAGTTTATTCTCTTATTAGAGTTTATCCACCTGGCCAAAGAGTTCATTCACCAATTGCACATAACCTCCACCATCATGAAACATGTTTTGAATGCCTGTTTTTAAAGTCCACCTTAGCGTGATCACAGAATTCATAGTTTACCCACATCTTATTTTGCCACTATACACCCCTGGACACGATGCTTGTGGCACCTGCTTTTATATACCCTGCTGGCAGCACATAAATACTGGAATTCAATGTAAATGAATGAGGCAATGCAACACCTTATTCATTTAATTATTTTTTTTTACAGGTATACGGTAACGACTGCGTTGTTCCTTTGACTCAGGCCTGTTACTGAGGTGAGAACACAGCAGCATTCTGTTACCACGGTCCCCACCTCAAGAACAGCTTTTTAAAGACATACATTTTTAGCATAGCTTTCTCCTAATCCTTACTTTACTTTTACCAGGTTTTTTCTTGTTAGCATTTCCTTTATTTATAATATAGACAAGTGCTCTAGAGTGGAACCAGCTCTGTTCCCAAGTAAAAGCTGAAATTTTGAGTTTTTGACCATATACAGTAATTAGCATAAACAAAATGGTTGCCAAAATGACAATTTTTGGGCACTTTCTTTGGGCAGGCATCATTATACCAATAAATTCACATTGCTCACATTTGTGCATCTCAGAAATCTACCTTGGTATATAGATCAAAGGTACAGGCTGTGAAAAATCTATTATTATGCCTATGCTAATTACCTACCGCTATTTAAAAAAATAAAATAAAATAAAGACATTGCTGAAACTTTATGATTGAGCAGGCATATATGATGAATGAGACCTATGTTTTGAGGGTAAAGAAAGATGTCTAGTGATGAAATGTAAATGTATGTATAATTCTAAATTGTACACACCAATCCATCTGGTCTGTATTTTGTCTCATTAGAAATTCAATCATTCTGCTATATGATCATCAATGCGTCAGTATTCTACAATACATCATCCAGAGATGCTTACATTGCATATGTTGAAAGAGGGATACCAAAAGCAGGAGAACATCAATATCCCTAGAAGACACCAACAGTAATACAACAGTTTTAGAACGACAGTGAATGGCATGCAGAACCAATCTTGTGTCTGCTTCCTCATTTGTTGATTTCAGGGGTGCCATATCAGTTGTACTTTTTTTGGCCCCCTGCAACTACAATTTCTTTATCGTTTGGCACCTGCGAACACAATTCTTCTGATAAGAAATGTGCCAGTTCTGCTTAAGTTTCTGCTAGTGACAAAAATTGGACCAGATCTTTAGAAAAGGTACATCACAACCTTCCACTCTGACAGGTTGTACCCCTGATCGTCTCTTTCCTGTGCCTATTACACATCAATTCTTTGATATTTGGAACCCAGTTCCAACACTGTGTTCACAAATGTGTTGGCTAGATCTCCAAAGGTTACAGCATCAGCAGGCTTTCCAAAAGCTACTGTATTATTTAATGTTCTTCCTAGCTCTTATCAGTAAGCCTACTGTCTTAATCATCCTATTTTTCAGTGCCTGACTGGTTCATCTTTTTTGTTTGTTCTCTTCTGTCAGGTCCTTTTGTGTTATCAAGTCTTTCTTTTACATGCTTTATTTTGGATTTAATGGATTGATTGAGTTTGGTTAGATCATCATAACCTTCCACGTCATGAATTGTCCTGAATTTCCCCTTGGGGATCAATAAAGTATCTATCTATCTATCTATCTATCTATCTATCTATCTATGAGCGGTCAGGGAAACACAGATTTCATTTTAGTATTATGTGTAATGATAGATAGATAGAACACCATCTTAAGGTGTCAGAGAGAGAGTTGTCATAAATGCACACACACACACACACACACACACACACACACACACACACACACATAAACAGACCAGTCAAGGGCGGAATAAACATGCAGTGACTGTAAACCATTTCTTTGGCAGTTTTAATACAAAAGATTCTCAAAGACACACACACTGTTGTGCTGTCTGCTGCACATGTTGAATAGCTCCTATTGCTTTCCAAAGTAGGTTGTGAGAAGGCGGAAGTACTAGGAAGTTGAGCTTAGGAATAAATGTGATGGCCTTGCACCATCTTCTGGTTATTTGATGAACTGCATTGATACAAGCTTTTTAGAGTAGCATGGTTTGATGATGTGCACACACATTACACATGTAAAGCAACTGCTTTGTTCTTTTCTTAAAAGCTTTCCTGGAAATTGCCCCCCCCCTCTCTCTCTCTCACACACACACACACACACACACACACACACACACACACACACACACACACACACAAACACAAACACAAACACAAACACACACACACACACACACACACACACACACACACACACACACACACACTCACACACACATCCCTCCCCACACATCCCTCTCCTGTTCTCTCTCATGACTCACCATCATGCTTTCGTCTGTCATGCATGCAGAATACGGAAGGCAGCAAGGTAAACTAGAAATGCAATTCCAAGGAATTACCAGTGCATGAAAATGCTAAAGTTGTGATGTAAAATATCATGTATAGTTAAAACAGATAATACAGAGATGGTTACTACGGTGATGCTAGGATAGACATGGTGGTTGCATAGCTTAATAAAAGTTGATAGTTTAAAAGTAGACTGTTTAAAAGCTGAATGTAGATAGTTTAAAAGTTGTTGATAGACAGTAGATAGTTTAAAAGTTGTTGATAGACAGCTAGTTTAATAGATAGTTTAATGATAGTTTAAAAGTAGACCGTTTAAAAGTTGAAGGTAAATAGTTTAAAAGTTGTTGACAGACTGGAAGTTTAATGAATGTTGATATTCAAATAGTTTAATGGCTGTGTATAGGTAGATATTTGACGATAACTGAAAGTTGGAATGGCTCTAATGTTTGCTAGCAGATTTTTAACTATGCTAACCATACTACTTAGTTAATGTTTTATAGCAATGCTAACAATGCTAACATGCTAACCATGCTACTTAGCTAACTTAGCTAATGTTTTCTAGCAGTTTTGTAAACATGCTAACAATAGTAACTATGCTAACCATGCTACTTAGCTAACTTAACTAATGTTTTGTAGCAGTTTTGTTAAACATGCTAACTATGTTAGCAATGCTAACATGCTAACTATGTTAACCATGTGACTTAGCTAACCTAGCTTATCATTTTTAGTAGTTATGCTAACTATGCTAACTATCATGTTAACATGCTAACTATGCTAACCATGTGACTTAGCTAACCTAGCTAATCATTTTAGTAGTTATGCTAACTATGCTAACATGCTAACTATGCTAACCATGCTAACTAGCTACAGTGGGTAGGAGTCATAGTTGATGACAAGTGTTGACATAGTTGATGACAAGTTAAAAGTTGTTGATAGACAGCTAGTTTAATAGATAGTTTAATAATAGTTTAAAAGTAGACTGTTTAAAAGTTGAATGTATATAGTTTAAAAGTTTAAAAGTTGAATGTAGATAGTTTAAAAGTTGTTGATAGACAGCTAGTTTAATAGATATATAGTTTAATGATAGTTTAAAAGTAGACCGTTTAAAAGTTGAATGTAAAAAGTTCAGTAGTTTAATGGGTTACATTGTTTAACAGTGGATTATTGTAGTGAGGACTTTTATTTTGAAACAGTTTTGGGAAGAGGAAACAGTTGAATAGGATGTGTAGTCTTAATTGACCCAGATTGTATGCTTAAAGCCTGAGGTTGCAGGTGGCCTGAACACCTGCCATAGGATTCTAATTGCTTAATGGCCGTATTATGATGTCATAATCGGCAATGTTAAGTCTATGGGGATTTTTAAAAAGTTTTTCTTTAATAGTTTAAAAAGTATAAAAGTTTCAAAGTTGAAAAGACACAGCAACCCGATCTGTTTGAAGACCTACGTTACAAAGTTTGAATGAAGTTTCTAAGTTAAACTGTTCAAGAGAAATTGCGTATGGAAAAAGTGGTAAGCGGAATAATAATAAGAAGCCTATTTTCATGCACTGTAATTAACAACTTATAAACAAAACAACTTATAAACAAAACAAAAATCCCTCAGTGGAGATATTTTACATTCTTTGTGGATTCAGAACTGTTTCTGTTCAAAGTAGCATTCTTCACCTAATGATGTGGTCTCCTTTTGGGCTAGTAAGAGAAATGCCAGGCTGAGACATGTAGCCTAACTGTCTGCGCTGTTCCTTTATTTGAGTTAATGCAAAACATACAGTATTCCCATAAGTGATTTCCCACAGTCTTCATTATGCTGTATCGTTCACACAATCCTACAGGATGCAACTGCATCGTGGACATACTGTTCAAAATTATAAAAATGCAAAATAATAAATAAAATAATAATACAATAATATGAATAAATAAAAAACGTATTTGTCAATAGTGAACCCCTGTCTCTTATTCACTTTGAGGAAAGTAATGAAAGCAGAAGTCATGAAAAGTAGCAAGCTATTCAAGCCATGCAGAATAATCATCTAACCAACAACAGCATATCTGGCATTAATGCTTGCTAGGATAATAAGTTAATTTGGCCAAGTATCATTTGGCCAAGTTACATTGTGCTCTGAAATGGTTCTTACATTTTATTGTGGTCCAGCCTACACCACACAAGGCCGACCTTAGGATGTATTGTGATGCTAAAATAGGATTGATCACAATAATAAGTATGCAGTAAATCTCAGGTGTTGTATTGATAACCGCTATTCCTGCCTTACTTGCCCCACATGTTGTGTTATTGCATGATGTGCCTTGCATAAAAATAGCATGGCTAATTGAATAAAAATAGCATGGCTAATTGCCAGTTGTGGTCTCTACCTTCGGTGGGTCCTACAGGCTGTGTGGAGATGTGAAGATGGAGTCAAATGTCCAGGCCCAACAGGAATAGGAGAGAATAATCAAATCCAAAACCCCCCAAGTGGAGTGATGGATACTGTGTGATTATATTTGAGCATATGTGTGTGTGTGTGTGTGTGTGCGTGTGTTAGTACATTAAGAAAAAAGTCTCAACTGAAAAGTACACTGAACACAATGTTGTGAACTCTCTACTTTCTTTTATTTGTAAATAATCTGATAAATGGATTATTCATATCTTGAAAAATAATAATGCCTAATAAAGAGGCGGGTTTGCACTGGTGATTATGACAGAGTATTTGATTCTTTTTTTTTTTTTTTTTTTTGGGGATCTCTAAGGTGAGGTGATTTTGGATTTTGGATTTTGCACTACTGTCACCATAACGTGTCTCATGATGGGAGGCACGTCAGCTGCTTCAGCTGCAGTGAACAGGAGAAAGACGGCTCAAATTATCAACACATATTGCCAGGTGTTTTGGCCTGACAGTGATTCAATACTGGTCACCACTTCTGGCATGAGTCAGTCAACAAAATACAGGGATGCCTGTCCATCTCTATTACTCAGGGATACTGGTACCTTGAAAAGTTACCAGGTAGGTAGTGAATGTTAATGAAATGTGGCTCTCCTTTTACAATGTGACAGGCATACAGACAGACACAATGTGGAATGAAGGGGATGATATTTTTCCTGTATTCTTCATCACAGAACTGAAAATATTTCATAATTATTAAATGAATGAAATTTGATTAAGCTTTATTCTTCCTATTGACCCCCTCTTCTACCTTGCATATAGCTAATTAAGCCTAGTTCTTTTCATATTTTGTGAATGTTTATGGTTGTTATGAAGGATTGCTATGATAATTGTCATAATTATTATAATTAAGTATATATTTATATATTAACTCAATTATTTATATTTAAAATGTATTTAACTGTATGTATTCTAAATAGCTTTGGATAAAAACCTCATTGATATGACCATATTGATAATTGACAATAATGTCAATGCAATATCAAAGATCAATATGGTCATTGATATTGCATTGACATTATTGTTTATTATTGCTATTAGCTGTACTGCCTTACAAAGCCAAAGTGCAGTAACTGTTAATTAACTTATTGTATATTGTTAATTTTAGTTAACTATTTTATTGGTTTTATTTGTGAACATTTGTGAATTGCTTTGGCAAAAGAGTCTGCCAAATCCTATAACCATAACTATTTACAAAGTAGGCTAACTCTTAACTGAAACAAACGATGCGTGATTGTCATAATGTTGATCCATTTGTGCAAATAAAATAACATCTTGACTGGTGACCTAAAATACCTTCATTAATTAGTTTTCTGTGCCTACTACTCCAGTCCAGTAGATGGCAGGAGTATGCTAACTGATTCTTACAGCGGTACGAAGAAGAGATTTCGCATGTCGTGGAGGAAAATGTGGAAGTGTTATGCTTAATGATAACCTCATATCATCATATATCTACCTGAGCCAGGATTTTTTACGGTATGTGATTGTAGTACTGTCCACACGTGCAGTTGTGTTTGCTGGTAAAGAAGTGTATGTTGCAGGAAGCAACTCTTAAAGTAGTTAAATAGTCAAACTTTTAACGTCCATGAGCAAGAGCAAGCTGTCAACTAAAGCCGCATAGCCTGCCTGCCTGCCTATCTATCCATTCAGTTTGTGAAACTGCTTAGGCTATTTGTCCGTGAGCTACTAGACGAAGTTAACACTTACTGTAGGCTACGCGTTTGCATTACCTTCTTCATGGAGAGAAACATTCTTCATCAGAGAAACGATGTCCAGTGAAGATTCCAGCAGTGAAGAGGACACGGAGAAGCTGAAAGAGGCAACGTGGAGTTTTGTTCCTGCAAAAACAAATGGCTCTCAGACTGGTCAGACCAATGGTAATAAAGATTAACCTACTCAAGCTGTTAGTTTTATTTTAACTACGTGTATTATTTAAAGCATATAAAAAATCTTTATACATTTCTTTATAGTAAAAGGCTTCAGTTGGAACGTTATGTCAGTTTTGCATCCTCTTTGAAATGTCTGAATTCATTTGATGTTTCTTAATACAGAATGTGGCAAGAATGGCACACATAGTCGACGGTAAGTTGGTGTTATTTATTAACATAATAGTTTATGTGACCACAGATTTATCTACACAGCTACACGTTTAGCTTTGATTAATCATAGTAAAACATTCATTAGTATTGGTAAATATCAGTAGAATATTCACTGAACTGAACTGAACTGAAACCATGTGACCCCTGTATTAATAGAACTGTTGCATCTGAGCATGAGAAGGATGGCAATGAGCTGGAGACCACACCAGAGTTCCGAGCTCACGTGGCAAAGAAGTTAGGAAATGTGCTTGATAGGTAAGTTCTGATGGTCATCTCAGTCACTGTTAGCTTAATCTGCAAAAGAGATTCATCATTATTCTTTACCTCCATTTTCTGGTTTGTTTCAGCTGCATAGCAGAAGTTTCCTTGGCAACTGTGAACTCCAGCAGTGTATGGTCTAGCCAGGAAAAGGAGAGAGAGGAGGAGAAGGAGGAGGAGGATGAAGGTGAATTAATTAAATATGGATGCAACATCACACTCATTCATGACTACACCATCAAACTAAATCTGAAGATGAAATCAGAATTAATCGCTAATAGAGGTGTCAAGTTGATGTGGCTTAAAGTAGCTCACTTCTAGGTTATTTTAGTCTAGCTTGATTAAAAGTTCTGTCTGTAGTTTTAATGTACCGTCCTGCCTCTCTTATGCTCATGTTAAGGTTTTCGTCTCTTCTCGACATCTGTACCTGGTATGAGTGAATCAGCTCCGGTTCCTTCACTGAAGCGAAGACCTCTCCCTAGCTCCAGGTAAAACCCCTTAGGTACACACATCAACACAGCAGAGCTAATTAGGATAGATCTCACAGCTCACATGATACCGTCACAGCTTCTACTGAAAGTGTTGAGCATTTGTATGATAGATCTTTCTCGTGCCATATGTCTCAATTTCTCCCTCTCTCTCTCCCTCCCTCCTAAAATATAGATTTTTTTAAAACTTTTTAGTATTTGTTAACCCTTAGAGCCTGATTGACGTGAAGTGTGTCAAGAAACACACCCGTTCTTCTCTGTTATATTGCTCCACAACTATTAGCTGCAGCGATTTATTGTGTGATAGAGCAGAAGTGTGGCTTTCCAACGAGACTACACACTTGTCTTTGCGATCAAATTAACTTGCATCATATTTACAGTCTATACTGCCCTGCGTTGACCTGCACACCCATTAGTGTCGTTGGAATTACTCGCGAACTCGTGATCACATCAGGGTTCCCACAGGTCATGGAATTTCTGGAATATCATGGAATTTTGGAAAGTCTATTCCAGACATGGGAAGTCAGGGAATTTTATCATTTTTGGGACAAAGTCATGGAATATCAGGGAATTTTGTTGTAGCAGTTTAAAATGCACTTGCCAATCTACAATAATACAAATATTTACATTCAGAATTGGTGTATATGTGGTTATTAGCTTTACTGATTGCCTGAGTAGCCCAACTTTGTTTATTCAATCCCATTTATTCATCTCCCGCTCTAAAAACGCGGCTGCTCTGAAATCATTGGTCAATATATTGTACCAGCCATTATATAGTAAGTCATGGAAATTCAAGTTTTTTTGTCAGGGAAAATCAAGGAAAAGTCATGGAATTTTACATTTGACTTGACATAGCTTGACTTGCCCCACATTTTTGTGTGTTTTTGTGGCAAAGCATGTTCATAATCCAACGCTATCATGTGTTTCTCTTTGGCAAAGCATGTTCATAATTTGGTTTTGAAATTCCTGCATGGTATCCAATTCAAGGCTCACATTGCATCCCAATTTGTTTGACAAAGAAACACTTTTTTTGCCTTTACTTTGTTCATTGCAGTGCAGTAAAAAGTTGTTGTAGAGAATCATCATGAGTGCACACCCAGGCTAATGCGCAAGCTCGGGTCAGATCAGTTTGTGTCACAGATATGGAGTGCAGAAAGGTAGTTTTTCATCACTAAATAAAAAATGCCATTTCTATAAGGCACACACCTATTTCTGTAAATTGCTCAGGCCCAGAGTCCACCTCCACCATGGTTCTTATCTTATATTGCCAGATTCAAGACAGTCTGACCTACACATACATGAAAATCATGTCCAGCTGGCAGCTTGCTGTGGTGAAATACATTTCAAAATCAAATCAATGCAAGAATTGGTGGCTTATCTGGGTAGCCTAGACTGTGCTGAAAAAACAACTATAAATAGCATGTGTGAATGACACTGATAATGACCAGGATAAATGCTTATAACTAAAGGTAGTGAGAATGCCCTTAAAAGAGTCTATAGGGTTCATAGGGTTAACTTGCTTGTTTATGTCTTGATGTCTGTGCTTTATGGGTATGCTGGTAACCTACACTGCTCCGTCCAGCATCTTATTTCTGTTTATTGTCAATTATTTGTTAATTTGTCTGTTTATGCTTTTATGTCTGTGTGTTGAGCGCTTTGGGTTGCATAAATAAATGTGCTATATAAATAAACTTTACTTACTTACTTACTTACTTACTCCTTCCTTCTGTCTTAGTGACAGTGACAGTGAGATGGATACGAGGATCAAAGAAGCAGCAGTGACCATCTCAGACATTGTCCGCCCATACTGCACAGAGAAAACGGAAGAAAAGAAAGACTCTGCTGATCCCGTGGAGAGCAAAGAGGACGCATGCGGGAGCTTAGTCACCGAGAAGAAGAAGAAGAAGAAGAAGAATAAGAAGAAAAAGAAGAAGAAGAAGATTCCTAAGCTTGAGGAAGACCATGAAGAGGAAAGAAAAGATTATTTTAATGATGGAAACTTAGAAATACAAGAGGAGAGCACACAGGAGACCCCACAACTTGAAGAGAAGAAAAAGAGAAAGAAAAAAAAGAAAGTTGAGGCTTGACCTCGAGTTGACAGAGAATAAGATGATCGCTGTGTCGTCTTTGTTCATTTAGTCTGCAATGCGTATTTTCTACGGCTTGCGCCAGTTTTTTTTTTTTACCATGTAGGAAGGGAGACACTGTTAGTCTTCTGCCTAGAAAGTGGAAATAGTGGAATATAGGGCATGACTTTCAAAACAGGAAGAAGAGAACATGCAAAGTGAAGTTACTATAGTGTTTCTGTTCCCGAGCAAACGTTCCTGTTCATTTCAGAGGAAAAAGTAGTGCTTCGTAATGATCATGTTTTATTTTGTGGAATGATCATATTTTTATTTGTGGATTTTTCATGCTGTCATCCGAACATTGTAGTCAAGGCCAATAAAATTATGTGTGGTTTTACATTAATTTGACTAAAATATAATGTAATTATCTTCATAAGATATTGCACACTTCAAGCAATATCTGTTTTGCAGTGTGTAGTTAATCTTGAAGTTTGTCATAAGAATGTACAAAATGGTTGAATTTCTTCTATGGCAGTTTTTTTTTTATTATTAAAGCAGAATTTTACATTCAGTATACACACGAAAACAACAGTCAATTGGTCTAAGCAGTACGAACACTGTAACCTGAAAACAACACTATTTATCTGGCATATCAAATGTGCAGTTGCATTGTTGTTTTCCTGAATGTATTTGGCAATTGTAAATTTATTGATGTGATGCAATGTATTGATCCTTTCTACCTGCTTCAAACAATTTATTGTACCAATTTTTACAGCTTCAGGCCCTAATACATACCACTACATAAGAATTGATGGAATTATCTCCACTCGTGTTCTAGAATTATTCATAGGTCATTTAGGTGCATTTTTCAGTACAACAAATCTGCACCTTTTAATATGCAAGTTCATGGTACTTTGTTTTACTAATATTGAGTCCACATGTAGGCAGCATAGCACCGGCCAAACCAGACAGATTTGGGGTCCCAGTCTTCAGTATTTTACAGATAATCTTTCGTAGATTAGAGGAGCAGAGGTAGTTCATTTCTCTCTGTGCCCCTGTCATTTTGTTTCAAAGACAGCCTTCACTGTCCCTGGTGCTTTTGTTCTCAGAATGCCTTTGCACCCCTAAAAGGGATGAAATGGATTGTCCCTCTGAATCTGCTACTGAGCAGTAGATACCATCTGTGCAGGTATGTAGGGGTCGACGTCTGCTTGTGGAGAGGACAGGAGGTGAGACGAATGGGGCTCACTGGACTGAGATGACGGATACAGATCCAAACCTCCAGAAGATACTACAGGGAGATCGAGGCAAATCATTGACTTTTGTTCCTTTCTCATCTACATACTCACATTGATTTCTGTGATATGTATACTCCCTTACCTGGTACAGGGGAGTTTGACTGTAGATGCATGGAGTCCTCAGTGATGGGCCCCTCTTGCTCCTCAGGATCTGATGTAAATATCTGACAATGCCAACAGGACATTATTCAACATCTTTTAAATGTACGGTTGTAGGTTTTACGGTCTGAAATCTTAGTACGGGATTGACTGTGCAGTACCCACATCTGATAAACTATGTCTATTTCCCATGGTGAAGAAGCCCTACCTGTCTTACAAGCAGATGCAGTAGGTTGGTGTAGAAGCCCTACCTGTCTCACTGCAGTGAGGTTGGTGAGTGTTCCGATGCTGCTGCTGCTGTCTGTGATGACCATGGCCTGAGGCAGCAGGCCCGAGTGGGTGTATGCACAGAGATCAGACTTGCTGTACACTGCCAGGGAGAGAGAGTATGGGTGATAATGTCAATGTCAATCTGTGTAGAATTTGTGAGGACATTTCATTGTAGTGTGTGCTATTATCCTGCAGAAATAGCTGATCACATGTGGCTCTATCCATATCTACTGAAGCCAACGAAAATTGACCACCAGTCATTCTAGTTTGTATGTTCTTTATATTCTATATCTTCTTTGCACTTCTGAATTTGAACTCTCACTATTCACAGTTTAACTTTACTTGCTATGTAAAATTGTACAGTACATACTAAGTAAAATGCATTTATATATATAATAAGACTAAGAATTTTGTTACTGGTACTAATTATTATCATGTATTATTATTATTATTATTATTATTATTATTATTATTTTATCAAGCTAGAAACATGACTTCTCTCTGCATTACTTGACTCTCTCTGGTTATCCTGTGTAATGCATTTCCTTACTGTGGCAAGGAAGCTGAGCCATGGTGGCCATGAAGGAACTGGATGCAAGATGCCCTGGAAGCTGTTGGGTGATTGACTGCTGGGAGGATGAGTGTAGCTGTTGCTGAAAGGAGATTGGCTGAAGGGTGGTAAACCCGCCCCCTACGTTGTTGATGACAGGAACTGTCTGAGGCTGGGTGGAAGCCAGACCTAAAACACATAAACAAACAAAACACCTCTTCAGACAAAACATTTTTCAGTAGCAAGAAATTGTGCTTTATCAATCTGGTGCAGATGTTCACATGTGGAGAAATGTGTTGCATGCTAACATGGTGGACCATAGAGTACTTCGGACAAATTTCTACATCTTGTCAGTGTGAATGACAGTGTGTGTGTGTGTAGTGTACCAATCAGTAATGACGAGTCCCCCAGACTCATGACGCTGGGGAGTGAGGCCATGATGAGGCTCTGGTGGGGGGTGGACGACCTGGAGACTCCATGCAGGGAGGTCAGTGTGCTGACTGGAGGGAGAGAGCCTCCCCCTGACACCTGCAACAGAGAGAGGAAGAGGTTGGTTCCTCATCTTGGCACTCTCTGGGCATCACTCTGAGGCCCTTTACTTCGCCCTCTCCCTAGCCACTTGCACTCCGTTTGCACATTCACGTGGACAGTGTTGTGCACAATTCGAATTGCAATTCTGCTTCCTGTTTGCTACCTCAATTGAAATGCAAGTGAAATACACATGTGAGTTCTGTGTGAGCACACCTGTAAACAAATCCATGAGTAGGCTACATCAGAACCTGTTTCCGCTAGACAGAGTGAAGTTTGTCCCAAAGCGGAGTGCGGTACTATGCCCAACACACTAATCAAGGGAACTTAATGTAGCTGTGAAGGTGATTCCCGACTAGTTTCAGAAAGGCCCTGGGACTCCAGGCCTGTTTTAGTCCTGTAGATAAACTGATGTCTCTTGGATGTGCCATAGTAATTTAATAAAATTAAATTAAAATAAAAAGCAATTTTAACAAGTGCAAAATAAACACAGTATGGATACAACAGCGGATATAAATACAGTATATACAGCATGTATGTAATTGTACTAAAGCTAATACTAAACTGCATTATAATAAAAACGAAATAATTTTTTGAAATGTAAAGCTGATGCTAAATCCTCTGGGGTATACACATGACTCGACTTGAGTGCAGCGGTGGGCTACCCTGGCATCAGACAGTAAAAATCCACTTAGCACAGGTGATATCACTCATTAGCTGATCTACCTGGTTGAAGAGTTGTACCAATTAGCTGGTTTAGTGAATGATTGGAGCATGTACTGTATAGTAGCCTACCTACCTCAGGTAAGCAACGGGTAGCTCTGTTCACCCTCACCTGTTTGTGATGGTTTGCATCGAGCAGGTTGTGGCTGGGCTCCAGTTGCTCGGGTGTGGCCAACCGTGCTGATGCTGTGCTGTGGCCATGCTCCCCCCCACTGGCTCCTCCAGCCCCTCTCACAGACACCAGATTCTCACAGATCACCGGATGACCATATTTCAGTCCTTAGGGAGAAGGAGAGAGCAAGGGAGGGACTGAGTGAGACAACTGGACACTGAGGTAAGGAGAGGAAGTGGGCGAGAGAGAGAGATGGATGGATACTGAGGAAAAGAGGTAGTGGGTGAGATAGTTTGGTGCTGAGGAAGAGGGAGGGAGGGAGTGGGAGAGTTGGATACTGAGGAAAAGAGGTAGTGGTCTCTGAGGTGGACAGGTGTTGGTTGCTGAAGTAGTGAGATGTGAGGGAGAGTGAGACAGTATACACACATTTAAGAGGAGTAGATGAGGTGCTTTGACTACTACAGCTATAACAGTAATTTATCTATTCCTCAGCAATTTTTCTATTCCTTCTTCCTGTGACTTTATTTAAAAAAAACATATTTGTTTTGGTTGGTGTAATTTTCTTATAGTTCCGTCTCCTTAATTTTGTGTTGCAATTCAAGTTTCCTGACTCACCCTGTTTATATAACAATTCAAAAACATCATGGTGAAGGACCAGTGCCCTTCAGAGTGAGTACCTTGCATAGGGCTGGCAGACAGTGTGTAGGCACCGGTGGGCGCTGACTGGCTACTATAGGGCGTGTCCAGGGCCAGTTTGTGGCGGAAGGCCTCCTCTTTGCGGCGGTTGGCGAACCAGTTGTACACCCGAACCTCTGTCACCAGGTTAGAGCCCAGACCCGCCAGCTGAGAGGGGGACACCCCACGCTGTAGACACTCAGCTCTGGTACACACAGACGCATGCACAGACATACACACACACACACACGTACACACACTCACACAGACGCATGCACACGCACACAGACGCACACACACACACACACACACACACACACACACACACACACACACACATATTTATGTACATTTTTTACATTTACAGTACATTGGACATTTACAGTATATTTGACATATTTTTTTTTAAGCTGATTTACTACATTTAAAAGCAGTTCATGATGACTAAAAGGGGTTTGATAATACAAACTCTCAGCTGAACACCCTTAAATAAAATTATTCTCCTTGACTGAATACTAAATGTGTCCTATGTCATGTACCTGTTTAACATAGTTTGCATTAATAGATATTTACAATGTTCCCTATATTACTTATGGCTACTTCAAAAAAGGCCTGGATATTATTTATGTCATGTTGTCTTTCAGAAAAAGCATCAAAGCTGTCCTCTGTCAAACAAACAAAGTGTGAGACACTCAAAACCAGACTTCCGCTTGATCCCACGCTCACCTGTTGCACTCATCCACCAGGCCCTCTCTCTCCTCCTTGCTGGGGTTCTTTTGTCGTTCGTAGGCCTGATAGAGGATCTGCTGGGAAGCAGGGCCCCATTTGAACCTGTTCCTCCTGCCTTTTCTGCCCTCCTCTCCCGCCTCCTCCCCTGTCCCCATGCCTCGACTCGCATTGGTGAACTCTGCACGGGATTGATTGTGTTAACCTTGGAACTCAAGGATATTTAATTTTCATCTATCCGTTCATTCTCATTCAGCATACAGCATACAATCCAAAGTGAGATTCACATGCACAAGTAACAGAACCCATTGGGACTATGGGACCTTGATCTTTCTCTGTAATTTGAGCTAGCAGAACACTTTGTGAGTTATTTTCTGCACATATTGTTTGTCAGCCTTTAGATTTTCAATGTCTACAACGGGTAACTGACCAATAATGACAACTTGAAAAAGTGCTTTGCACAGTGCTACACTCCGGGGGCATATTCATGAGCCCCCATGTTCAAGCCCTCAGAGTGTAGCACTGTAGCTGCCTGGCGACTGTGGGGAGTGAGACCTCTAGGTACGGAGAGTGAAGGAGGGAGACTGTTGTGTACTGAAATAGAGAGAAGGAGTGAGATTTTTATCCTGCAATAGAGAGGAGTGAGTGAGACTGTTGTGTACTGCAATAGAGAGAGTGAGTGAGACTGTTGTGTACTGCAATAGAGTGAAGGAGTGAGTGAGAGACTTGTATACCGATATAAAGAGAAGGAGTGAGAGAGGGAAACAGATGGGACAAAGAGAGGCAGTAGCATGTCAGTGGAAGGAAGGGGAAGACGAGGGAGGTACTCACGCTGATTGATCTCGCACTGCTTCCTGACGTACCAGCTGTAGAGCGCGGCACGCTTCTGGTTCTTCATGGGCGTGCCCTTGTTAAGGTGCTGGGACAAGTGGGACTGGTTCAGGCCTGTGGACTCAACCACCTCCCTTTGGGGAAGGTTGTGCTGCAGCATGTAGCTCTTCACCAGCTTGGCCACTCTCCAGGGGTCCGCTCTAAACGCATACACAAACAGATACATAAATGACTTAATGATGAACCATGAATGTAAAAAAAGGTACTTTAGGAAAGACATATTTTCCTCTGGGAGATGAGGGGAAATACTTATTTAATTATAGTTATGTGTCCCCTTATGTACACACACACTCTTTCTCTCTCTCTCTCTCTCTCTCTCTCTCTGGCAAACACACACACACACACACACACATACATTGCATGTGTCATGCAAACATACTGCATTGACCTAGGTTCGGCGTAAAGCAAAGCTTAACGGCAAGCCACACATTATCAAGTCACACATTGTCTGAATTACATACACTTTTCTCCTTGATGAATAAACAGGGCAATTTAAAATTAGGTCCATACAAATTGCCAGTATGCAGTAAATGGGATACAATTTCGACACAGCTCTTTTACCTTCCGCCTGAGAATTTAGGAAGGCAGAACTAAAACTGTGCATTAATGTCCAAAGTTTTAATAATTCATATAGTGTTACTAACAGTCAGGATAGTCACAAGGTTTATTTAGCTGTGCATGCTCTCCAATTCCAAAGAGCAGGCATCTAACATATGTCTTTGAATTGTACTATTCTGTTGTAAGAAATAGAAACAAAACCTAAATCTCACAGCAACTGACATCAACTAACTGTAATTCATTTTTATTAAATGCAATTTTATTTTAATGAAAGATGCAGGGTTAAAATACTACTTTCGGTACATAGTTCAGAGTATGTAAAAACAGGGGGAAGTTACAGTAAAGTAAGAAGGAAGGGAGGGAGGGAGAGTGAGCGGGAGAGAGAGAGAGAGAGGGAGAGAGAGAAAGAGAGAGATGTTGAGGTGGCCGATATTGACAGAGAGATAAGGGGAATAGACCTAGGGACAAAGTCCAGCTCTGCTTACAGAGAATTACACCCATGGACACTTTACAAACAGACACACACACACACACACACACACACACACACACACACACACACACACACACATATTTTAAAACGGTCTCATGCATTTTCAGGTCAATGCCTCAGTCTGAGCTGTATAACTAGTGAAAGAAACACTCCCAGAACAAAGGAGCTCACAAAACATATATATATATATAAATATATAAGAAACTCATAAAACTACCGTAAATACGTTAAAAAAAATTCTAAATTAGGGCACAAATTGTGCATTTTTTCAGTGCAGATCAAGATGACTCAAACAAGCTGCTGTGGCAACAATGCTATCTGTCATCCAGTCATATCACCTGTAGTGTACACACGGACACACATGCACACGCTCTGTGTGCCACTCTGTTAATTTTAACCAGTGGAGGTAGCTGATTTATTAGATAGAAAATGGCCCGAGAATAATGAATAGGGTGGGTAATTAGTAACTAGAAAAAGGAGGAACCTCTCCTTCATATGAACCCCCAACGCCACATAAGAGAACACAGACACAGAACTGGAGAGCTTCAAGAAGTCGACCAGGGTGAGTTAAATTGAGAAATTGAGGAGGAAGAAGAGATCGATTGGAAAAATGTAAGGTTTATCAGGTAAAAGATACAACCGCTTCAGTTAGGTAGAGAGTTGAGACTGTTAGGAGAGCCCCAAGTATTAAGACCAGAAATGACTTATGAATAATTCAGAGATGCTGGGAACAGTAAACAACAGATGTAATGATAATATGATAAATAAAGGTTGTTTCATTTAAAATGTTGCTTTATATGTTATCTATGGGTCTCCTGTGTCTATGGATGCTTGTCTTTGTGTGTATGTGTTTTCGTCTATCTTTGTGTTGACAATGCGGTCAACATTTTATTATTTCACGCTTTAACGTACGGGAGACTTACTGCAGCAGCTGGTCCACTTCGGCACGCTGCCTTGCTGCCTCCTCGGGTGGCAGATGCTCCAGCTCGCGGTAAATGGGAGGGAACTCCTCTCCCTCCTCGGAACTCTCGCCATCTCCCCTCTCCGTCTTGTCCACACCGCCGCTGCTGCCGCCGGTGGCTGTTCCTCCGGCCCCTGTAGTGGACCTCTCCTGCTCCAGCTCGCTCAGGGCTTGGATCAGCACCTCTCGGGAGAGGCCGGAGCTGAGCAAGGACCAGAGCAGCTGCTCCTGGAGGGCCGAGAGACGCCCGGCCCCAGCGCCGCCACCACGTCCGCTCCGTCCACCTTCTCTCCTGCCCTCTGCTCCCTCCATTGCTTCCTCGGTATGTCAGTGTCTGCCGTGATTTTCCCGCAGTTACTTTCGGAGTGGAGCTGCTATTTCTGGTAAATTATGGAAACAACACAGTTGTGGGAATGGGACCTTTGTCTGGATGTGCTCTTTGACATACACACACACACACACACACACACACACATGGATGTGGTAACAGGCATGTACCCCAGCACACTTTTCATGGACATTCAGACCGACATGCGCTTGGATCTTTCTGGCCTTTTCATACCCTGCTTCGACAGTTCAGAGGTCACAGATAAGTGCACATACATACACCCCCACACACACACACACCTACACACTCACACTCAGATGTACACAATCGAGAGGTGAGTCAACAGCTTGACTGCAAACACACACACCCACACACACAGTCTCAAGCTGAAACTCACCTGCGTTCCTGTATTGTGCGGTTTAACTCCGGACCTGGGCTCTCAGCTCCAGGGCTAACATGCCTTTATTTTCTCTGTTTGGCTTTCTGTCCTGCTTCTCCTGCTACTGTTCCTGCCCGGTCTACTTCAGTAAGCACACCTGCTATTTCGCCGTTCGAGGATATGTTTTTTTTTGTTTCCTTTTCACCCCCTTGACACACATGTGCGCGCACACACACACACACACACACACACACACACAAAGAACACACACACACTCTCCCTCTCACATTCTGAACTTTGCCCCCTTCTGCCTCTATTCCTCAATCTGGACAAAGTCCAGTGTAGCACAATTCTTTTTAAAAGGAAATAAACACATTGACTTGTTCTGTGCTCATCCCCTCCTCCCTCTCTCTCTCTCTCTCTCTCTCTCTCTCTCTCTCTTTCTCTCAAATACAAATAAAACATATCTTTTACAAATTAATCGTCATATTTGGTCCTTGTGTACTTTCAGAAATGCCTAATAAGATATTGGAATCTATGGGAAAAGTTACTTTTGACATCCTGGCCCCAGAAATGATAATACTTGCACTACTGAATCTGAAAGGTCACATGATAAAATGTGATTTTAAACACATACAGGATAACATTGTCAAAAAAGGTAAGGATATCAAGTATGTGTCAGTTTCTCATGTTTTTATTAAAAAAGAGAATTACATTATGAATATTGTGTGTCCAGCATTTGTTTCAGGAGCCAAATCCAATTAGTGTGTTATTGGCAAATGAGAATTATACTTACAGTATATCTACATATTTAGATCCAGAATAAACCATTGTGCAGTTATATCTATAGAATAGACTTGTATATTGTGATAATTGTATATACACTGAAGTTGCTGAAGTTTGACTAAAGCTCAATAATCACATCTGGTACCACTCTCTGTTGGTACAGTTCATGTTTATTCAACTCAGCCAGGTTAGCTGATGGCAATATTGACACTCAAGATGGTAAATATAAATGATATAAGGAAGGAGGATATCACATAATATAAGCAGGATGCAAAATGGCTACATCATGAATAATGTCACTAAATGGATTTCTGATTTCTGATGAAATTATTGTGACAAAGCACTGAAGAATTCTTCTGCAATAAAGTGGTAGTATTATTTGGATTTTAATTACAGTTCAATTATACAGTACAGTTATAACTACTAGCATCATTATTCACACAACAACTTCATCGACCAATGACAGTGCTTTTGGTCACATGATTTACAAAAAGAGGGCACATTAAAATACTGGTTGCACAGACACACCACATCGAGTCATACAACATTTTCGTGAAGAAGAAGGAAGCGACTTGGAAAAGTCCTGAAACGGAGCACACTTCAGACAAAATATGTGAGTAAAGCTCAGATAGCCTACAGACATTTACCCACAGGATACAACATGCTTGCATTTATAAAATCTCTGCTTAGTTATGACCAGCAAATTCTCACATATTATCATCAAGTGAGAAAGTGAAAACCACATTAACACTGGTGTATATGGTACTGAGATGAAATACGTAAACACCATTTCAGTGAAGTTGTGTAGTGCATATCTGCATGTATAATGCATATTTCCATTTCTTCCTTGCCAAATACCTTGACATTTTTCAAAATACACTATTTTATTGTATATATTTTCTTTCTTTTTCTCAAGATTTGTGCATCCTTTTACTACTTTCACTGCTCTCTGCTCAACACACTGAACTTACCATGCATACAATCTAGAGTCTATGCACACAGAAAGTTTGTTGTTCTTACAGTGGCCTTACAGTACCCTCCAGAATTATTGGCACCTCTGCTAAAGTTGACTAAAATCGGCTATAAAAAATAATCTGTTGGTGATTTATTGTAATCTCACAATAAAAAAAATAGGAAAAATCCAACCTTTAAGGGAAGCAAATTTATTTTGAGAAAAAGGAAAATCTCATAAAGAAAGAAATATTTTTAACAAAAACACATTCTGGAGGGTACTGATATGTGTGAAATTGTATTTATAGCAAATCAAATGTGGTGTTATTGTTTTGTTGTAGCAACTGTACCATGAATGACTCACCTGAGGATACACCAGTACCCATCAAAGAAATGTAAGCTTCTAGGGCTGTAACAGCCAATATTCAAAACATGTGTTGACATGCTGACTAACCATCTACATATGTTGTTCAACTGTTCAAATGTTCAACTCAGACAAGAGGATTATACACTTTAAAAAATGTATAAAATATGTAAGGGATAATGTATAGAACGCCGGTCATTATTGGGAAAATAAGTCCTGACAGGGCGAAACGGCCCCCGATGTGAAGCGGAACACAGCTGCCGTCTGCTTTTCACTTTTGAATGAAGTTCCAGTAGTTGCGGAGTGATATGAAAGACCTGAATTAGAAGCACAAACTCCGTTGCCATTGACATAATTTTTTTCAGAGGTCCTCTAGTGGAAAATAATGACCACTAGAACTTCAATGTCAATGGAGCGTTCTACTTGCATTGTGAATAGCCGTGTAATAAATAAAGGAAAAGCAAGGGTTGTATTGTGCTCAGTGTATTGTATTGTGTGTCCATGCAGCTGTGCACTAGGATAGAAACAGAGTGTTTTATGTGTCAGTAAGTCAGTGACAGAGGCATGCAAACTTGTCAAGTCACTTCATGACTATGTTATGACTCACTATAATACGTGTCACACCATTATCAAAACAAAGCCACTCCCAAATAAACAAAGCTGAAAGGAAATGAGGACAAGAAGAACACAGAGAAACAGTTATTCTGTATTTTGAAATAGATTTACAACATGCAATAAAAAATCTGACCATCATTGGCCAAGTCCTTTAATAGGCCGGCTTTCTTTGGAGTTGAGCTTCCACGATAAATTAAGCTTGTTTGAATTGAATAGGACAAATGTGTAAAGTGCCAATGCTCACTAAGCAGCATATTTTTGTATTAGACTTTGTATAAAAATACGAAACATGCTGTATTTAACATTGTATCAAAAGTTCCCCCTCCCCCATCTGCAAGTGTCAAGATGTAAGGTCAAGAGATTGTGTTCTTGGTAGGCTAAAGTAGTGGGAAAATGTCTGTAAACATATTTGGTAGCCAGAACAAAAGACCATAAACGGAAGATAGAAAAAGAAGGTAGGCCTACGGTTCTTGGCTTAGCGTTTGGCCAGTAGACGAGTTTGAGGATACTGGGGCATAAAGTTTTAAGATAGGACAATGGGGACGTTAATACGTCAGTACAGTAGCCCTCTGTGGCATGGTCGCTTGCAATTGTATGGTTTATCTATATGATTTTAATTAATTGATTTGAATTGGTTGTGGTTTCTCCTGGTAGCCTGTTCTGTGTGCTTAGGCCTAGGTGCGTTGGTGTTGGTTGCTGTCACGGTCGTGACGTGGGCGTGCGCGCGTGTTTTTTGGGGGGGAGGGGGGTTGCTCCCCGGCCCAAAATAACGTAGGACTGGCCCTGCTTGCAGCCCAAAGGAATGGTTTCTGTATTCCACAGGCATTTGTGTTATACCTGGTCCTGATTCTTTATTGTGTAAATGATTCAATATTTCATTCAGATAATGTTTCTTATGCATAAAGGTTTTCAAAAATGTTATGATTTCAGAGTGAAGCTGAAGAGGTCCGACTCACCTGCACAGCTGTGTGTCTCTGAAGTCAATGGATCCACCTGAAAACTTCAGAGGAAAATTTTCACCTGACTCAAGGTGAGTTATGAATTCTCCACTTAACAAAGAGGCTGCAAGAGGCCCACAGCACAGACTCAACATGAAGCACAATTTCTATCTCATTTTGACTATCGGTCTTAGTATAACAGGTTATTGTGTCGTTTGGAGTCAGTTTGGATTTTTCAACTCTTAGATAGAAAAGCTTCACCATGTTTTTGAAATCATGATCGGATTGTTGTGTCTATGATTATTGATACGACCTCACCTGTACCCTTCCAGTTAAGAGCATTTAAATTAAATTAAAACAATAGTCTAAGTACCCTAAAATGTTGATTTATTTTCTCAACTCTTAGATATTAGTCCTGATTCAGGTCTCATATTTTCAATACTAGCAGCCCAATGGAATGTGAGTTTTTGTTTTCCACTTCCTTTTGTGTTTCCATTATCCTGATTCTTTAATGTGTAAATAATTAAAATAAATAGTTTAAAGTAAAGTCATATAGTCTTTGTTAATTACAAAATGGCAGTATTCGAAATAAATAAATTGAATTTAAAGCAACACCAAAGCACTTTTCCTCTGTGCACGCATGTTTTTTGTTCATCCAGCACCAGCTTTGCAAATAACGATGTCCACAGACAAGTATGTTGAATGATTTTATGAAAGTATGATGTATTGCGACATCAGAAGCAAGTCAAATTTCTAGTTTCTTATGTCTCATTCCATCGAACTACAGATCTGCTACCCGATCTGGCGAACTTGCATAGTGTGGTTATAGCCGATAGAGGGTCGCAAAGTGAGCAAAGGTAAAACTCTTTGGTGTTGCACAAGGTAAACAGATTTTTTTGAAGATCCCAAAACTAGAACTTTATATGAGAATGAGTCCTGTGCCACAAATGTTCATCTCTTTTAACCTGGTTGGATTAAAATGGTCCAGAGCAGATTATGTTCGAGATCTCAAAACATGTAAAAGCAGGCCTACCGACCCGTCTCCGAGCTCCGCCTATCTAAAAATCTTTCATTCCGTGGATAAATTTAACTCTGTTGCAGGTTGTACGCTTTTATCCAAAGTGACACAGATGCACAACGGTGGGCTGAAACCCAAGCCGACCGATTGTCAGACAGTGACTTTACCGCTGTTCCACCACGCCCGCTGGTGAAAGTGTGACAGTAATATTGTTGCACATGTCATAAGAATACATAATCAGCCTATATCATGTACTCATGGCTTAATTAATGCGGACGCACATACACATAAATGCATACGCCCAGGTCCATTTCAGACCTACCAATGAGCCGTGCATCCACCCCAGATCCAATTTACCTAATAAAAATTAATACCTGTAATCACATTCAGTTCATTCAAGACAGTCAAGTTAGTCAATGATTAAGTTATTGATTAAGTTATTTAAGTCCTCTTGTGATTCTATAGTTAAATGCTTTCATCGTGTAAAGCAGAAGAAGTAGGACAATTGGGTATGTAGAAACATTCAAGTTGCCCTTGACACTGTTGTGCTGTCCTATAGCAGTGTTCCCCCTAGATTTGTTTACAGCAAGGATTCATATACAGGCCGCTCCTGAATAGGGGAAACCTTCTGTTCTGACTGCAAAATATGAATTTTGGCAGAAATAACAGATTGAAAGTGGGAGGCTTTAATGTATTCACTGAATAAATATAGACAGTTTAATAAAACATTACTGTACTCTCTCTTACTTTCTCTTTGCAGTGAGTTCATAGCCAGTGTGTTGACAGAGGACCACTTCAGATGTTCAGTGTGTACGGAAGTGCTGAAGGATCCAGTCTCCATCCCCTGTGGACACAGTTACTGCAGGCAGTGCAAGATGCAAGCTAACCGTGCAGGAGGACACTATGCTTGTCCAATTTGTAAGAAAAGATTGAAGACAAAGCCTAAAATATACACAAACTCACCCATATCAAAACAACTCCCAAGCTCTAGTTCAGAATGTGGGCAGCTCTCCTGTGATTTCTGCCCAGTGAAAAAGCTCAGAGCTGTTAAGTTCTGTCTGATGTACACTGCTCTGTATTGTGAGACCCATGTCATCCAGCACTACACTGTCCCAGCATTGCAACGACATAGACTGGTGGAGCCAACAGAGCACCTAGAGCAGATGATCTGCCAGCACCACCAGAGGGCGCTAGAGATGTTCTGTAGGACTGACCAGACCACCATATGCAGCATGTGTGCTGTGCTGAAACACCGGCACCATGACATCATGATTGAGAATCTAGAACAGGCATGAGTCCAAAGGTCATATACAAATATTTGGACAGTGAGAGAATTTTTGGTGATCCATTTTGGTGTTGTGCAGAGGCAAAATTACAAAAAAAATGTGTCAGTGTCCAAATGCATATGGACCTAACTGTAAATAGCTGTATCTGAAATTATATATTTTAATAATACAGTACAGTCTGCTTGTATGAACCAGGCGAGGCTTGTTTTCATTTAGTCTTATTGCAATCTCATTTCATTTTCTTTCCACGACCAAAAAGTTAAACAGTCCATGGCCAGGTGTATCCACGGTGTTGTGCAGAAAGGCCCTTCGAGTGAACACAGAGGTGGAGAGCCGTGAGCTAAGGATGGAAAATAAACTACAGCGGGAGATCATCATGCAACTGAGGAAAGTAAAAGTCAACCAAAAAAACAAAGAGGCAATACGTGAGAAAAAACATGCAGAGGAAACACAGCAGATGGAAGAGCACATGTCTACACTTGAGACAGGAAATGCAAAGCTAAAGAGACACAACAACAAGCTGAGGAGAAAAATGTTAAAAAACACATTCATTTACAAAAAGGCGAGAGACCCCTGGTGACTGTAATCCAACACCAACGCAGACATGCTCTTCCTGGTGAGACCATCATTCATTCTTGCAGAGACATTTCCTTCTCCTGTTTGATGAGTAGTATTATAGGTTTTGAAGTTTGTTCCATCATTTTATGATTTGACATGGTAAAAGTATCTACAGTAAATTCATAACCTCTGCCTAGAGGTAATGTTTTTGGTGTGGTTTGTCTGTCCGCCTGTCTGTATCCAGCATTACGCAAAAACTACAAGCCTGTATTCCACAATTTCCTTGGTGGAAAAGTGTACCATGGTCCATGGAAAAATTCATACCATTTTGGAACAGATCTGTCTCATGGGTCTACTGTAGCGATTTCTTGCTTAGCTTTGCTACTGTTGCACCATGTGACATTCACATATGCCCTCTAGTGTTGAAACCAAGGAAATGCATTTATTTGTGGATGGCCTTCCCCAAAAGAATGCCTTTGGAATTCATGAAAAAGAAATTCCATGAAATGGAATTAATGAATGAATGCAATACTGCATTAATTCATATCATTTTCATATCAAACTGATTGCCTAAAGGTGATGTTCTTGTTATGATTATTATTGTACAGTGTTTATGTTCACATAACATATATATGTGGACATAATATATATATATATATATAGCACTGTAAAGAACAATACAAACCTCTTGTGTAACTGATTTGTTTGTGTGTACTATTCTCAGCGAAGGTGACTTTGGACTTCTACACAGCCCATAGACGACTAATTCTGTCTGATGATAAGAGGAATGTAAAGCTATCTGGGTGTCCTCGGAGTTCCCATAACCAACAGCATGGACTAGGTGGGCAGCCCTTCGTGCTGGGCAGAAAAGGCTTCACCTCTGGACGTCGTTTTTGGCAAGTGGGAGTGAATAACAGGTGGACAATTGGAGTCACAAGAGCCTCCGCTCAGAGGACTGACAGTGTCACCTTCTATCCTAATCAAGGCTACTGGTGCCTTAGTTGCTGGATGCAATTCTTGGTGCTCACATCCCCCATACACCATCTCCCTAAGGACGCAGTGCCCAGAGAACTGGGCATTTGTCTAGATATTGACGAGAAGTGGGTGTCGTTCTATAATGCTGAATCAAAGACTCACATTTATACCTTCGCTGACATGGACTTCAAGGTGAAGAAATCTACCCCGTGTTCTGCACACAGGATGAAGAGAAAGAGATTAAAATAAGAAGACAACCCATTCTACACTGTCCAATATTTGTTTCAGATCAAAAGATGGTCCAAACTGGCAACGCTGGGGACGAATTTGTATGAACAGACATTCAAACACTAGCCACACAGAAATCCACTACATGAATTGCGTTATAGTTGCACTGTACAGGGATTTCACTTGAATTCTTCCGTAGTACTTCAGTACTTCCCTAGAACTTGACCACTAAAATAGGCCTTCCATTTATTTTATATGACACTGTACGCAGGAAATAAGTAGCAAATACTTATCTATGCACATAAACATAATGTTAAAATCGACATAGTAGAATAAGACAGGGCTTCATGTATAGAAAATGAGTTTCAGTAGTTGAAAACAGGTAACAAACTAACCTGCAAAATATGCTTGGAATTTCTTGGAAGTAAAATTACTGTCTGCATTTCTATTATGATAAGTTTCAGCTAATTAGGTCTATAGCTGGTGGCCTAGCTACCATGTTTAATAGCTATTTTAAATGTAGAATTGTACCAACTGATATGTTGTTTTCAGATTAATGCCACTATACCTGCCCTTTGTGCACTAGTCTAAGGCCTTCTAAAATGAATAGTGCTACAACACCGTATATTAGCACATTGTGTAGAAATGTAATATTGTTTTATATTGTAACAAACTGCAAGGTTGTCTCAGAATGTTTTTTATTGGTGTCGCAGCAAAACACATGAACACCTCATACTGAGCCAGACCTGGCCCTTATGCCCCAGCACTAAACATCTGCCCCAGGTTGCATCCCAACACACACTAGCCTAACCTGAATTTCGTTCCGCTTAGCTCCGCCTAGCTTCACTCACATCCATCTGGGACCTCTTCCATTGACAGTGATTTCTGCAACCGATTGGTACAGCCAATCAGGACGCAGGGCGGGAGTTTCATAGATGTAGCGTAGCGTAGAAGCGACTGTGAGACTGTTATCAGCGTCACGGGTTGGCTTCGATGTGGGTGGTTGAAGTAGCACGTCAATAGATGACGGACAAGTGGGTTATTCAATCATATGCAAGCATTTTTTGATTAGGCCCAGCCTTCTGAAGCAACACTTCAATGGATCGGCTCCAGATGGATGAGTGGAGCTAGGTGGAGCGAAATTCATCTGGCTAGGGTCAGGTTAACGCAATTAAGCACAGAACAGTAAAAAAGCAACCTGCACGGCGAGCAGAGCTCTTCAAGGAGCGTGATCTAGTTACACTTACGCTCACAGCAGCACTGAATGATGCCGATAATACAAACTGCTGAAGATACAGAAAAAACGTTATCATGAGAGAGCTGTAGCTGTGACTTGTGTTAAAGTGTAGGCAGCCCAAGCACGAGCAGAATTTGCAAAAATAGAGTCAGACATCATGCTTGAAAAGGCCCAAATTGAAGCTAGGTTGAACACCGAGAGGCATAATAAGGAGGTGGAGGCCGCCATGGCAGAAGCTAATGCTCTCGAAGCAGCAACAGAGTTTAAGCAGAGGCAAAACATCGACATGTGAATACATTGAGCCAACCATATGGTGTGATGTGAATACACTGAGCCAATCATATTGTGTGTTGTGAAGAAGTAAAGTTAAAGATGCCAGTTTCCCTGGACCTCTCGCACCCTAAGCGAGAATCATACCCCATACCCATACCAACGAGCCACGCTGCACAAACGCTTATGTCGAGCATTTTGTGCAGCAATATTTAGCTGAAAGGAAAGGGAGGTGTGGTGGTGTTTAGTTGCAGAAAAGCTGCCGGCTGCATGCTATACAGCAAAGGAGAGACAGTGCTGACACAACACATGATACTGACAGAAAGTTGCGTGGGAAAGGGATCGTCCGGGATTTAAACCGGGGACCTCTCGCACCCTAAGCGAGAATCATACCCCTAGACCAATGAGCCACGCTGCTCAAACGCTTATGTCGAGCCTTCTATGCAGCAATATTTAGCTGAAAGGAAAGGGAGGTGGGGTGGTGTTTAGTTGCAGAAAAGCTGCCCGCTATATGCTGTACAGCAAAGATGAGACAGTGCTGACACAAGCACATGATAATGACAAATAGTTGCGTGGGGAAGGGCTCGTCCGGGATTTGAACCCGGGACCTCTCGCACGCTAAGCGAGAATCATACCCCTAGACCAACGAGCCTTGACTGGCTATGAATTTAGCTGAAAAAACAACAACATCATTTTCTAGATCACTGACGAGAGTTGAAAATTAACACATTTCAATGAAATTCACCTGTAACGCCTGCGGGCTCGTCCGGGATTTGAACCCGGGACCTCTCGCACCCAAAGCGAGAAACATACCCCTAGACCAACGAGCCGCAATGTGATGGCTCAGGGGGAAAAAATAAACATCCAACTGAGGCTAAATCTCCACAGGAGAAAGGCGTTAGACAGTGAGGCCGACAAAGAATTGGTGAGGAAGCACAAAAGGGCTCGTCCGGGATTTGAACCCGGGACCTCTCGCACCCAAAGCGAGAATCATACCCCTAGACCAACGAGCCTTGACTGGCTATGAATTTAGATGAAAAAAACCAACATCATTTCTAGATCACTGACGAGTTGAAAAATTAACACATTTAAATGAAATGCACCTG
>NC_063193.1:27342964-27345464 GCF_017589495.1 Alosa alosa
ATCATTTTCTAGATCACTGACGAGAGTTGAAAATTAACACATTTCAATGACATTCACCTGTAACGCCTGCGGGCTCGTCCGGGATTTGAACCCGGGACCTCTCGCACCCAAAGCGAGAATCATACCCCTAGACCAACGAGCCACAATGTGATGGCTCAGGGGAAAAAAAAAACATCCAACTGAGGCTAAATCTCCACAGGAGAAAGGCGTTAGACAGTGAGGCCGACAAAGAATTGGTGAGGAAGCACAAAAGGGCTCGTCCGGGATTTGAACCCGGGACCTCTCGCACCCAAAGCGAGAATCATACCCCTAGACCAACGAGCCGCTGAGCGCACCCCTGGGTCTTGTTTTGTCAGGACCCCTTGCAGGCCTGAGCAAGTAAAAAATCTGGTCCAAAATTGGCTCTTTTCCTTCAATGCTAACAAAAGAGTTTCGTCTTTGTTTGTTTCGTTAGCGTCGATTCTTGCAGTAAAGTCTGGCGTTTGTTTCGGAAAGAAGGGCTCGTCCGGGAGTTGAACCCGGACCTCTCGCGCCCCGGCGAGAATCATACCCCTAGACCAACGAGCCTCGGCCAAGGGTACCTTTTATTCAGTGCCTTTCTTCACAACAAATATTTAGAGTGGTCTGCAGGTAAGACCAATCTTTCAGCTTGGTTCCACTGCGCATCAACATTTCCTAAAAAAAGTCCTGGGTAACGAACTGCAGCAGTTCACCGGTGGCAGCTAGCAGCAAAAGGTGCAAAGTTTCACAGAACAGAGGGATCATCCGGGATTTGAACCCGGGACATCTCACACCCGAAGCGAGAATCATACCCCTAGACCAAAGAGCCTGGGGCAAGGGTACCTTTTATTCAGTGCCTTTCTTCACAACAAATATTTAGAGTGGTCTGCAGGTAAGACAATCTTTCAGCTTGGTTCTACTGCGCATCAACATTTCCTAAAGTAAGTCCTGGGTAACGAACTGCAGCAGTTCACCGTGGCAGCTAGCAGCAAAAGTTGCAGAGTTTCACAGAACAGAGGGCTCGTCCGGGATTTGAACCGGGACCTCTCCCTAAGCCCCCCTAAGCCAACGAGAATCATACCCCTAGACCAACGAGCCTGGGCCAAGAGTACTTTTTATTCAGTGCCTATCTTCACAACAAATATTTAGAGTGGTCTGCAGGTAAGACCAATCTTTAAGCTTGGTTCCACTGCACATCAACATTTCCTAAAGTAAGTCCTGGGTAACAAACTGCAGCAGTTCACCGGTGGCAGCTAGCAGCAAAAGTTGCAGAGTTTCACAGAACAGAGGGCTCGGGCCGGGGATTTGAACCCGGGACCTCTCGCACCCTAAGCGAGAATCATACCCCTAGACCAACGAGCCACGCTGCGCAAAATGCTTTTGTCGAGCGTTTTGTGCAGCAATATTTAACTGAAAGGAAAGGCAGGTCGAAAGTGGTGTTGAGTTGAAGAAAAGCTGCCGCTACATGCTGTACAGCAAAGGAGAGACAGTGCTGACACAAACACATGATAATGACAAAAAGTTGCGTGGGAAAGGTCTCGTCCGGGATTTGAACCAGGGACCTCTCGCACCCTAAGCGAGAATCATACCACTAGACCAACGAGCCACGCTGCTCAAATGCTTATGTCGAGCCTTCTGTGCAGCGATATTTAGCTGAAAGGAAAGGGAGGTGTGGTGGTGTTTAGTTGCAGAAAAGCTGCCGGCTATATGCTGTACAGCAAAGGTAAGACAGTGCTGACACAAGCACCTGATAATGACAAATAGTTGCGTGGGGAAGGGCTTGTCTGGGATTTGAACCCGGGACCTCTCGCACCCTAAGCGAGAATCATACCCTAGACCAACAAGCCTTGACTGGCTGTGAATTTAGCTGAAAAAACAACAACATCATTTTCTAGATCACTGACGAGAGTTGAAAATTAACACATTTCAATGAAATTCACCTGTAACGCCTGCGGCTCGTCCGGGATTTGAACCCGGGACCTCTCGCACCCAAAGCGAGAATCATACCCCTAGACCAACGAGCCGCAATGTGATGGCTCAGGGGGAAAAAATAAACATCCAACTGAGGCTAAATCTCCACAGGAGAAAGGCGTTAGACAGTGAGGCCGACAAAGAATTGGTGAGGAAGCACAAAAGGGCTCGTCCGGGATTTGAACCCGGGACCTCTCGCACCCAAAGCGAGAATCATACCCCTAGACCAACGAGCCGCTGAGCGCACCCCTGGGTCTTGTTTTGTCAGGACCCCTTGCAGGCCTGAGCAAGTAAAAAATCTGGTCCAAAATTGGCTCTTTTCCTTCAAATGCTAACAAAAGAGTTTCGCCTTTGTTTGTTTCAGTTAGCGTCGATTCTTGCAGTAAAGTCTGGCGTTTGTTTCGGAAAGAAGGGCTCGTCCGGGAGTTGAACCGGGACCTCTCGCACCCGAAGCGAGAATCATACCCCTAGACCAACGAGCCTCGGGCCAAGGGTACCTTTTATTCAGTGCCTTTCTTCACAACAAATA
>NC_063193.1:27350464-27360454 GCF_017589495.1 Alosa alosa
ATCATTTTCTAGATCACTGACGAGAGTTGAAAATTAACACATTTCAATGACATTCACCTGTAACGCCTGCGGCTCGTCCGGGATTTGAACCCGGGACCTCTCGCACCCAAAGCGAGAATCATACCCCTAGACCAACGAGCCACAATGTGATGGCTCAGGGGGAAAAAATAAACATCCAACTGAGGCTAAATCTCCACAGGAGAAAGGCGTTAGACAGTGAGGCCGACAAAGAATTGGTGAGGAAGCACAAAAGGGCTCGTCCGGGATTTGAACCCGGGACCTCTCGCACCCAAAGCGAGAATCATACCCCTAGACCAACGAGCCGCTGAGCGCACCCCTGGGTCTTGTTTTGTCAGGACCCCTTGCAGGCCTGAGCAAGTAAAAAATCTGGTCCAAAATTGGCTCTTTTCCTTCAATGCTAACAAAAGAGTTTCGTCTTTGTTTGTTTCATTAAGCGTCGATTCTTGCAGTAAAGTCTGGCGTTTGTTTCGAAAGAAGGGCTCGTCCGGGAGTTGAACCGGGACCTCTCGCACCCGGGCGAGAATCATACCCCTAGACCAACGAGCCTCGGCCAAGGGTACCTTTTATTCAGTGCCTTTCTTCACAACAAATATTTAGAGTGGTCTGCAGGTAAGACCAATCTTTCAGCTTGGTTCCACTGCGCATCAACATTTCCTAAAAAAGTCCTGGGTAACGAACTGCAGCAGTTCACCGGTGGCAGCTAGCAGCAAAAGGTGCAAAGTTTCACAGAACAGAGGGATCATCCGGGATTTGAACCGGGACATCTCACACCCTAAGCGAGAATCATACCCCTAGACCAAAGAGCCTGGGGCAAGGGTACCTTTTATTCAGTGCCTTTCTTCACAACAAATATTTAGAGTGGTCTGCAGGTAAGACAATCTTTCAGCTTGGTTCTACTGCGCATCAACATTTCCTAAAGTAAGTCCTGGGTAACGAACTGCAGCAGTTCACCGGTGGCAGCTAGCAGCAAAAGTTGCAGAGTTTCACAGAACAGAGGGCTCGTCCGGGATTTGAACCCGGGACCTCTCGCACCCTAAGCGAGAATCATACCCCTAGACCAACGAGCCTGGGCCAAGAGTGCTTTTTATTCAGTGCCTATCTTCACAACAAATATTTAGAGTGGTCTGCAGGTAAGACCAATCTTTAAGCTTGGTTCCACTGCACATCAACATTTCCTAAAGTAAGTCCTGGGTAACAAACTGCAGCAGTTCACCGGTGGCAGCTAGCAGCAAAAGTTGCAGAGTTTCACAGAACAGAGGGCTCGTCCGGGATTTGAACCCGGGACCTCTCGCACCCTAAGCGAGAATCATACCCCTAGACCAACGAGCCGCTGCGCGCAAATGCTTTTGTCGAAATGCTTGTGCAGCAATATTTAACTGAAAGGAAAGGGAGGTCGGGTGGTGTTGAGTTGCAGAAAAGCTGCCGGCTACATGCTGTACAGCAAAGGAGAGACAGTGCTGACACAAACACATGATACTGACAGAAAGTTGCGTGGGAAAGGTCTCGTCCGGGATTTGAACCAGGGACCTCTCGCACCCTAAGCGAGAATCATACCCCTAGACCAACGAGCCACGCTGCTCAAACGCTTATGTCGAGCCTTCTGTGCAGCAATATTTAGCTGAAAGGAAAGGGAGGTGTGGTGGTGTTTAGTTGCAGAAAAGCTGCCGGCTATATGCTGTACAGCAAAGGTAAGACAGTGCTGACACAAGCACCTGATAATGACAAATAGTTGCGTGGGGAAGGGCTTGTCTGGGATTTGAACCCGGACCTCTCGCACCCTAAGCGAGAATCATTCCCTAGACCAACAAGCCTTGACTGGCTATGAATTTAGCTGAAAAAACAACAACATCATTTTCTAGATCACTGACGAGAGTTGAAAATTAACACATTTCAATGACATTCACCTGTAACGCCTGCGGGCTCGTCCGGGATTTGAACCCGGGACCTCTCGCACCCAAAGCGAGAATCATACCCCTAGACCAACGAGCCACAATGTGATGGCTCAGGGGGAAAAAATAAACATCCAACTGAGGCTAAATCTCCACAGGAGAAAGGCGTTAGACAGTGAGGCCGACAAAAGAATTGGTGAGGAAGCACAAAAGGGCTCGTCCGGGATTTGAACCCGGGACCTCTCGCACCCAAAGCGAGAATCATACCCCTAGACCAACGAGCCGCTGAGCGCACCCCTGGGTCTTGTTTTGTCAGGACCCCTTGCAGGCCTGAGCAAGTAAAAAATCTGGTCCAAAATTGGCTCTTTTCCTTCAATGCTAACAAAAGAGTTTCGCTTTGTTTGTTTCGTTAGTTAAGCGTCGATTCTTGCAGTAAAGTCTGGCGTTTGTTTCGAAAGAAGGGCTCGTCCGGGAGTTGAACCCCAGGACCTCTCGCACCCGAAGCGAGAATCATACCCCTAGACCAACGAGCCTCGGCCAAGGGTACCTTTTATTCAGTGCCTTTCTTCACAACAAATATTTAGAGTGGTCTGCAGGTAAGACCAATCTTTCAGCTTGGTTCCACTGCGCATCAACATTTCCTAAAAAAAGTCCTGGGTAACGAACTGCAGCAGTTCACCGGTGGCAGCTAGCAGCAAAAGGTGCAAAGTTTCACAGAACAGAGGGATCATCCGGGATTTGAACCCGGGACATCTCACACCCGAAGCGAGAATCATACCCCTAGACCAAAGAGCCTGGGGCAAGGGTACCTTTTATTCAGTGCCTTTCTTCACAACAAATATTTAGAGTGGTCTGCAGGTAAGACAATCTTTCAGCTTGGTTCTACTGCGCATCAACATTTCCTAAAGTAAGTCCTGGGTAACGAACTGCAGCAGTTCACCGGTGGCAGCTAGCAGCAAAAGTTGCAGAGTTTCACAGAACAGAGGGCTCGTCCGGGATTTGAACCCGGGACCTCTCGCACCCTAAGCGAGAATCATACCCCTAGACCAACGAGCCTGGGCCAAGAGTGCTTTTTATTCAGTGCCTATCTTCACAACAAATATTTAGAGTGGTCTGCAGGTAAGACCAATCTTTAAGCTTGGTTCCACTGCACATCAACATTTCCTAAAGTAAGTCCTGGGTAACAAACTGCAGCAGTTCACCGGTGGCAGCTAGCAGCAAAAGTTGCAGAGTTTCACAGAACAGAGGGCTCGTCCGGGATTTGAACCCGGGACCTCTCGCACCCTAAGCGAGAATCATACCCCTAGACCAACGAGCCACGCTGCGCAAATGCTTTTGTCGAGCGTTTTGTGCAGCAATATTTAACTGAAAGGAAAGGCAGGTCGAGTGGTGTTGAGTTGAAGAAAAGCTGCCGGCTACATGCTGTACAGCAAAGGTAAGACAGTGCTGACACAAGCACCTGATAATGACAAATAGTTGCGTGGGAAAGGTCTCGTCCGGGATTTGAACCAGGGACCTCTCGCACCCTAAGCGAGAATCATACCCCTAGACCAACGAGCCACGCTGCTCAAACGCTTATGTCGAGCCTTCTGTGCAGCAATATTTAGCTGAAAGGAAAGGGAGGTGTGGTGGTGTTTAGTTGCAGAAAAGCTGCCGGCTATATGCTGTACAGCAAAGGTAAGACAGTGCTGACACAAGCACCTGATAATGACAAATAGTTGCGTGGGGAAGGGCTTGTCTGGGATTTGAACCCGGACCTCTCGCACCCTAAGCGAGAATCATTCCCTAGACCAACAAGCCTTGACTGGCTATGAATTTAGCTGAAAAAACAACAACATCATTTTCTAGATCACTGACGAGAGTTGAAAATTAACACATTTCAATGACATTCACCTGTAACGCCTGCGGGCTCGTCCGGGATTTGAACCCGGGACCTCTCGCACCCAAAGCGAGAATCATACCCCTAGACCAACGAGCCACAATGTGATGGCTCAGGGGAAAAAATAAACATCCAACTGAGGCTAAATCTCCACAGGAGAAAGGCGTTAGACAGTGAGGCCGACAAAGAATTGGTGAGGAAGCACAAAAGGGCTCGTCCGGGATTTGAACCCGGGACCTCTCGCACCCAAAGCGAGAATCATACCCCTAGACCAACGAGCAGCGCTGAGCCCCCTGGGTCTTGTTTTGTCAGGACCCCTTGCAGGCCTGAGCAAGTAAAAAATCTGGTCCAAAATTGGCTCTTTTCCTTCAATGCTAACAAAAGAGTTTCGTCTTTGTTTGTTTCGTTAGCGTCGATTCTTGCAGTAAAGTCTGGCGTTTGTTTCGGAAAGAAGGGCTCGTCCGGGAGTTGAACCCGGGACCTCTCGCACCCGAAGCGAGAATCATACCCCTAGACCAACGAGCCTCGGCCAAGGGTACCTTTTATTCAGTGCCTTTCTTCACAACAAATATTTAGAGTGGTCTGCAGGTAAGACCAATCTTTCAGCTTGGTTCCACTGCGCATCAACATTTCCTAAAAAAGTCCTGGGTAACGAACTGCAGCAGTTCACCGGTGGCAGCTAGCAGCAAAAGGTGCAAAGTTTCACAGAACAGAGGGATCATCCGGGATTTGAACCCGGGACATCTCACACCCGAAGCGAGAATCATACCCCTAGACCAAAGAGCCTGGGGCAAGGGTACCTTTTATTCAGTGCCTTTCTTCACAACAAATATTTAGAGTGGTCTGCAGGTAAGACAATCTTTCAGCTTGGTTCTACTGCGCATCAACATTTCCTAAAGTAAGTCCTGGGTAACGAACTGCAGCAGTTCACCGGTGGCAGCTAGCAGCAAAAGTTGCAGAGTTTCACAGAACAGAGGGCTCGTCCGGGATTTGAACCCGGGACCTCTCGCACCCTAAGCGAGAATCATACCCCTAGACCAACGAGCCTGGGCCAAGAGTACTTTTTATTCAGTGCCTATCTTCACAACAAATATTTAGAGTGGTCTGCAGGTAAGACCAATCTTTAAGCTTGGTTCCACTGCACATCAACATTTCCTAAAGTAAGTCCTGGGTAACAAACTGCAGCAGTTCACCGGTGGCAGCTAGCAGCAAAAGTTGCAGAGTTTCACAGAACAGAGGGCTCGTCCGGGATTTGAACCGGACCTCTCGCACCCTAAGCAATCCCTAGACCATTATTCACCCCTAGACCAACGAGCCAATCGAAATCATACCCCTAGACCAACTGAAAGCCACGTCGGGTGGTGTTGAGTTGCAAAAAAAGCTGCTTTGCTGTCAGCAAAGCCTTTTGTGCAGCAATATTTAACTGAAAGGAAAGGCAGGTCATACCCCTAGACCAACGTGGTGTTGAGTTGAAGAAAAAAGGGAGGTGTGGTGGTGTTTAGCTGCAGGCTGCTATATGCTGTACAGCAAAGGTAAGACAGTGCTGACACAAGCACCTGATAATGACAAATAGTTGCGTGGGGAAGGGCTTGTCTGGGATTTGAACCCGGACCTCTCGCACCCTAAGCGAGAATCATTCCCTAGACCAACAAGCCTTGACTGGCTATGAATTTAGCTGAAAAAACAACAACATCATTTTCTAGATCACTGATGAGAGTTGAAAATTAACACATTTCAATGACATTCACCTGTAACGCCTGCGGGCTCGTCCGGGATTTGAACCCGGGACCTCTCGCACCCAAAGCGAGAATCATACCCCTAGACCAACGAGCCACAATGTGATGGCTCAGGGGGAAAAAATAAACATCCAACTGAGGCTAAATCTCCACAGGAGAAAGGCGTTAGACAGTGAGGCCGACAAAGAATTGGTGAGGAAGCACAAAAGGGCTCGTCCGGGATTTGAACCCGGGACCTCTCGCACCCAAAGCGAGAATCATACCCCTAGACCAACGAGCCGCTGAGCGCACCCCTGGGTCTTGTTTTGTCAGGACCCCTTGCAGGCCTGAGCAAGTAAAAAATCTGGTCCAAAATTGGCTCTTTTCCTTCAATGCTAACAAAAGAGTTTCGTCTTTGTTTGTTTCGTTAGCGTCGATTCTTGCAGTAAAGTCTGGCGTTTGTTTCGGAAAGAAGGGCTCGTCCGGGAGTTGAACCCAGGACCTCTCGCACCCGAAGCGAGAATCATACCCCTAGACCAACGAGCCTGGGCCAAGGGTACCTTTTATTCAGTGCCTTTCTTCACAACAAATATTTAGAGTGGTCTGCAGGTAAGACCAATCTTTCAGCTTGGTTCCACTGCACATCAACATTTCCTAAATTAAGTCCTGGGTAACGAACTGCAGCAGTTCACCGGTGGCAGCTAGCAGCAAAAGTTGCAAAGTTTCACAGAACAGAGGGATCATCCGGGATTTGAACCCGGACATCTCACACCCGAAGCGAGAATCATACCCCTAGACCAAAGAGCCTGGGGCAAGGGTACCTTTTATTCAGTGCCTTTCTTCACAACAAATATTTAGAGTGGTCTGCAGGTAAGACAATCTTTCAGCTTGGTTCTACTGCGATCAACATTTCCTAAAGTAAGTCCTGGGTAACGAACTGCAGCAGTTCACCGGTGGCAGCTAGCAGCAAAAGTTGCAGAGTTTCACAGAACAGAGGGCTCGTCCCGATTTGAACCGGGACCTCTCGCACCCTAAGCGAGAATCATACCCCTAGACCAACGAGCCTGGGCCAAGAGTACTTTTTTTTGATTCAGTGCCTATCTTCACAACAAATATTTAGAGTGGTCTGCAGGTAAGACCAATCTTTAAGCTTGGTTCCACTGCACATCAACATTTCCTAAAGTAAGTCCTGGGTAACAAACTGCAGCAGTTCACCGGTGGCAGCTAGCAGCAAAAGTTGCAGAGTTTCACAGAACAGAGGGCTCGTCCGGGATTTGAACCCGGGACCTCTCGCACCCTAAGCGAGAATCATACCCCTAGACCAACGAGCCACGCCAAGCAAATGCTTTTGTCGAAAAGTTTTTTGTGCAGCAATATTTAACTGAAAGGAAAGGGAGGTCGGGTGGTGTTGAGTTGCAGAAAAGCTGCCGGCTACATGCTGTACAGCAAAGGAGAGACAGTGCTGACACAAACACATGATACTGACAGAAAGTTACATGGGGAAAGGTCTCGTCCGGGATTTGAACCAGGGACCTCTCGCACCCTAAGCGAGAATCATACCCTAGACCAACGAGCCACGCTGCTCAAACGCTTATGTCGAGCCTTCTGTGCAGCAATATTTAGCTGAAAGGAAAGGGAGGTGTGGTGGTGTTTAGTTGCAGAAAAGCTGCCGGCTATATGCTGTACAGCAAAGGTAAGACAGTGCTGACACAAGCACCTGATAATGACAAATAGTTATGTGGGGAAGGGCTTGTCTGGGATTTGAACCCGACCTCTCGCACCCTAAGCGAGAATCATTCCCTAGACCAACAAGCCTTGACTGGCTATGAATTTAGCTGAAAAAAACAACAACATCATTTTCTAGATCACTGACGAGAGTTGAAAATTAACACATTTCAATGACATTCACCTGTAACGCCTGCGGGCTCGTCCGGGATTTGAACCCGGGACCTCTCGCACCCAAAGCGAGAATCATACCCCTAGACCAACGAGCCGCAATGTGATGGCTCAGGGGAAAAAATAAACATCCAACTGAGGCTAAATCTCCACAGGAGAAAGGCGTTAGACAGTGAGGCCGACAAAGAATTGGTGAGGAAGCACAAAAGGGCTCGTCCGGGATTTGAACCCGGGACCTCTCGCACCCAAAGCGAGAATCATACCCCTAGACCAACGAGCCGCTGAGCTCACCCTGGGTCTTGTTTTGTCAGGACCCCTTGCAGGCCTGAGCAAGTAAAAAATCTGGTCCAAAATTGGCTCTTTTCCTTCAATGCTAACAAAAGAGTTTCGCCTTTGTTTGTTTCAGTTAGCGTCGATTCTTGCAGTAAAGTCTGGCGCTTTGTTTCGGAAAGAAGGGCTCGTCCGGGAGTTGAACCCAGGACCTCTCGCACCCGAAGCGAGAATCATACCCCTAGACCAACGAGCCTCGGCCAAGGGTACCTTTTATTCAGTGCCTTTCTTCACAACAAATATTTAGAGTGGTCTGCAGGTAAGACCAATCTTTCAGCTTGGTTCCACTGCGCATCAACATTTCCTAAAAAAAGTCCTGGGTAACGAACTGCAGCAGTTCACCGGTGGCAGCTAGCAGCAAAAGGTGCAAAGTTTCACAGAACAGAGGGATCATCCGGGATTTGAACCCGGGACATCTCACACCCTAAGCGAGAATCATACCCCTAGACCAAAGAGCCTGGGGCAAGGGTACCTTTTATTCAGTGCCTTTCTTCACAACAAATATTTAGAGTGGTCTGCAGGTAAGACAATCTTTCAGCTTGGTTCTACTGCGCATCAACATTTCCTAAAGTAAGTCCTGGGTAACAAACTGCAGCAGTTCACCGGTGGCAGCTAGCAGCAAAAGTTGCAGAGTTTCACAGAACAGAGGGCTCGTCCGGGATTTGAACCCGGGACCTCTCGCACCCTAAGCGAGAATCATACCCCTAGACCAACGAGCCTGGGCCAAGAGTACTTTTTATTCAGTGCCTATCTTCACAACAAATATTTAGAGTGGTCTGCAGGTAAGACCAATCTTTAAGCTTGGTTCCACTGCACATCAACATTTTCTAAAGTAAGTCCTGGGTAACAAACTGCAGCAGTTCACCGGTGGCAGCTAGCAGCAAAAGTTGCAGAGTTTCACAGAACAGAGGGCTCGTCCGGGATTTGAACCCGGGACCTCTCGCACCCTAAGCGAGAATCATACCCTAGACCAACGAGCCACGCCAAGCAAATGCTTTTGTCGAGCGTTTTGTGCAGCAATATTTAACTGAAAGGAAAGGGAGGTCGGGTGGTGTTGAGTTGCAGAAAAGCTGCCGGCTACATGCTGTACAGCAAAGGAGAGACAGTGCTGACACAAACACATGATACTGACAGAAAGTTGCGTGGGAAAGGTCTCGTCCGGGATTTGAACCAGGGACCTCTCGCACCCTAAGCGAGAATCATACCCCTAGACCAACGAGCCACGCTGCTCAAACGCTTATGTCGAGCCTTCTGTGCAGCAATATTTAGCTGAAAGGAAAGGGAGGTGTGGTGGTGTTTAGTTGCAGAAAAGCTGCCGGCTATATGCTGTACAGCAAAGGTAAGACAGTGCTGACACAAGCACCTGATAATGACAAATAGTTGCGTGGGGAAGGGCTTGTCTGGGATTTGAACCCGGACCTCTCGCACCCTAAGCGAGAATCATTCCCTAGACCAACAAGCCTTGACTGGCTATGAATTTAGCTGAAAAAACAACAACATCATTTTCTAGATCACTGATGAGAGTTGAAAATTAACACATTTCAATGAAATTCACCTGTAACGCCTGCGGGCTCGTCCGGGATTTGAACCCGGGACCTCTCGCACCCAAAGCGAGAATCATACCCCTAGACCAACGAGCCACAATGTGATGGCTCAGGGGGAAAAAATAAACATCCAACTGAGGCTAAATCTCCACAGGAGAAAGGCGTTAGACAGTGAGGCCGACAAAGAATTGGTGAGGAAGCACAAAAGGGCTCGTCCGGGATTTGAACCCGGGACCTCTCGCACCCAAAGCGAGAATCATACCCCCTAGACCAACGAGCCGCTGAGTCACCCCCTGGGTCTTGTTTTGTCAGGACCCTTTGCAGGCCTGAGCAAGTAAAAAAAATCTGGTCCAAAATTGGCTTTTTCCTTCAATGCTAACAAAAGAGTTTCGCCTTTGTTTGTTTCTTAGCGTCGATTCTTGCAGTAAAGTCTGGCGCTTGTTTCGAAAGAAGGGCTCGTCCGGGAGTTGAACCCGGACCTCTCTGCACCCGGGCGAGAATCATACCCCTAGACCAACGAGCCTCGCCAAGGGTACCTTTTATTCAGTGCCTTTCTTCACAACAAATATTTAGAGTGGTCTGCAGGTAAGACCAATCTTTTCAGCTTGGTTCCACTGCGCATCAACATTTCCTAAAAAAAAGTCCTGGGTAATCTAACTGCAGCAGTTCACCGGTGGCAGCTAGCAGCAAAAGGTGCAAAGTTTCACAGAACAGAG
>NC_063193.1:27360954-27435954 GCF_017589495.1 Alosa alosa
ACAATAGGAAGCTGTGAACACAGAATTAGCCTTTTTGCAGACGGCATCATACTCTTTTTAAAAAATCTGACACAATCCCTTCCTGCCTTTCTTCACACAATAGCAACCTTTGGGAAAATCTCTGGCTATAAAGTTAACAAAACCAAGTCTAATATTATGTTTCTGAATGACAAAGAAAGAAACAAACCAACAGTGGGGAACGAATTTCATAACGCATCCAAGGGCTTTAAGTACTTGGGGATACAGGTCACCCCCAAAATACATGATATAATTTTCTGAGACTATAACCCAATTCTATCTTCAACCAGTAATACTCTGAAGAGATGGTCAGATCTCCCCATATCTCTAATTGGTCGTGTAAACATAATCAAAATGAATATCTTACCAAAATTCTTCTATCTTTTTCAATCTATCCCGCTTAATCCCCCACCTACCCTATTCCCTAAATTGAAGGAATTAATAACTAATTTCATTTGGAATAACAGGCGCCCAAGACTTAGGATGTCCTTACTTTATCTGCCTTATGATAGAGGGGGCCTACAAGTGCCTAACTTTCTATGGTATTACTGGGCAGCCCAGATTAAGGCAATCATGCATTATGAAATTATATTATGCATTATATTATGCATGCGTTTTCAAATGACCCAGATCCAGATCTGTCAGGGTTCACCCCAATTTGGGGAAACCACCGATTTCCAGCAGGAAGAAACGACTCAGGGTTCAAATCATGGGCAATGAAAGGAATTAGTAAAATTAGGGACATGTACAATGCAGATAAGGTATTGTATAGCTTTGAGGAATTACATGGTGCTTACAATATACCAAAGAACCACTTCTTCAAATATTTGCAAATTAGGAGCTATATTTTGAAAAAATACAAACAACAGATAAACAAACCACCACTGTCCAGTCTTGAAGAGGCTGTACTAAATTATATGCATAGACGTTGTCAGGTTTCGGTTACTTATAGCTTAATTGTGGAAAACTCCAATGAATCTTCAAATGAAAAGAGAATGAAGTGGTCCAGTGACATAGATACAGAAATTTCTGAGGATGAATGGAAAATGGTATGTCACACAGCACAGACTCAAACTATCAATACCAGATTTAAACTTATACAGTACAAATGGATTATTATTTTTTTCCTTTCTTTCTTTGTTTACTGTTGTTTTGTTTCTGTTTTTTATTTTAAAAAAGCATTTTCCTTCTATGTGCTAAGCATATATGTTTGTTGTTGTAAAAGTTGAAAATTTTAATAAATAAAATTCTAAAAAAAAAAAAAATAGTTTTGTAGGTGAGAAAAGTGACACGGAAAGTTGGCTACTTGCCCATTGAAATACATGGGGATGGGCGGAGTTGCGCATTGTACTGCAACCAGCCACCAGGGGGCTCTGGACTAGCGCTCGCATCACTCTTAACAGACGGCACACTGTCCAGTTCTATATATACAGTCTATGGGTCACGCCCTGTGGATACAAAGAGAGACATCTGGAGAATTGGCTGCTGATTGCCGCCACTTTGTCCATAAAAACTGCAAAGGTCTCAGCAGTAAGGCAGATGGTAGGGTGGGAGAAGTGAAGTTGTGGGTTGGAGACAGGTTGCAGATGTTGCAGGGAAACGTGACCATCGGCAGAGGAGCCAGTCAGGCTGACAATAAACCGGATGAAGAAGTGATCTGAAAGATGGACAGGTGTCACCATGAGGGTGTCTGTGGTGCAGTTCCGAGTGAGGATCAAGTCAAGCTCTTTGCCAGCTTTGTGAGTAGGAGGCTGCGGACTAGTTCAAAGTCAAAGGAGTGCATCAGGGATATAAAGTCCGCTGAGGGGTATCTAAGTGGATGTTCATATCGCCGAGGACTAGCAGTAGATAGTCATGCTCAGAGACAGAGGACAGCAAAGTGTCCATCTTGTCCACAAAGCCACCCAATTGGCGGTGGTAAATGACCATCACGTAGAGTTTAACCGGGGTAGTCATTGTGATAGCATGGTATTCCAACTTTAATGAAGAGTGAATTTCCATTTCTTGGAAATTGGCAGGCCCAGCACACCTCCTCGTCCAGATAGATGAGGGGTGTGGGAGAGTGTGAAATTGGTGGAGAGCACAGCCCGGGGTGGCAGTGTTCTCTGGTTTGATCCAAGTCTCAGTGAGAGCAAGGAGCTCCAGAGAAAGGTGATTAGCATTGGCAGCAATGAAATTAGTACTGCGGATTGGCAGTTCCACAAGCCCATGGAGAAGTAGGCTCCTGTGGGTGAAGACTGTTTTAACAACCGGAGGTTAGCCAGATTTCTGCCCCTTTTGGTATAATGACATGGACCACCACTGATTAAAAAAAATTGTAATTACCACATTCAAATTATCTAATAAATGCATGGTTTAGGGACCACCAGCCTTCACTAGTTGAAAACCCCTATTATGTGGCATGCATGCAGGAATAAATGTTTCAAAGAAAAAATGAATATGACAACCAGGAATAGCCTACCTTCACCTCATTTCCTTCCACAATGAGGAGACCATTCTCTGATCCACTGTTGCGATGCCATACAAACACCAAATAATTTTTACCCTGGGCTTCAACTTTCTTGCATTCATATACTTTCCATTTCTGTACATTTCTTGCAGGTCGAAAGAAAAGCTCTTCTTTCTTGGCAACAAGACACTTCCCACTTGTTGTTATAAGACAGCAATCACGTGGGCCTGGAGAAAGAAATATAAAGAGAGAGAATTTGCCTAACACAAGTGGTTGAGATTCCTCTACAAGCAGGGCTTAATTTGAGCTGGAACACGCCACCTCCGAAGTTGGATCCGGAACCTATTTTATTGGATCCGTCAACTCTAACGTCAATATAAAAAAATAAATCGCCTAACGAAAAATAAATAAATTACTGTGTGTGTAGTGTTCAATGTTGATATCTTTCTTATTAGTCTTTAGAAATAGGGGAAAGACCAAACAGGATACAACAAGCTAATCGAGGATTTGAAAGTGCTTTATCCACAGTATTGGCCACAGGAGTACGGCAGGAGGGTGACGCGCTGTTTGGGAGAGAGAAGTTGAGACGCTCTGCCAGCAGTTTTGCATCGATAGCCCGCGGAATGTCATCAGGGCTTTCAGGGAATACCACCTCCTCCCCATTTGCCTTGTCGTTCCGCCGCTTGCCCGGTTCAACCCCTTTCCTTACGTGAGGTCATGGATTTATAAGTGACATAGGTGTAGAGAAAGAAGCAGGGTAATGGAGGCCTAGGCTACGGTAGGAAGAAATCGCGCTTCCACGCTGTATCTAGTTGATCATTGATTACTGGGTGTGTGTGGCCATCATTGCAATATATAGCATACTTTAGCGCCGAGTGTTTGTGTCTCCCGCTCCCTCTCAGTTCCGATGTGTTTTGATTCGGGGGAGGTGTCCGGGAGGAATAGGGGTTCAGATGGGTATTCAGATGTGTCAATCAGAAATTACTAATCATTCCACACTTTATCTAGTTGATTATTGATTACTGGGTGGTCATCATTGCAATATATAGCATACTATAGCCTATATATTTTTATTTCGGCCTATGCGTAGAGTGTTTGTCTAGTTTTTTTTCCGATAATTTGATAATGGATAATTGCTGTTTTTTTTACATTTTACACCCATGCAGTGCAGTGTGTTGCAAGTTCTGAAGTTATTAAACATTGCCCTGGTGTACACACGGCGTTGTTTAGTTTTTTTTAGTCAGAGCTATGTACGAAGGTTTCTTTTTTTTGTTGGTCCGTAACCTCAAATCCCCGTTTTGAGTCGCCGGATCCACCCCGCCTTTGCGCTCCGGCACCTCCCACTTTACAAATTAAGCACTGTCTACAAGCCTTCAAACGTTTATTTCACTCAATAACCCTAATGGCCACAACCACAAAGATTTAATGGTCTTTTCCTGACCTTTTAAAATGGCGAGGTGTAAACAGAAGGCGTAAAGCCAGGCTAATTACAGGCAGAATGTATCAAATATTTGTAAATGATTATTAATTAGGCCGACCCACAATCCTCTTAAAAACCCTATAATGCATAACCTGGGTCAAAAGTGACCCAGATGAGTTAAAATGTTGAATATCTTTGTGATAAATTGATTTCATCATCCAGTATTCCATAAATTCCTCAATTCTGACCATCACATATCTCTATTTATTTTTTTTCATTCTTTCTTTTTTAGAAAAAGTATAAGTATATATACTCTTTTGATCCTGTGAGGGAAATTTAATCTCTGCATTTAGCCCAATCCGTGAATTAGTGAAACACACACAGCACACAGTGAACAAACAGCAGACATCCCAACCTGCAAAAAGTCATTTCAGGGAGGTATCACGAAGCCCCCAAAAAAAGCCATTTAGTAGGCTATAGGCCTGAATATTAACAATAATAATAAAAACTCACCTCATGGTGCGTGATGGTGCGTGCACCTGCCAATATGACTGTTGACATGCGCTCTTAAAATAGCATATGAACAACTCTCCATTGACTTCTGACCAGGGGGGTATTCCATCAACCATTAACTCAAGTAAGCGGCATCTTGGCCTCGTTTATTCAAGCGAGGTTTAGTTCAGCTTCATCTCTGCTCGTGCATGAGGTAGAAAAGTAGACCAAAACAGTAGATTGACGAAAAGACGATATATGTCGTAAAATTAAGACAATACTAGATGATTTCTGTTCGATAGGCAAGCGCCATCTACAGGATTTTCATCGAAAGTCTTCAAATTTAACATCGAGAGAAAAAAATTGATTGCCTACAGAAATTGGAGAATAATCAAAGCATACATTTAAAACAACAATGCTAATGGTTTGAAATCAATTGCGAGTTTGATTGGCTTCACTCTTGAACACATAGACTATAGCCTACAGTCTATGCTTGAACAAAACGAGTGAATGAATAAATAGTATAAACTCAAAAACAACTTTGCCATATATTCAAAACTATCTATAGCCTACGTTCTTATATTAAAAGAGTTCACTCCAAATTATTGTCTAGGTGTAGGTGGTCATAAAATAAATTAGAATCAACATAATAGCCTATTGTCTCCCATAAGTTCCAAAGTGTTTGAAATAAAATTATCTGAAATGCAATGGCTTTCAATTCAATTTATGCCTAGTTTTTTATCTGTGTGGCACACAGTTGATTTGACATTCATGAACAATCGTCGACACATGAAGCAGTTTTAATTATTCGCTGCCTAGGCTACAGAATAATTATCCTTTGGCTTGCATCAGATATGTCACTGAACAGCCTACCAAAAGTGCATGACCCTTTATCAGCAGTAGACATATGTCTTTCATCAAAGATTATAACTAAAAATGCCATCATCAAGGTGATAAACAATGTAGCCTTAATACTTCGTATGGGAAGCGAACCTGCGAACACGGAAGAATGTAATTCCTTTCCTATACCGTGTCGCTGCACGTTACACCACCACCGAACGTAAGTGACACGATTCCTAGAACCACACGCATGTGAAGTTAAAACATGTTTAATCTTATAATCTTCATACATTCTTTGGAGGTAGTGAATGTGTAAATCCATGCTTGGTGCACTGTCGGAAAAAAAACATTTCTATATGCCTACTTCTATTTTTGAAGTTGTAGGCTACAGGTGACAAGAGCACAGGTTGACGGAACCATCTTTTTGGACTCGTTTTCCGACTGATTGTTTTTTTTTGCAACACAGCTTAATTTAGCTTGAAAGTTAACCTGCTACGGAGCAGGTTAGTTCTGTGGCATAAATTCCCATGGTTACCAAGCTGGGATTCACGTTAACCTCATTAATGGAATGGGCGAGACTTATCGAAATAAGCCAGGTTTGATGGAATACCCCCCAGGTTTAGGTGGTGTAGGATAGCGATTTTTAGACAACGCGCCAGGCCCCTCCCTAGATTGTTAATTGCCACACCCCTGGGCGCAATGCTTAAAAAATAAACGTGCAAAATACCGAATTAAACTTCGCGTGGGTGAAAAACGAACTTTACGCCATGCGCTGGTGCCCAAAATACAGCCCTTAGCTTTCCAAAAACGGGAGATTTTTGTGTGTGGGGGGGGGGGGGGGGGTATACTGGATCAGTGTGTTTCATACACGTGTTTCAACACTGCATTTCGGTCGTTGCTTTTACCTTACCATTACCTTACGCATGCCAGTTATGTAGCCTATCCACCAGCTGCCTGCCTGCAGCCTACTTTCAAAACTCCAAAGCTGCTTGCTGTCAGATTTGGTTCCGAGGGCACAAGTTCAGTGTATCAACAACAATCAATAACAGTTTATGTGATGTGTTAATCAATTAAATTCCCAACAATTGAATTGATAAACTACGTTCTACAATTTCATAACAGGATATGCCTACAACAACTTACCGCCAAGTTGCGTAGCCATCTGCTTGGCTCCAACAAACCGTATTAGTGGAAATAGAACAGTCTTGCAGGTCCTCCGAGAAAAGGTGAAGCTTAGCTTTGAGCGAGGTTAAATTAAGCCTATGCCTAAACCTGACCTAGATTACCGTCAGCCTCGTCACGATAGCGCCGAGGTTGCTTGCAGCCAAATTCGTAAAGTTAATAGTTGACGCACCCAGCCTTACTGCAGTAACCTACACCGCTGGATTGCTTGCCTAGAAGTGACACAAGCAGGCGGATTGCTGTTATATAATCTTTCAGCTGGAGAGGGCGTCTGTGAGAGATAGCTTTTTTTGTGGACAAAGCATGATTTTTCTGTTTACTGGCTATATTAGCCCATATGTAGCCTATACACAACAAATTGGACAGTGTAAATGATACTCTGTAGGAGTACATTTTACACCCGTTTCGGTGTATATATATGGGTCCAAGTGTCCAGTGTTGGGAGAACACCAGAGTTAAAATATTAACACTATCACAGAGTTAAATTTCTAGCACCACAAGTGTTCAAATGCACTCTTTCAGAGGCATCATTTGACACTACTTTGAGTAACTTCAACACCTGTAATAGTAACTTCTGCAACACTGAAATAATAAAATGAAAACTCTGATTCAGTGTCCTTTCAGCTCCTGATAAGGTAAAATGTACCACTTTAAGATAATATTTATCCCCAAAATGTAAAGAAATACAGATTTTGAGAGTACCACTTAGTCTTATGCAGAAATTATGCAACACTGTTAGGTTTGTACGCTAACCAAAATAACATTTAACACCTATGACTACAAAGCAATCAGAAAGACTGGCTCAGAGAACTTTTATTATTAAGGTGCACAAACGACTGACGTTTCGACGCACTGCGTCTTCCTCAGAGTCAAACCATACTGGTAACATTGCAGAGATAATAAAGCCCATTCTTCCCTCCCTCTCCCAAGACATTGGTTAGTAGTGAGGGGTGGGTATTAACAGCAATTAACCAGTACAAGCACTCGTAGAAAGAAAAGTAAGCATCAAATACATCATTGGTCAGTGTGAATCAGAAGTGAGTCAAAATAAATCAAAATAAAAAATGACATAGTTAGAGAAAACAGGAAAGACATAATTCTTCATTTAAACCATGGGGCTCAACTGCGTTGAGTGTATGGATCCAAAACGCTTCTCTTTGAAGTAGCATTCTGACAACGTCTCCGCCTCGTTGGGGAGGCAGTATTCTGTCAATTCCCCCGAATTTCAGTGTGGCGCAAGATCCATGATTCACCTGGACATAGTGGCACGCTAGTACATGTTTTGGTTTCGTATGGCGGCTTTGTGCTCAGCAATTCTCTGTTTAAGTGGGCGTTTGGTTTGTCCCACATAACCCGCAAGGACATTTCAGAATATACACCACATGGGTAGTGTTACAGTTTATAAAAGCCTTGATGTTGTATCGTTTCCCAGTGTGTGGATGCGAAAAGTACTTGGTGTCGTTAGAATTGGAGCAGCGAGTGCAACGACCGCATCTGTAAAATCCCTGGGGTGGTACTGATAGCCAGGTTAGCTGCTTAGGAGGACTTATATGTGTGTACCAGTCTATCTCTTAAGGAGTAGGATCTCCTAAATGAAATTAAGGGGGGGTTCAGCACAAATGTCTCTTAAGGATGGGTCAGTTTGTAAGACATGCCAGTGTTTTTTGATGATGTGTTTTATTTCCCCACTAACATCTGAAAATTCCGTGGAGAAACAGAGACGCGGAGCTGAAGCGTGCCTAGATTTCTCAAGGAGGTGGGTGGATTTGGCTCGCTGATACGCTGCGGAGATGTCAACTTCGGCATAGAGCTGCACAATCCCACCCAAAGCCAAAATGCGGTTAGGTGCCGGATGTAAGATTCCCATTCATTTGTCCCATTGACGTTTGTAAAAATCCGTATCTAAAGAGTTTTACAGCATGTCTTAGGATAACCAGCTACGGCATAACTCATAAGCATACAACATATCATTTAGAGTGAAAAAACGAAGAGAAAATCCAAAAAAGTCAAAGGTACAAGACTGTACATATTTTCATTTCCGAGCGAAGGAACTACTCATCCCATAAACCACCGCGCCTCACTGAATGATATAGGCAAAATCGGCGCGATTTATTTTGCCATTTAAACCATTTCCAACCGGCGACTGCACGCGAACCCTTTCCTCTAAACAGTCATTTTTATATAGTGAATGTGCAGTTAATAGCAGTTATTTCAGGAGTAATCGTGTAAAAAATAGTGTTTTGATATTGAATTTTATATTTATCATCGTGTATTTTATATTGTGTGTGTATGAAAGCAGTTAACGTTAACGTTAGCAACATGGTGCAGTGCTTTGCAGTGCTTTGTCATCCTATGCTGTCATGGTGCATGGTCTGCTCTTGGACCACCATATTCAGTTTATTAATTTGCCGTGAATTATTACACAAAATGTTCATTAAATGCACGAAGAAGTATTCCTAGGTTAATGATTGATATGACATTCTTTGGACATTCTTTTTTTTTGTCATTTTTAGTATTAGCAGTGTTTTTTTACGCAATTCGGTGATGATGTAACGTTGGGGGTTGATCTGCACTTCATTCATTTCAATGCATTCCAATGGACATCGCGGTTACACTTTCAGCATAAAGTTTGTATATTTACACTTAAAATTTCGTCACAGCATTTATATCACAGCTGCCCTATGATCTACCAATGGTAATAACGTTGCCTGATATCAATTTAGTAATTTTTTCTGAATTTCGGGAGGTCTCGTTTTGGAGGGCATGTTTTACATTCATTCCTATGGGAAACGGTCACGGTTACACTTTCAACATAAAGTTTGTATATTTACTAGGGCTGTCAATCGATTAAAAAAAATAATCTAATTAATTACATACTCTGTGATTAATTAATCTAAATTAATCGCATATATATTTTTTGCTGAGAAAGTATTTTAAATATTTAAATTCAAATGAATCATTGAATAATCAGCATTAGTGACATTAAAGTTCAAAAACTCTTTTATTATTATTTTCACTGTTCAAATAATGGCCATAATAATCTATGATATGACCTAATATGCTGAGGAAATAAATTCAAAAGTGCTTTTTTTTCACATACAAGGCATTTCGGGCCACAGATATAACCTAGGGGACACAATGAAAATAAATGAACACTCCCCTCAATGTCAACACTATTTCTTTCCATTGATGTGCGACTTTAGAGTTGACAAACTCCGGTGATATGCAAATTCCTTGCTGCAGACATTGCAGAGGACTTTATTTTAATCAACACTTTATTTTTGTCAACACCATCAGGCCATTTTTTAAAAGTAAATGTTCCAATGAATGATCTAGGCAGCACATTTTCTTCTCTCTCCTTCATTTTACAGTAATGGTTGCTAACTAGAACGGCTCGGGGTCAAAGGTCATACGGAATTGATTAATCTGCGCAATTTTAATCAGTTATTTTTTCTCAAATTAATTAATCGAAATTAATCAGTTATTTTGACAGCCCTAATATTTACCCTTCAAATTTCGTTACAGCATTTATATGACAACTACCCTATATGTATAACAAAGATAACAATGTCTTCCGATTTTAGTTTAATACAATTTTCTGAATTTGAGAAGTCTCGTTATGAGGCTACATAATGCACCTATTCAGTTCAATGCATTATGCTTATAACTTTACGACACTTTTTTTGTTTAGCCTAAGTTACTGTCAGTGAACAGCACCGAGTGAAAGTCAACATTTTCTTTATATCTAGTGATGGTGATCATGTTGTTAGTTCAGATAAGTATGCTACCGGGTAAACTTAGTCAGAAGATCAGAATATAAAGCATCATGATAGCTATGGGCTAACTTTCCAGTCCCACCTGTGAGCCACCCCTTGTTGTTGCAAACTTAGCCGCTGCCGATTAGGCTGGTCGTGTCTTCAGCATGAATATTTTCGAAAACTACTCCTCGTGATTGATTGTCATTGACATCGTCAGGGTACTGCTTACCAAAGAGGGAGATAATAAGGGCAAGTCGCAGTTTGGCAGGTGCTTGTGTGGGCTGTGCCGTCCCAATGGAAACTGCGGTGGAGAGCTGCTGTAACGCTAGGGAAGCGAGTGCGTTTTGGCCGCTGGTCGAGGAGCTCACCCCGCGACCAGCAGATGACATGATCTATCTAGCTATCTATCTACCTGTCTATATATCTATCTAGGCTATCTATATCTATTTATCTATAATCTACGCTATCTACTGCTGAACACGCCCTTACTCGTCTCTCTTTACTACTCTCTCGTTACTCTCAAGGGTCTCAAGGTGGGCTTTGGTCTGTAGCCTCTTCTTAGGATATCCATCGAAGGATATAGGATATCCATCGTATCCCCCAGGTACGAGGGCAGCTCAGTTACATACTTCTTCAGAAAGAAATCAGGATATTGAGACAGTGGTTCTGTTAAACACCCAATACTAGACACAATAAGCGCTTTCAGACATACGTGTAAGACCGGAGGTTCTGCCGATGTTAAACGGTGGGGCCGTATATCTGAACGACATAACCGGTCATATGGAAGTCCAAATTTACCCGGTGTTTATACTACTCCCCCCCTAGTATTTCCTCCGGACATTATGTAAATGTGCCGTGTCTGAACGAAGAGTAGAACATGCGGTTAAAATGCACACCTAGTGAGAGGGCGTGTTGGTGACGTTTCTTTCGTGCGTCCATGTGGTTAGATCTGACTTAAATGCCAGTGTTATGATGGAGTGGCATAGTGCAGTCCAGAAAATCTCCGACCTGGAAAGATGCAGACATCACGGAGCTACTGTCCATGAGGGCAGACAACATTTTGATAGAACACCTGAAGGGAATGTTAGCCTACAACTGCATGGCAAGGACAAACGAATTCAGACGACTGAATCATCATAAGCAGAAGGCGCTGAAAAGGCAGTAGCCTACAGCGATGTCGTTGACGACAATAACAGGAGTATTTAATAAATTGTTAGCCAACACGGTTTTCTGTTCATTGATAGCCTTTATGACCTGCTGAGCTCACTGACATTTGCTGAGCATATATGCCTAGAGAAAATGAAAACGAAGAAAACCCAACTTTGTTCCAAGCTCCTTACGTACATGTGACACATGGGGAGAGGATGCTTTTGGAAAAAATAAACCATGAAAAAACGAACAACTTCACTGTTATTAATGTTAGTATTTTGTTTGTTGCTTAAAAACGTTGTATGATCTTGAAGTCTTGAGTTAGCCTACTGAATTGGCTGGTAGCCTACCATAAAGTTTCTGCATGCTCTCTCCAACGCAAACCAGATTTGGGGTTCTATAGCTAATTCTGGTACATAATGTTGAAAACAGATAAATGTGTTTATTTGAAGCACACATACAAATACTGTAGGCTAGGTCAATTTCAAGTGCGCACTTACGTGACTAGCCTACTTCAAGTATTAGCCTATGCACAATAGATTTCACTTCTTTAGCCTACATAATGCATAGGCTACACTACAAAAAGCAGCTGTGACAGGCAGCAGCCGCATATATTCTGTGTCATATCTCGCATCTTGTGAACTCTACAAGCCCCCACCCCTCACTCGACAACCACACGGAGATTCTGTAATGTGCGTGTATGTCGTTCACATTCACACATACGTCCGTATAAGGTCAGTATTAGGTCCGCAGGTTAGCATCATATCTGAATCATCCGAAGGGTAGGACCTCCGTTTGACAAACCTCCTCATATACTCCGGAGGTTATATCTGAAAGCGCTTAATAGGTCTTGGGGGTTGTCAAGAGACTTATGAATCTTAGGTAGCCCATAGAACACTGGACATATAGGATGTTTCACTGTTAGGAAATCTCTCCCTTTCTGTAATCCAACCTCTAGAGTGTGCTGTAACCACTACTTCTACAGTTCGGTTGTGGCATGGAGGGGGGGGTTATGCATATGTGCTAATGTGCTACTATAGCACGCAAACAGTGAGGCATAAAGACAGTGGTACAAGTGGCTAGTGGACAGACAGTACCAAACATGGAGGGGATGAAGAGGCAGACAGACTATGCAGAGAAGTCTATCTCTCCTCTTCCCTTAAGTGAGGCATTGAACAGTTCAATGGCCCTGGGGACAAATGACTTTCTCAGTCTGTCAGTTGTGCAAGGCAGTGAGCGAAGTCTCCAGCTGATCAGGCTCTTCTGTTTAACAATAGTGCTGTGGAGTGGGTGACACTCATTGTCCAAGATGTTGATCAATTTGTTCAGGGTCCTTTTGTCAGATAGTGAAGTGATACACTCCAGTTCAGCTCCCACTACAGAGCCTCCTTACTCAGAGACTCCTTACCAGCCTGTCAATTCGCCCCACATCCTTCTTCCTTGTGCTTCCACCCCAGCATACTACTGCATAGAAGAGGACACTGGCAACAACAGACTGGTAGAACATCCTGAGGAGCTTACTGCACACATTGAAGGACCGCAGCCTCCTCAGGAAGTACAGCCTGCTCTGCCCTTTCTTGTAGAGGGCATCAGTGTTGGCTGACCAGTCCAGTTTATTGTCCAGGTGGAGACCCAGATACTTGTAGGTGCTAACCACCTCCACATTGACCCCATCAATGTGAACTGGTAGCAGAGTGGGCTTAGACCTGCGGAAATCCACCACCATCTCCTTGGTCTTTGAAGTGTTAAGTTGAAGATGATTGAGTTTGCACTATTGCACAGTCCTCCACCAGGCTCCTGTACTCCTCCTCCTGCCCGTTCCTGATACACCCCACAATTGCAGTATCATCAGAAAACTTCGGCATGTGGCATGACTCGGTGTTGTAGCAGAAGTCAGATGTGTACAGGGTGAACAGGACTGGAGAGAGCACAGTTCCCTGTGGCTCGGTGCTGCAGATCACAGTTTCAGAGAGACAGTTCTTCAGTCTGACTAACTGTGGTCGCCGGTCAGGTAATCTGTAATCCAGGTTACCAGGTGAGCCGCCCACACCCATCTGCAAGAGCTTGTCTCCCAATCTGAGGGGCTGGATGGTGTTAAAAGCACTTGAGAAATCAAAGAACATGATTCTCACAGCACTTTTCCCCTGTCCAGGTGGGAATGTGTCCTGTGTAGAAGATAAGTGATGGCATCGCCCACGCCCACTTTCTCCTGGTAAGCAAACTGTAACGGGTCTAGTGCATGGCGCATCTGGGGTCTGAGCATGCCTAAGACCAATCGCTCCATTGTCTTCATCACATGTGATGTAAGAGCGACAGGTCTGTAGTCATTAAGCTCACTAGGGTGTGGCTTCTTAGGGACAGGGGTGAGACATGATGTCTTCCACAGTGTTGGAACTTGTCCAAGGCGTAGGCTCAAATTGAAGATGTGCTTCAGTGCTTCCCCCAGTTCAGCAGCACAGGCCTTGTGTAGCCTTAGGCACAGTCTGTCAGGCCCAGCTAGCTGCTTTATTGCTGCGCAATTTCTTAAGTTGGACTGTCACTTGATCCTTTGTAATGGTGAGGGGTGTAAGGGGAGGGGAGGGGTGCATCTGGGATCTGTGTGTCTGATGGCTGTTGACTGAGGTCGTTGTCACCTCATGATCACCATGTCACCTCGTGATCACCATGTGGGGGAGGGGTGCAAAATCCAGTGATGGTGGGGGTACGATAGCCTGTGATGATGGAGGTGAGTGTTGCGCTGGTATTGAGGGGGTGTGAGGGGGGGGGGCTGGGGGATGGTGGACAGACCACCGCCATTGGAGCTGGAGCAGGGGAGTCAAACCTGTTGTAGAAGTGGTTCAACTGGTTCGCCCTGTGCAGGTCCCCCTCCACAGAGCTGCTGTTCTTCTTCAGGCCAGTGATAACCTTCATGCAGTCCCATGTCTCCTTCCTGTTGTTTTCTGTTGTTTTCCTGCAGCTTCTGTTCCACCTTCTTTCTGTAATCCTCCTTAGCTTCCTTCAGCTTGAATTTGAGTTCCCCTTGCACGCGCCTCAGCTCTGCCATGTCCCCCTCTCTGAACGCCATCTTTTTCCTGTTGAGAAGGGTCTTGACATTGCTGGTTATCCAAGGCTTGTTGTTGGGAAAGCAGCGTACAGTTCTGGTGGGAACAACAATGTCTATGCAGAAGTTCAGGTAGTCAGTTGTGCACTGTGTGACCTCCTCCAAGTCCTCTCCATTCTGTAACACACTCCAGTCTGTACACTCGAAGCAGTCTCTCAGAGCCTCATCCACTTCGGGATGAGTCATGTGTTTAGGGGGTGTCTGTGTGTGTGTGTGTGTGTGTGTGTGTGTGTGTGTGTGTACATGGGTGTGTGGGTCTACACGGATGTGTACGTGCGGGTGTGTACATGGGTTTGTGTGTGTCTTATGTGCTGGGGTTGCGTGGTGTGTGTCATGAGGTGACCATGGGAGTGTTAGACAATTATCAAAAATCAAAAATGATCCAAAAAATATGTCTGTATAAAAAAAGGTTGGCATCAACAGAGTTTTAAATTCAAATTCATCAAGATTTTCATCAAGTCATTGAAAAGAATAAAATGTATCAGACAGCAGAGCGGTGGAGAGAGGGTAGGGGCTGGGCCAAAGGTCTGTGCGTGTGTGTGTATGTGTGTGTGGAGAGGGGGAGAGAGAGAGGAGGGGGTTTGTATGACTGTATGTATGCTTCAAGTTTTAGTGATATGAACCTAAATAAAAGAATCAAGGATGTGATGACGCCAAGAGCCTAAAAAGGTTTCAGCCATGTGTCTGTGAACTAAAATAAAACATAAATCCTACATTTAAGCTGAACTTTAAGGTTCAGGGTCATGCATGTCTAATGTCATGGCTCCAGGGCCCTGAGGGAGTAGGTTGTGTGTGTGTGTGTGTGTGTGTGCTTGCATGCTTGAGAGTGAGAAAGAGAAAGGTTGGAATGTTTAGTTATGTTTATGTTTTTAGGATTATTAAACTGAATGTGAATGAACTGAATGATCTGATCCTGTCAAGAACCTTCTTTCATATATATTTCTGTGAACTAGAATAAAAAATAAATCATAAATGTAATGTTCAGGGGTAAGCGTGTCTAACGTCATGGCTCCAGGGCACTGAAGGGTAGGTTGCAAGTGTGTGTGTGTGTGTGTGTGTGTGTGTGTGTGTGAGAGAGAGAGAGAGGGGGAGAAAAAAGAGAGAGAGGGTCTATGTATAGGTACTTTATGCTGAAGGATGGGTGTCTGTGTGTGTGTTTATGAATGAAGATTGGGGAGGGGAGACTTTCTGTACTGTAGGAACGTGGTGGAGCTATTGATCAATCTAATTATCCATCCAATGATCTGTAGACCGGTCACTCATATTGTAACTTCATATGGACTTTGCACTCAGAGACCACCTCCTTTTTAAGTTTGTGAGGTTAATGAATATTTTTTTTACTGTTTTATCATTAATAAATAAAGAGAGGGCGGGGTATACCAAATGAGAAAAGTCCATTATATCAACAAAAGAGGCACCAAAGGCAAGTAAGTTGAGGGTTTGCCTGTACTGGGTCAGATTATATTAGTGTTATATGCCGATTTTGCCATAGTCAGATGGTGTCTCTAATAGGATATCATGAAATAAACTAAAAGTAAAATTTTATAATCAATAATAACATTTAGGAATTAGGAATGAGTGAAATAATTAAAATTTTCCAGTTTCATCCGCACACTTCCTTCTGCTTCACACCCAATATATCCTTTTCAATATATCCTTTCCTTTTTCACGGCATGGAGGGTTTTTTTCCCCACAGTAGGTATATCTAGCTATATCTATTGCTAGCATAAAAAATATTCCACAGTTAGCGAAACCTTAAACTCAAGGAGCAAAACATCAGCACATATTTGCACTAGCCTACTATAATCACATTGTTAGCTTCGCTAAAAAAAATGGGATTTACTTAATTACTTACTTAAATCCCATGAAAATAAAGTTTATAGTATATAGGCCTACTGAGGATAGACATTCAGGCAAACAAAGTTGTAATAGGGAATATTGTGCACTTAGCATAGCGGGCAGCGTCTCTCAGGCAGAAAACCAGTCTTGCTATTTGGCTGAAAAGTATTGAAAAGCCTTGAAAAGTATTTACTACGGCAAGGTAAAATATACGTTTTTCCGAGACAAAATAGACAAAGACACAACTGTCTTGAAGCCTTGACAAACCACATGAATAGGTCAGGCCTCAGCATTCACCTATTCACTTCCATTACACTGTATGTCGTGGAACAAAACTTCTCAACAAACTTCTTCTCAAAGCATATAAGACACAATCCTGCATCAAATTATACTGTTCTCTTAGCATAACTGTCTTTATAAAAACCTATGTATTCTGGCAAAAGGCTCATGGGAACACCATGAAACGGCGACACCAAAACTTGCCATATGATCAATTGCTTACCTGGTTCAGTACTTAGCTGCACTTACACATGATTCTGTCAGATAAATTCATTGAGGAGGTAAAATATATCAGTTCAACGTAATACCATGGATCACTAAATCCACTAAACCCTGTTTTCCTTTTTTCACAGTAGTAAAAAACAATTAGGTAAATGGAATGCTCAATTGGAATGACTAGCTGAATGCCATACATTGGTGTTTCATTCAAACTAGACTGTATTATGTAATGTTATATGACTTTTCCTTTTTTACAGCATTCACACATTTTGCAAAACGCTACAAACATTGATTTACATTACATTACATTACATTACATTTGGCTGACGCTTTTTAGCCAAAGCGACTAACAACATAGTAAACAGTTTAAGTTTTAGAGCAGTTTTAGGACAATTTAAAAACATTAGAGTACAGTAAGAATAAGTGCATCAGTGAGTGCTGTTTTTAACAGTTACTTGTCAGTTTGAGACGGCTGAGTGCTAGGATCAGTAAGACTTGTTGTAAGCGTTGCTATGAGAGGAGATGTTCTCTAAAGAGCTGGGTCTTCAGGAGTTTTCTGAAAATGGAGAAGGATGTCAGAATCATGTAGGAGCTGGCAGTGTGTTCCACCAACGAGGAACAACAGATGAGAAAAGTTTGGATTGGCTTGAGCGTACCGGTGGTAGAGCTAGACGTCGTTCGCCTGAGGAGCGTAGCGGTCTGGAGGTAGCGTAGCGGTCTGGAGGTAGCGTAGCGGTCTGGAGGTAGCGTATGTCTGTATGAGGGCATTCAAGTAGGTGGGAGGAGAACCGGAGACTACTTTGTAGGCAAGCGTTAGAGCCTTGAATTTGATGCGGGCCGCCATAGGTAGCCAGTGTAGCTGGATGAGCAGCAGGGTAACAAAACACTAAACATATCTCTCTACTCTGTGATGTTGAAATCACATATTTTCCAAAATTCTTCCAAAATACTACCACCAGAACCCAATTGATCAAACACAATGATAAGGTGAAAAGACTGCTAGCTGCATAACTGTCAACTCAACAATCAGGCCTAAACACAGGGCAACAGTGGAGCCCTAGTCAGCAACAGAAAATGAAGGCAATATAGCACTGAGGAAGAGATAACTGTAGGCACATGTGAAGAAAGACAAGGACCACATGTATTTATCAGATGAGATTTGAGCAACATTGCTTATGAAGATTGGGTCGAGCCACGTAACATATAGCTTTCTATCTTTTTTGTTTGACCCAACTACCACACACTGCTCTTTTTACCAACATAGTATTTCCAGAATTTCTGAATTTCCAGATCAAATTTGGAACTGGATTGATCTATTTGGTGTACTTCACCATGTGAAGAGAAAAAAGTCTGCAATGTAGAGGTGGGGTCTTATGTGGCATGTTTGGGCAGTATATTCTCTATGTATACGTACTCTAAATTATCCTCTAATCCTTTGTAAAAATATTAGGTTACTATAGCATTAGTTATAGATTACTATTAGGTTACTATTAGGCATACTGCAGGGGTGTAAAATGGAGGACGCAAAATTAATGCAGACACCGAGATGGGAAATGGATATAAGGTTAGAATGTTAAGGTTAGTCAGCAGCACAAAGCGGTAGGTAAATCTCGGTAGTCAGGTTCAATACAGAGGAAACAGAGACAAGACAAAAATAATAATCAATAAGAATCCAAAAATTCAAGAGTTTTTGAAAAGAGACGTGACGCGGAACGACAGGGCTGAAACATTTAGAAAATAAGTCAGAAAAGACCCAGAAACAAGACAGTGTGTGACAGAGATAGTCAGGGTGATTGAGTAACTTAGAACAGGGATGCAGGACTCAATCAACAGAAATCCAGGAAGTGCAGTAACAGGACACAACATGGCGTGGACAGAGGGGCCTAGCACACATGACCAACACGGCATGACAAGTAACAGGAAACATAGAACCTGGACCAGACTGTGACTCATACACTATATCCTAGGGGTAAACATTTTTACATAGGTGTAGGACATTGAGTAGCCTACATTAGGGTGTAACTGGTTCAAACATTATCAGATCATATGATGGCTGGATGGATGGATGTGTTATGACAATGTGATATGTGATATGGTTTTGAAAGATCTGAGGTGTAGTGTTTTTTTTTGTTTGTTTTTTTTTAAAGAAAAATAAAAAAATAAAAAATACAAATTGAGGGAATTGCCAGCAATTGAATATGTTGCAACTATTGAGTAAAATGCTGCGACATTTAGAAATTCAATTAGGGGCAGTACACTTACCGGTAGTTACATTTCTAACCATCTGGTCCTGGATCTTATAAAGTCTCCTTTAGCCAAATCCCAATATATGTTCACCATCAAGTTTGTAAGCTGATATTTCCAACTTTTCTTCTTCACTCATCTCTTTTGTCAGCTCATTTATTGTCTTTAGTAGTTTCATCTCTAACTGTTTGTTTCTTCTCATTAGGCTATTGGTCATGGATATTGCATTGACATTATTGTTTATTACTTTTTTCCTTTACATAGTCTTAACCACATTTTATCAAGTCATTTAAGTCATTTTCATCTGTAAGTCGCTTTGGACACAATCCATAATTGTTTTTTTGGTGGCATTACAAGGGCAAAATATCTGGTCATATCCTTAAAAAAAGTAAAATGCATCGTTCAGCGGTCAAAGTCCTTGTTCTCCTACTTTGCTCTGAAGAAATAAAATGCAGGAAAACCAATGTGATTCAGTAGGCCTACTGTGTAAATATGATACAGAAGTACTGTACTGCCCGTGGCACGGAGGAAGGTGGTTCATGTCCCAGTGCATATTAAATCCCTTTTAGAGGGCATCTAGAGGTCCCTTAATAGGCCAAAAAAGCTGACACACAATGTTGTGAGACACCGGTCCATTTTTGGAGAAAAGTTGATCATTTTTCATCCTTAGTCATTAATGTTATACATCATAGATTTAGGGAGATATTAGACTCTCATCCGTCGAAATGGCTGATTTAGCGGGGGATTGTATGTCAGCAAAACTTGTACATAGGACATGGTGGGGTAATCAAGGATTCTTGTTATGCTTTTATGAAAAATGGATACAATTGGTAGCCTAATCTTTTCAAAACGTGTGTTAAGCTCATAGGCTTAAATAACAATTATTATTAAAGTTTATTTAGGCAGGGACAGATACAGAATAATGATTTTGAACATTTTTATCTTTACCCCCACAAACACATCAACACATGGTAAAGTATGTAGATAGTTTAAAAATTGAACGCATGTATCAAAGTCCCACTATACAACCAGCCGCTCCGCATTTTCATTTCATTCTTGAAAAGTCAGAATCTTTTGAAACAGGCGAGAACATGAACAGCTAGTCAAGAAGAGCATAACAATAGGCGAAACAACATAGTTTAGTTACCCCGAAATAGTAGTCTAAATAGCTTGTTAGGCCTACCATAGACCTCTACAGGCAACATCTTTAGGTGGCAACTTCTTTAGTTGATTACTTATGTTGAGACAATTTTGTTTTGTATCACAAGTTTTCTGAAAATGTAAGTTCATACAAACACTATTCCAATATCAATAAAACAATTTGTTTTGGGGCGTTTGGGGACTGTGTCTTACCTAGATGTGTAATTTTACCCATTGTGTTTCATTGGTCGATAACATTTTAGGGCGGGTGTGGTAACATATATAGATATATAATAGAATAATAAATATTATTCTGAAATGTCCTTGCAGGTTGTTATATGTGGGACAAACCAAACGCCCACTTAAACAGAGAATTGATGAGCACAAAGCCGCCATACGAAACCAAAACACGGACTTGCGCGCCACTATGTCCAGGTGAATCATGGCTCTTGCGCCACACTGAAATTCTGGGGAATTGACAGAATACTGCCTCCCCAACGAGGCAGAGACGTTGTCAGAATGCTACTTCAAAGAGAAGCTTGACACTGAATGTCAATAAAACCAAGGAAATGGTAGTGGATTACTGAAGGCAGCAGCAGAACTACAGTTACACCCCACTAATGATCAGCAGGCAACCTGTAGAGAGAGTCACAAGTTTTAAATACCTTGGTATCCACATTACTGAAGACTTAACATGGACTGTTAACACTCAATATGTTCTGAAGAAGTCCAGACAATGACTCTACTTCCTTCGTCAGCTAAGGAAATTCAAAGTTTCTACATCCATCATGAAGGCCTTCTACACTTCAGCGGTTGAGAGTGTTCTAACTGGTAGCATCATCACCTGGTATGGGAACTCCACAGTTAGAGATTGTAGTACTCTGCAGAGAGTAGTGTGCTCAGCTGAACGTACTATAAGAACTCAACTCCCTGCTCTACAAGATATCTATTCCAGAAGAGTACTCCTAAGAGCCCAAAAGATCCTGAAGGACTCTTTTCATCCTAACAATGGATTATTCCTACCGCTGAAATCAAGAAGACGCCTATGTAGTCACAAAGCCAGAACTGAGAGACTCAGGAGAAGTTTTTATCCCCAGGCCATCCGAACTCTGAACTCACACTATACTGACTTTGCACATATTCACTCCTCAGCACTCTCAAACATTTCCCAACTCTGAACTCACACTATACTGACTTTGCACTCATTCACTCCTCTGCACTCATGACCCCCCACACACACACACACACACACACCCTACATGACTTTTAGCACTTTTACATCCCTCTCCCTATGCTACAGACCTTTTATTAATTTTCTTTTTCATCACACGTCAAAACACACACACACACACAAACACACACACACGCATCTGACTTTCTTCAACTTTTGCACATCTCCATAGAACGTTTTATTTATTATTTTTGATTTCTCCTCCATCTATCTACCCATGTCCTTGATTGCCTAGCCTTTCTAATCCCCCCCCCCCACCCCCAACACACACACAAAAAACACACACACTTACATCATCACTGTCATCACCACACATACATACAGCACACTGCTTGCTACAGTAAGCCTCCTCTACATTCTTGCTCCACACTGCCTCCCCTTCCCTCCCTACATACACAGCACATTGTCTTCAGGATCTTCTCCAACACACACCCTCTACATACTTACAGCACACTGCCCCCACCTACCCACACACACACACAGTCACTGCTCCACTCCCCTCCCGCCCACACACACATCTTCACTGTCATCACTCACATACATCATACATACAGTACTCTGCTTGCAATAGTAAGTCCCTTCACCATACTTGCAGTACACTGCCCCTCTCCCCTACATACACAGCACATTATTTCATCAGGAAGCTTTTCCAACACTAGGGCTGGGATAAACGATTATTTTTTAAACGATTAATCTAGCGATTCATTTTTCGTTGCAACGATTCATTTTTTCAGTCCGATTTGATTTTGATTCGATTCGATTATCGATTATCTCCCCATTAAATGACTAATAGCAATTTATACATGTTGATTTACATATCTAAATGAAAAAACATGAATTCCTTAACATTGCAATATATGTTTATTGCTCTTAAAATTCCAAAATAAAAGACTATGCAAGTGCAAAGTAATGCATTCTTATTCTTAGAGGTAGCATTCAATAAAGTTCAGTAGTGTATAGGTCTAATTGAGTGCCTGTCACTTTAAGACGTTCGTCAGGGAACCCTTGCACTAAAACACAGTTAAAAGGCTGCTGATGTGTGGATGCAATTCATAAAGTAGTTAGTTCAAATAACGGTTCGTAGCCTACTTCTCCTTGGGACAAGCACTTTTGATTCTTGGAAAACACTTTTCCATTTACATCGGGATTTTGCAAACATTCAGTGTCAGAGTCAATAAAATGAGCCCTGCATGAGTAACGAAATTGACAAGCAGCTGTAAGTAAGCATGCTAAACTCAACATCCAAACAGTATTCTAACGTTAGCTTCGAGATACTGCTTGATTGCATAACTTAACTTAGTTTAGTCTCCTCAATGTACTATGTTGTGATAAGACCTTAGCAGAGTTAACTTTAATGCAGCAGTTTTGAACAAATTTGCGCAGCATGGTCACGATGCTAAGCAAATTTAATAGTAATTTAGCCCGCCTTGTTCTATGCAATGTTTCTGGCAACAACAATCCTTCAACAATTTTTTTAAATGCACATGCAGAGGAGGGGCAGGGGGCTCGTTACGAGAGAGAGCAGGCAGGGCAAGGAATGGCTGTGTGCGTAAAAAGCACAGCTCAATGAAAGGATTTCATCTTATCTTTAATTTAAATAGGCCGGTTTTGATTTTGTGGCGCCCCACCACAGATTAGTCAACGTATGAGAAACACTGAAGGTGTAAAATTAAAAATATTTGGCGGCACGCATTATGCTTGACGAATCGACGCGCATATTTTGCGTCAACGTATTTTTTGCGTCGACGTCATCGATTACGTCGACACGTTCTCCTATCCAACCCTATCCAACACACATCCCCAACATACTTACAGCCCCCAATACACAGCACATTGTCTCATGAGGAAGCTTCTCAACACACATATTGCACACTGCCCTCTCCCCACATACACAGCACACTATCCCATCTCCCCTGTCATCCCCCCAACACACACACCAAGACCCCTGGCAGTTGGGTTAGCCCCTTGAGCCGTGGATCTGCCAAAGGTTTCTTCCTTGGTAAGGGAGTTTTTCCTTACCCCCATCCCAATCCTCCCCCACCTTTCCTATGCAGCCCTTGCCACTTAATCTACTAAACCCCTCTTCTACTGCACTTTTTACCCCCCCCCCCATAAATGCACAAATAGGCTGACACCAGACATAATTTCACTGCATTTCTTACTTCCACTAACTATATGCATGTGACAATAAACTTCCTTGTATCCTTGTATCCTTTTCTCTATGTCATTTTTTATTTTGATTTATTTTGACTCCCTTCTGATTCACACTGACCAATGATGTATTTGATGCTTACTTTTCTTTCTACGAGTGCTTGTACTGGTTAATTGCTGTTAATACCCACCCCTCACTACTAACCAATGTCTTGGGAGAGGGAGGGGAGAATGGACTTTATTATCTCTGCAATGTTACCAGTATGATTTGACTCTGAGGAAAACTGCTCCATCCTGCTTCAATGATTACTGCCCCCGTGGCACTGACACCCATCATCATGAAGTGCTTTGAGCTGGCTTGTCATGTCACACATCAAATCCATTCTCCCCCACCCTGGATCCCTTCCAGTTTGCATACCGAGCCAAACGGTCCACAGAGGATGCAATCTGCTCTGCCCTCCACCCAGCCCTCACCCACCTGGAAAAAAGAGACTCATATGTGAGATTGCTGTTTATAGACTTCAGTTCTGCATTCAACACCATAATACCACAACAACTCATCTGCAAACTTGACAAAAATGAAAGGATTTCATCTTATCTTTAATTTAAATAGGCGGTTTTGATTTTGTGGCCCCACCACAGATTAGTCAGCGTATGAGAAACACTGAAGGTGTAAAATTAAAATATTTGGCGGCATTATGTTGACGAATCGGCGCATATTTTTCGCGTCAGCGTATTTTTTCGCGTCGGCGTCATCGATTGCGTCGACCGTTCTCCTATCCAACCCTATCCAACACACATCCCCAACATGCCTACAGCCCCAATACACAGCACATTGTCTCATGAGGAAGCTTCTCCAACACACATATTGCACACTGCCCTCTCCCCCACATACACAGCACACTATCCCATCTCCCCTGTCATCCCCCAACACACACACCAAGACCCCTGGCAGTTGGGTTAGCCCCTTGAGCCGTGGATCTGCCAAAGGTTTCTTCCTTGGTAAGGGAGTTTTTCCTTACCCCCATCCCAATCCTCCCCCACCTTTCCTATGCAGCCCTTGCCACTTAATCTACTAAACCCCTCTTCTACTGCACTTTTACCCCCATAAATGCACAAATAGGCTGACACCAGACATAATTTCACTGCATTTCTTACTTCCACTAACTATATGCATGTGACAATAAACTTCCTTGTATCCTTGTATCCTTTTCTCTATGTCATTTTTTATTTTGATTTATTTTGACTCCCTTCTGATTCACACTGACCAATGATGTATTTGATGCTTACTTTTCTTTCTCACAGTGCTTGTACTGGTTAATTGCTGTTAATACCCACCCCTCACTACTAACCAATGTCTTGGGAGAGGGAGGGGAGAATGGACTTTATTATCTCTGCAATGTTACCAGTATGATTTGACTCTGAGGAAAACTGCTCCATCCTGCTTCAATGATTACCGCCCCGTGGCACTGACACCCATCATCATGAAGTGCTTTGAGCGGCTTGTCATGTCACACATCAAATCCATTCTCCCCCCCCACCCTGGATCCCTTCCAGTTTGCATACCGAGCCAAACGGTCCACAGAGGATGCAATCTGCTCTGCCCTCCACCCAGCCCTCACCCACCTGGAAAAAAGAGACTCATATGTGAGATTGCTGTTTATAGACTTCAGTTCTGCATTCAACACCATAATACCACAACAACTCATCTGCAAACTTGACAAAAATGAAAGGATTTCATCTTATCTTTAATTTAAATAGGCCGGTTTTGATTTTGTGGCGCCCCACCACAGATTAGTCAACGTATGAGAAACACTGAAGGTGTAAAATTAAAAATATTTGGCGGCACGCATTATGCTTGACGAATCGACGCGCATATTTTGCGTCAACGTATTTTTTGCGTCGACGTCATCGATTACGTCGACACGTTCTCCTATCCAACCCTATCCAACACACATCCCCAACATACTTACAGCCCCCCCAATACACAGCACATTGTCTCATGAGGAAGCTTCTCCAACACACATATTGCACACTGCCCTCTCCCCACATACACAGCACACTATCCCATCTCCCCTGTCATCCCCCCAACACACACACCAAGACCCCTGGCAGTTGGGTTAGCCCCTTGAGCCGTGGATCTGCCAAAGGTTTCTTCCTTGGTAAGGGAGTTTTTCCTTACCCCATCCCAATCCTCCCCACCTTTCCTATGCAGCCCTTGCCACTTAATCTACTAAACCCCTCTTCTACTGCACTTTTTACCCCCCCCCCCCATAAATGCACAAATAGGCTGACACCAGACATAATTTCACTGCATTTCTTACTTCCACTAACTATATGCATGTGACAATAAACTTCCTTGTATCCTTGTATCCTTTTCTCTATGTCATTTTTTATTTTGATTTATTTTGACTCCCTTCTGATTCACACTGACCAATGATGTATTTGATGCTTACTTTTCTTTCTACGAGTGCTTGTACTGGTTAATTGCTGTTAATACCCACCCCTCACTACTAACCAATGTCTTGGGAGAGGGAGGGGAGAATGGACTTTATTATCTCTGCAATGTTACCAGTATGATTTGACTCTGAGGAAGACGCAGTGCGCCGAAACGTCAGTCGTTTGTGCACCTTAATAAAAAAAGTTTAAAAGTTCTCCGAGTGCTCCGGTCATCCCTGGGTGCAGTGTTGGGAAGGTTACTTTCAAAACTTATTCCGTTACAGAATACAGAATACATGCCCAAAAATGTAATTTGTAACGTATTCCGTTACGTTACTCAATCTCAAAGTCAAAGTCTGCTTTATTGTCAATTTCTTCACATGTCAAGATATACAAAGAGATCGAAATTACGTTTCCCACTATCCCACGGTGGAGACAAGACATTTTACCAATTAGGTCCACAGACAAAAACATAACATTCAATTAAACAATATAAAAAGTAAATAAGAAGGCACATACAGTGAAGAAATAAGAGCAGCAAAAAAATGGGTTGAAATTGTGCAATTGTGCATACAGTAGACAGTCAATATAATAATAGTGCAAAAGTCAGGCCAATAAATGGCTGAGGTAGTTCTGTTTGACCTAAGTATGCAAGTGGCATAGTGGTGCAAGTTATCTAAGAGCAGCAGAAGTGTGTTCAGAAGTGTTTTCAGGACACAGGACAACAACAACAAGTTGCAAAGTGTGCAAGTGTACAGGTGGAGTAGTTTAAGTGGAGTAGAGCAAGGCAGCCATTGTGGGTCCAAAAGTCCAGGATGTTATGTGGCTGAGGGTGGAGGGGGGAGAGGGGGGAGAGAGCATCCTAACAGCCTGGTGTATGAAGTTGTTGGTGAGTCTGGTGGTGCGGGAGCGCAGGCTTCTGTACCTCTTCCCAGAGGGCAGTGGATCAAACAAATTGTGAGCGGGGTGACTTGCATCACTCACAATTGTGGTCGCTTTGCAGGTGAGGTGGGAGGTGTAAATGTCCTTCAGGGAGGGGAGTGAAGCGCCAATAATCCTTCCAGCTGTGTTCACTATGCGCTGCAGGGCTTTCCTGTTGTATTCAGTGCAGCTTCCGCCCCACACAGCGATACAGCTGGAGAGGATGCTCTCAATGGTGCCTCGGTAGAATGTGGTCATGATGGCTGGTGGAGCACTTGCTCGCCTGAGTTTCCACGGGAAGTACAGGCTGAGCTTTCTTAGCCAGTGATGCAGTGTTGGTGGTCCAGGAGAGGTCTTCACTGATGTGCATCCCCAGGAATTTGGTGCTGCTCACTCTCTCCACCACAGCACCGTCGATGGTCAGTGGCAGGTGTTGGGTGTGACCTCTCCGGAAGTCAACAACAATCTCCTTGGTCTTGCTGACGTTCAGCAGGAGGTTGTTGTCCCTGCACCACGTGGTCAGAAGGTCGACCTCCATCCTGTATTGAGTCTCGTTGCCCTTGGTGATGAGACCCACCAGAGTTGTGTCGTCAGCAAATTTCACAATGTGGTTGTTGCTGTAGGTTGCAGTGCAGTCATGCGTCAGCAGGGTGAAGAGCAGCGGACTGAGCACGCAGCCTTGGGGGGGCCCCCGTGCTCAGTGTGATGCTGCTTGAGATATTGTTGCCAACACGTACTACTTGAGGCCTCTGACAGAGGAAGTCCAGTAGCCAGTTGCAGAGGTAGGTAGTGAGTCCCAGTTTGTCAAGTTTGCAGATGAGTTGTTGTGGTATTATGGTGTTGAATGCAGAACTGAAGTCTATAAACAGCAATCTCACATATGAGTCTCTTTTTTCCAGGTGGGTGAGGGCTGGGTGGAGGGCAGAGCAGATTGCATCCTCTGTGGACCGTTTGGCTCGGTATGCAAACTGGAAGGGATCCAGGGTGGGGGGGGAGAATGGATTTGATGTGTGACATGACAAGCCGCTCAAAGCACTTCATGATGATGGGTGTCAGTGCCACGGGGCGGTAATCATTGAAGCAGGATGGAGCAGTTTTCTTCGGCACAGGTATGATGGTGGCAGCTTTGAAACATGATGGGACGATGGCTTGCTTCAGGGAAGTGTTAAAGATGTCTGTGAAGACATCCTTAAGCTCCTCAGCGCAGTCCTTCAGCGCACGACCTGGGATGTTGTCTGGGCCTGCTGCTTTACGGGTGTTGATAGCAGCAAGTGTACTCTTCACGTTGTCGGCAGAGAGGCACAGGGGCTGCTCGTGTGGAGGGGGAGGGGTCTTCTGTGGGCAAGTGCTGTTTTGTGCTTCAAAGCGAGCAAAGAAGCGGTTCAGATTGTTGAGCAGAGGGATGTTGCTCTCACAGCTCTGTGGCGCGGGCTTGTAGTCCGTGATGGCCTGAATGCCCTGCCAAAGGCTTTGTGCGTTCCTGCTGTCTTTGAAGTGGGTGGTTATCTTGTGAGTGTATTCCTTTTTTGCTTCCTTGATGCCACGGGACAGGTTGGCTCTCGCTGTTCTCATGCCAGCTTCATCCCCAGCTCTGTAGGCTTTGTCTCTGGCCCTCAGCAGCCTGAGGACATCCCCTGTCAGCCATGGCTTCCAGTTAGCCATGTTAGCCCGAGTGATGATGTCTTTTGTGTGGGTCACATCATCAATGCACTTGGTGATGTAAGAGGTTACAGTGTCTGTATACTCCTCTATGTCTATCTGTCTGGTTGTTGTACATTACATTTACTTACCTGCTTAAACATTTCCCAGTCTGTTGTGTCAAATTACAAGGGTCTTGAAGAGCATCAGAGGCTCCCTCAAGGCCACACTTTTACCTTTCAGGCTACTGCACTCTGCCCAGCTCCTTAACCACTACACTACCACCGTTTGTTTGGCTTTCATTTCCCAGTCTTGTCTGTATCAGAGGCTCCCTCAGGCCACACTTTTACCTGGGCATTTGTTTGCTTTCAACATAACAGTGATATGGTCAGAAAATCCAGTGTGGGGGAGGGGTGGCTTTGTATGCTCCTTTGTGTGTGGTGTAGACCAGGTCCAGGATGTTGTCTCCTCTTGTTGGAAAATCAACATGCTGGTGTAGCTTTGGAAGAACAGTTTTAAGATCTGCATGGTTAAAATCTCCAGCGAAGATGGTGAAACCGTCTGGGTGTGCCGTCTGTTGTTCACTGACAGCCTGGTACAGTTCACTAAGAGCCGCGTTCCTGTCGCTGTTATTGCTGGTAGGCGGGATGTAGGCTATACTGCGACTAGCAGAATCGCAGTAATTTCCCTTGGCAGGTAAAAAGGACGGCACTTTATGATCATAAACTCCGCCAGTAGTGAGCAGTGTTTGCATACTACGACAGTGTCCCGGCACCATTCGTCACGGATGTAAACACAGATTCCTCCTCCTCGTGATTTTCCACCCTTTACAATGGCCCTGTCTGCTCGATAGCATGCTAGCTGCTCCAGTTGTACAGCAGAGTCCGGAATGTTGTCATTTAACCAAGTCTCAGTGAATATGAGCACACAGCAGTTACTCACTGTCCAGTTCGTTGATCTCAGCAGTCGTATGTAATCCATTTACATACGACTGCTGTAATCTGAGTAACGTATTATGAATACTTGGATTACTTCCACATTGAATTGCATTTTATGTGTGTTCTTCTGTTCCAAATCGCTGAAGTGTTAGGCCCACATAGGAGAATGTAAAGTCAACTAAGCTACCTGATACAACTATAAAATAGCAAGGTGACCACTAAAACTACATCAGGCAACTAGCTTAATTAAAACAAACAAAAAAATAGGCTAGCCAGAAATTACAATTAAGGTGTGCCTGTGAGATTTTTCGATGGCATCAACCCAGTAGGCTACAAGTGAGGGCGCAAATGACAGGTGGAACACAAATGACCTGCAAATGTAAACATTATAGGCTACTGTAGGATATAGACCCTTTCAACTTGTGGGGCCAACAATGATGCTGATAATGGAACTCTCTTGAAAGGGTCCATACCAGTGTTCTCAAAATTAACGTGATCTCATAATGACAATCAAAAACCGCACGTTAAAATATGCTACTCGCAAGAATAATTCTTCAGAGGCTGCACCATAATTCATTTTAAAACGTAAATGTAGATTTAATTAGAAAAAAATAAGCCATAAAGATATTTTAAGTTAGAATAAAAAACTTACAATGCAGTGCCTATTTTAGAGATGGGTTTTATTGTAGCCTAGGTCTAAATCAACACGTGAACTAGGCTTTGTTTATTGATTAACTGTGTAACCGATTGGCCGAAGTAGCCTGAGCTATTAATACTTGGGAAATTATCCTTTGAGCAGACTTCAGGAACTACGATCAGTGAGGAACAGGAGTTACCGCCACACTTACTTTACTTTACTCCTAATTTGCTGTGCAAACAGTCATTTCAGAGTCCCGATGACGCGTCCATAATGCGCGCTGGCTGCGTTTTGACGGGTGCAATGTGAGGCTAGTGCAAGACGGCGGGGCTTGGATTTAAACATGGAAACAATTTCCTCATAGATTGCTTTCAGGAGCTTCTGGGAAATGGAGTTGCCTTAATTTATTTAGAGAGTGAATAAACTTATTCACTTATAACTTTTAACTACTTAACAGAGAAGTATCGTCATGTAATCCATTGATTTCAACAATGTAACTGTATTCTAAATACCAACTATTTAAATTGTAACTGTAACGGAATACAGTTACTCATAATTTGTATTCTGAATACGTAACGCCGATACATGTATTCAGTTACTCCCCAACACTGCTGGGTGTAGTCTCTCTGAAGTGGCCCAGCCAGTCTTTCTGACTCTTTAGTCCTGGACTGTAAGCACCGATAAGGCTTGAGCGCAAGTGACACCTGTCTTACAGACTACAAAGCAATATTAACTCATTTAGAAATTATTTTACACCAACAGATTTAGACACGGTTCAACATATTTGATTTCAAACCTGTCAAGACAGTGTCAAAAAAGCATTACAATGTTTGGATAAAATCCACAATCTAGTTTGAAACAATACAGCTGACATTCATAAAAAGCAATATACTAAAGGCATTACATTTGTTCCTCATTGTTACAATTCATGAATGGATTTAAATAATCATGTCTAAACATCAGGAAGTTCTGGCAAAAATATAAAACATGTATAATGCACTGGACTGGCGTAATTATGTGATTGTCTACAGTGCTCTGGGGTAGTGTATCCACATCTCAACACCTTCCGTGGCCAAAAGACGACATGTGAATACATCGTGCCAATCATGTGATGTGTTGTGAATACACGGTACCAATCATGTGTTGTGATCTCGCCGCTGGAGCGAGGCCGGTGTTGTGAAGCCTTGCACACGCACAGTTCTGCCCGAAATAGATGCCCGATAAGGGCCCAAAATGCGCAATAATATGGCCAAGAGTGGAGGGACTTGCCTAAAAGGACTTTGGTGTATCATAAAGTGGTGTTTGGGAATCAAGAGTCCAACATGGGTGTCTTGGTGAGGTTCTTGGATCCTTTGATGATTTCTGGCTTCAGAAAAATTCCCCACTTCCATAAATTCAGAGGAAATATCTAATTCAAACACTAGCTGGAAGTCCTGCAGCACCTGCAATCATCACCATGACAGACAAAACAAGAGTTAAGTCAAAACAAGGTCATTTGAAATAATAATACAGTGATCAAATAGTTTAAAATGTTCTAATACACGTCTACATTTACTGTCTGCTGTCAAAAATGCATTGTTTTACCTCTTGTAATTCCTGATTCTTTGACAGGAAAAAAAGTAAAGGTATCAAATGTTAATTGTAGATATTCATATAATTTAGGACCTTACCTTGCTCCAGAAATCCTGATTAGAAAAGTCCATCATCCAGCTTCATCCAGTCCACCACTTCTTTCTTGATATCCTTTAAAAAAAAAAATAGGAGACATTAACACATTTAAAAAAGAAACCTTCGTGCAAACGGCAAGTTAAAACTTGACCAGCGGTTATATTCACCTGTATTGACAACACGAACATCAAATTAACTTAGTGATGGTGGGGGTGAACGCTAACTTTTAACTGAAAAGTTCGTTGGCTTTGATATAAAATTGACGGTGAGCTAATTAACGTTATGCTAGCGTGCTAGCTGATACCAGATCCCGTCTACGGAGAGCCAGGCCACTCCGTATTAAGTCCCATTGTACCAAATTTTGGTTGCAGTTCCACCAGAGTTCCAGTGTGGGCGATCGCCATGAGTGCAGAATGAATGGGAGTCAATGGAGCTAGACATTCTCTGCTGATACCTTAAGTTAAAATAACCTGGAAACTTCACAGTAGGCTAGCTTCGTTAACCCAGTCTCTTACAAAAAGTAAAACATGACCAATGCTTATATTCACCAGTATTTGAGGGCACGAACGTCAAATTAATTCAATCATGGCGAGCGAATCCCAACATTTATCAGAAAAAGAGTTTGGTCAGATTTGATATGGTGTGCTAAAATTTGCTAGTGCTCTAACATTAAAGTTAACTTACCATTAGTGCTAAGCTAGTTCTTACGTTAGTAACGTTAACACGGGAATTCCACCTCGTGAACCCAGTAAATCCTTAGCACAAAAGTTAAGTTTAAACATGCACGACAGGAACGTTAAAATAAAGTTACAAATGCTGGGCAAAGAAAACTCTTCAGACAAACTACATCTTGCATTTCACCTTACCTTTCTTTCGCCGAAGTCAGGCAGCCATTGTTCTCAGGCGACTTCACTTATCCAGACAGAGACGTCCGACGACGTAATGACGTAATATGCGAGCTCTAAGGACTCAATCAGATTATAGACACCCTGGGAGTTTGTGCAGTAAAAATAAACTCTGGTAGCCTGACGAGCCAGACCCCAGGGGCGCAGGAGATATTTTGAAAGTGAGGGGGACCAAATTGTGAACACAAACCCATAGTGAGATCAGATTTCCAGATATCGGATCGCCACCTCTGGCCCAATTTCGACCATCATATTTTAAACTTTGATAAAAATTGTGAAAACTGTGAGATGAGCACAACGCCAGATCTGCCCTCAGACCAGCTTCTTGCTATGTGCAATTCTACTTTTATGTATTTTTGATGTTGTTGTTTATGTTATTTATTTCACACTACTTGGGCCAATGGTAGAATACTGGTCACTACTTGGGCCAATGGTAGAAAAAAGCAACATGGGATGTTGATATTTTATGAAGCCATGAATGAATCATCATGCCTATCCAAACACAGACTACATGATCAAATAGCCTAGTTAGGCCTACTTAAATTGTCTGGTATAAACCAAATCAACTCTCCACTGTGTGTTTGCAGTTAATATTTATGCAACGTTAGAACTTAACAAGTGTTGGCTTGTTAAGTTACCAGTCCAGAACACACAGAAAATTGCAACAGAAAGTTGGCTTTATAATCAACTATTTGTTTCAACAGCATTTAAACAAAGCATTTATAAAATTGAAGAAAAAAAAATACATAAGAAGTAAAATAAAATACTGTTACTGTTGTAACTGTATCACATTATTCCAAGCTTCAAAGAGCTTCCCACGTCTGTGACAGGCAGACGTGGCACCGCTAAATTCTCAGCTTGTTTATACCCCACACTGAACGAATAAGAACGCTAGGCCCATAACTCTGGGGTGTGGTAGCCTACTCTCTGGGATTTATGCACCAAGGTAACTGAAGTACCCAATGTGTGTCTTGAAATTATGTTTGAAATAAATGTCTTAGAACAAAAACGTTGATAGACTTGTATTTTATAGTTAGGCTAGTGAAAATGAGTTGATATGTATAGGCTAGTTGAGTTTGTTATCATAAACATAACAGCTAATGTCATGTTGAGCAGGAGTTGAGCACTAGGCTACCATAAATCCTCAAATTATGCCCGGGATTGATTCTATTTATAGCAGGACAAATAAAGGCAGGTTCCCATATACAAGACGGGGTAACACTTGCCTACCATACCAACAATTGCCATCAGTCCACTAGAATACATTGTTTCGATTTAAGTCAATGAAATAACACCTCTTCTTAATATTTTATTATATGTTGTATTGTATTATGTTGGTTGGATTAAAAGCCTACCGTTGGCAAAGAAACATCATTTTCCTACCATGGGTCTCCAACACACGTTCTCAAGCTCATTCTCTTGCCGCCCCTTTCGAGCTAATTGCCAGAGGCTGAAGCCTACTACATTTAAACACAATTGTTGCGACTCAAGGCATTCCAGCCTACGAATTTTATAAAAAAAGTACTAAATCATGCATAATTAAACAATAACTCAATTTAGGCTACTTGGCTACGCAAAAAGGTTTCCATTACAGCACAACCCCTATTCAATGAAGGGCTGCCTTGTCTCGCAATAAACAGCAGTGGAAATCCCAACACTTTTTCAACTGCATGAAACTTAACAGTGAACCATCAAATATCTCCCAGATTTCAGTGCCCATCAGTCCCAATATTTAGCAATATAATCAAACAGTCCAAAAGTAAATTAAATCCCAAACCAAACCGAAAATGCTTTTGATAGCCTACCGGTATGCCGCTCCAAATGAAACGCATGTCTCAATGCAGGTTAGAAATATTTTAAAAAGCCTGCCTCGAATACCAGCCTGCCTCAAATAAAGATGATGATGAATGATTTATGCTAAGCAAGTAGCCTGGATTATTTTATGATTGTTAGTAGACAAACTGGCTTCAGATATCCAACAGAGTGAATATGAGATTGTGCAGTCTTACAGTACTGTTATCGGGCTCAAACGATACTGAATGGGTTCAAAGAGACTTCGGGGACAGATTTTGGATTTTCAACATCTGTAAGAAGAGTCCATCTTGGCACCCTGATTGACGTGACTGAATCCCAGCTGGAAGCCTGCCAAGAGGGGAAACACTGCTGCACTGTGCACCCTGCATGCAGTGAAGACATTCTGACCAGGTGAAAGCAAAAAATCTTTACTCCGTTATGCGGGAAAAAGAACCAAAGTATTTATTATTTATTAGATAAATTAGAAATTAAAAGCTGCACATTAATGAGAGTATTGAAGTTTGTGTCATTAAGTGTTTTGACAAGTAACATACCTATATCAATGATTGATGAGCTCTAGATGTCATTTGATAAGAAGTTTTCTGGAAAAAAGTAAAAGGTCAAAGTGTACACATATTTTGGGTAATTGGATAGATTCGTGAACGAATTAAAAGAAGTAATCGATTAACTACGGACAAGCATGGGGGATTAAATCTTTTCTTTTTCTGTCATTACATGTTAAGCTGTGTGAGTTTTATGAGATAAATGCTGTGCGTGTGCCAATGAGAAAACAGGAGGAGTTGCTACAGTCATTATTTTGTTGAGTGAACTGTGTGGTTGTTTCTCAACGGTCTTTGTTTGGTTTAATGGCCTAGGACTAAACTTAGTGGGGTGTTTTGGATGTGCAGTAATTAAAAAGTGGGATAGGGTTTCCACCTATGTTTTTTGTTGACTTGGTCAACTGTGAATTTAACGAGAGATTGTTGGAGGTGTGAGTGAGACATTAATTTGTATCATTGTCCAGCCGTTTTGGGAGAAAAAAAACAGTCTGAGTTAAGTGGAACTGACACTGGTGAAATTTATTGTTGTGGCTTCATGCTGTGAGTAAAATAACTTACCAAGTGTCAGGTTACGGAGCGAGAGAGATAGAGAGAGTGTGTTTCCTTTTCCCTGGCGGGAGCAGCGAGCGTGTGTGTGTGTGTGAGTGTGGAAAAAAATGAAACAACTTGTGAACAATTGAGAGGCGAAAAAATTACTAGCCAAATTTTGAAAATGCAAAGTTGTCACTATATCACTACCACATCACGGAAAAATATAAAAAAAAAATATTTAAAAGGATCACGTCACTGCACGAAACACATAGTACAATTTAATATTTAATGATTTGATATTAGCACAATCCAGATATGGTTCTTGGTAGGAAAACTAAGTTGCAGGCCTTAGCTGAGATACAAGACTATGTGTCAGATTGGATGGCAGTGAAATTACAATTGGGCAAATTTGAGAAAAAATTACAAAGGAAAATAAAGAAATTGGAATTAGAGATCCGAGACAGGATTTGGAGAACAGAGATGGACAGACGTGATTTGGAGGAACGAATGAGGCGAGGAGGAGTAGTCTCAGTGGCCCACTCAACAGGGAGGAGCCAACTCCTCCCATACAGACCGGCACCTAGTGGGGGCGGGGGTCGCAACAGGCAACCAAGCCCCTGCCTCAATCCGACTCTGCCTGACTTGGACTCAACAGCACCATATGCCATGGTGGAGACATCTAGAAGTGCAGTGGACATTGATAAAGACAGCTTCATTGGACAGAATGCTGCTGTTATGGGAACCCCACATGGGCCATGAAACAGCACCCCACCTGACCAACAGCCAGCAGGTGACACAAAACAAATCATTCTGGCCCCATCAGCAGCCACTGCTTTCTACAATCCACAAAGGCAAGGAATAACGTCTGCAACCAACCATCATCAAACTGCTCCACTCCAGTATGGCTACCCAATGCCACTAGGCCTACTCCCCCCTCCTCCATTGTTGTTACCAATGCCACTGGCTACAAGCCCTTACCCACCTCACCCACCTGTCAACTCTTTCTCTACCCCACCACCACCACCCCCGCCCCCACCTGTCAACTCTTTACCTCACCCACCCCCACCTCCCTCATCCCCACCTGCATCAGTGAATGATGGGGCATCTACATCCAATGCTGCCAAGGGAGCGACTGCCAAAGGCCAAAGACAATGAAAACCATGCCAGCGATGGAGGACTGGGATGCCTGGGATGAGTCAGCTGACGAGGCACTCATATGCCCTTTGCGCACAGTAGCCACCGCCGACGGCATGTCTGTGCTTTACCAACTAGCAAGAACTGACAACACCCTCTATGCTACTGCCTTGCTTGAAGAACACATCGAAATTGAATTCTTGATTGATACTGGTGCTGAACTTAAAGTCTTTTCATCTGACCTATTGAAGAAACACGAAATACCTCTATCAAGCATCATCAAGACAGCTGATGGACCAACCGGAGAAAAATTCAGTCTGAAGCAGACAGCCCCAGTCACCATAGCCATTGGAGAAGGAGATGGAGAAGTCGTGTGGAACCTGAGAAGGCTAAAAAGAGAGGATCTCCTGGAACATCCTGCATGGGCTAGGGGAAAGAATGACTGGACTGACTGGAAAACCACCTCTGTGTGTGAAACAATATCCCATCAACCGAGCTGCCCTTGACGGATTCGGACCGATCATCAAAGTAAAGGCACATACAAAGCAAGACGGCATTGAAGAAAGAGGCAATGCAATGGCGGATGCGGTGTCAAGAACAGCCGCAAGAAAAAGAGAGGGAGGGGATAACTAAACGACTAACGAGAATGGACACGGAAATGGAAACACAGACGGATCTAACGGTAACAGGAACATTTTTGAAAATGACGATGAGAAGGTCAAGGAAACATCTGAAGAGGGAAAACGGGAAAGTTTGGCCACCATCATAGACATGCAGAACAGCTCAAGCCGAGAAGAAAAGTGGATTTGAATTGAAAATGCGGCGAAGCTCCATGATGACAACTTGTGGAGGTTTGGAACACGAACAGTGGCTGCAGAAAGTCTTCTGCCATATCTGCTCCAGAAAGTCTTCTACCATATCTGCTGCAGAAAGTCTTCTGCCATATCTGACGGCGCAAATTCATTCGCTTGGACACATGGGAGAAGATGAGGAACAGATTCATACCGGTCTGGTGGTCACCGAAGTTCACAGCAACGGCCATAGACATTGTCAAGCGGTGTGTCACCTGTCGGCAAAACAATCACGACAAGAAGGTTAAGTTGCCAATGCTGAAGACACCAGCTCCACCAGGACCATTCAGAGTTCTCCAGATAGATTACATCACTCTTCCCAAGTGCAAAGGCTATCGAGATGTTCTGGTTGTCCTGTGCAAGTTCTCCAGGTGGATTGAGGCATTTCCTGCACAATCTGGAACTGCACTACACACTGCCAAAGTCCTCGTGAAAGACATCATTCCCCGATGTGGATTGCCATAACATAGTCGGCAGTGAAGGTCCAGGGTGAGAGAAAAGTGGATACATGCAAGCCATTGCAAACTAATAGAACCGCCTGAAACATGACGCGCTTGGGTAGGGTACGAATTCTATCTGAGTTTCCGCCAATCTTCTTTTAGGGGTGAGGTGTGAACTAGAGGGGGAAGTAGTGTTAATTTTGTCACCTATTTTTAATTTAGTCTTAGTCTTGTGACGAAATGTCCTTTTTAGTCTTTGTCATATTTAGTCATTCAAATATCATTTTTGTTAGTCAAGTTTTAGTCGACTAAAAGTCTCGTCATTTTAGTCTAGTTTTAGTCAAAAGAAAACTAAAGGTATCTTAGTCTTAGTCAGTTTTAGTCAACACATTTTAGTCTTTTTTTATAACAAATTATTTCTAATTACCATTTGAGTCAAATAGTCTTTCACACATCTCAATTTTCCAACAATATTGTGTGTCCACAGGGCTACTCTGTTAGAATTACTCATTCTGATTTTTTGTCAGTCAGTATGTTTATATGCACAGGTAAGTCGAGCTACAGTTATAGCTCGGCTGGGATTTGACCATAGACAGTAAAAGATTTGACTGAACCACTGGATTAACGGGGATCACTGGTGCTCCGCAAGCTATCACAAGTGGTCCGCGAGCAGACGTGGTAAAATATAATATAGATGAGTTGTTTGCAATATAACTTGTATGTAAATCCAAACAGTTCTGCAACACTGTCTATGTGATATGCCAGTTTAAATCATACAGTATGAATCTTCTGACACAATAAGCAAAGTGCAAAGACAATAAGCAAGGTGGTTCAGTGAGTAGGCCTATTGTGTAGACTAATTATAGGCTACTGTTGAAGTAGGTCTAATCTTTTTTTTTTTTTTTAGCTAGGGTTAGTTAAGTGATCCTGAAACTGAAAAGTTTGAGAAACACTGTCGTGAGGGCCAAACTATTAATGTTTTACCCCCCTCGCTAGATGGGGATATCTTAAACACAACACATTCCCCAAACAGACTCTCCATCTTAGCCATAGCTAACTTGCTAGCGAACTTTCCATATTAGCTTACTTGCTAGCAAACTTTGCATTATCAGTCTAACTAGATGAATAGTTGACATTACATGCTGAACATTTTCGTATGGGCATTCTGGGGGATGTTAATTTGTATGAGAGAAGCTTCAACTTCTGGGTATGTTGCATTGTGGCATAAAGCTTAGGTAGCATTTAGGTGGCATGCTCAGAGTGTTGTGGTAGTGGACTCTTCTTGACACAAACTCATGTTATGAAAAATGATAGACTTAGATAAGTCTTATAATTGATTTTGATGATTAAATATGTGTGATTACTGATATATGAAATGTTTATTCTAAGGATACAATTACAATTGCCGATTTTTGAGAATGATTACTGTTAAGCTAGATCAAGAGGGGGGTTTCTGGGGACACCCGTAAGGGAGCTGAACACGCAGCAACGGGTTAACCGGGGACTCACTGGGGGACCAGGGTTGGGAGGATGCTACACCCCTATAATAGATAATTATATATATTGTTGTTTCCATGACTATCCTTCAACTGATATGGGTTTAAAGAGACCCGTTTTACAGTATGTTATATGTTATATGTTATTATTTATTTAGCGTACCTATAATGCTTTTTTTCCTTATCAAAAGTGAGGGGGACGACGGCTGTCTCTTCAGCACTGCGGGGGACATATCCCCCACGTCCCCCGTGCCTCCTGCGCCCCTGCCAGACCCACATTAAAATGTAGGGTCTGGGCACTCACCGTTCGCAGTACTCAGTCCAAAGGGGCGGGATAATTGGTTGTCTTTCAAATTCCCTCTGGGAATCATTAGTGTTCAAATGCTGTTGGGTTGTGGAGGTTAGCATACTAGAATAGAATGCTGTTGGGTTCTGGAGGTTAGCACACTATAAGCTACTTGTCAATATGGACTTGTAGTGCAAGGCAAGTATAACTGTATAATTATAGGCTGTTTATCTTATTGACTCCGACACAGCTGTAGCCTATAATTATTTGTTATTCTTATAATATTTGTCATTTCTTATACATATTTAGTCAGCTCTTCCACTTGACAGAACAACTCTATATCGGTTAAGGATATCACGCATGAAACAATGCTGCAGAAACACGAAAATATGACTTTGAGTTTAGTAGGCTATAATTTTCAGTTCCTGTTTATCTATTGCACAATGGGTAATAATTTAAAGGAATCGTGTTGCAGTCTTGTAAATAGTGACCCTGCAAGATCCCTAGTCATTGCAAAATCATAGTCTGTGACTTAAAACTCTACTACTTGTCTTTAGATGTGAGAGGGTCTGAGACTGTAGTCTTTCAAAAATCTTTTCCAAATCTTTGCAAATCTTTCCAAAGTCTGTCAGTGTAAGGAGGGCTTGAGGTGAAAGTGCTGTGGAGAAATTGCAGGATTGTTTGGCTCTGCCACCTAACCACGCCCAGTTTACCTGCTGGAAAACCCTGTAGCTCCGGAGCAGGGGCTCAGACCAGCATAAATTGTTTGCTCGCCCTCAGTTCACTCTTTTGTTCATCTCAACCCAACACTCCAGTGTGTCCTGCTTTGTGTGCGTCTTTGAGTTAACGTAAGTCAGCACTTTAATGACCCTCACTATGACTTTTGTGATGTTTATCAGTTTGTAGAGTAGCTCTGCCATCATGTGTAAAGTTAAGGTCTTTGTTTGTTGGTTTGGTGTGTTGGAGTCCCATGTGAGAGATGATTAGGTGATGTTGGTTGACTTGGGATGTCAAATATTGTTTAGTTGTACCTTATATAGCCATATGATTTCAGTTTATTGTTCAAATGTCAATTGCTTTGTTTGTGAGTTGGGATCTGTACTGATTTACCCCATTTCACTGATTACTCCATTTTCTGTTTGTTTCCTCTTTTATGCAGCACACATACAAGTAAAGAACAAAAGAACAGATGAATTGAAACTCAAATAAAGTTCACTTGTGTTGCACGAAACCTGCCATCTCAGTGTCATCACTCCATACCATTGAGCCTTCTGACCCGAGGCTCTGCCTGCTCGCCACACACTCACTCTACCTCGACCCACATCGCCCCTACAGTTCCTTCCAGTTGGGTTGTGGAGGTTAGCATACTAGAATAGAATACTGTTAAGAATACTGTTGGGTTGTGGAGGTTAGCACACTATAACGTTACAGCTACTTGTCAGGACTTGTCGTGCAAGGCAAGTATAACTGCATAATTATAGGCTGTTCATCTTATTGACTCCAACACAGAACCCACCCCACCCCCCTTCACCTACCACCACAAATACAATTCCATTCTGTGGGAAACACTGCCTTCCATTATCAGACCCTTCATCTTATCCATGACAAATGCATGGTCCTGTATAATAGAGTATTGTTAGAATACTATTGAGTTGTGGAGATTAGCGCACTAGAATACTACTGTTAGAATACTGTTGGGTTGTGGAGGTTAGCACACTAGAATAGGGTATTGTTAGAATACTATTAGGTTGTGGAGGTTAGCACACTATAACGTTACAGCACAGGGTAATCCTAATTTTATGCATCAAATTTATTCCAATCCAACTCAAAAAGTTTTGAACAACACAAAGTGAAGGTTTTATCCAGATCAAAACCAAGAATAGATTATGTGATCTAATCCAATTTCAGGATCCTTGTTTCCCTTTGAATAAGCCATTTTCAAGATTTGATCCAATCCGATAGCGAAATCCGGTAACTGAAATCCGATAACCCGAAATCCGATCCGTTTTCTTTTGAACAATTGGGCCCAAACAATCAAAGCATATGTAAAACTAAAAAGCTATGCTACCTCATGTTCGTTTTGCTCGGACCCCGTAAATCACCGCTTGCGGTTATATTATTTTAATTAAATTCGGGCGGTTGAACCAATCAAATGAAAAAAATATAGCCTATACATTGTTAAATTGTGTTACCTACATACGAAAACACTTTGAAATAGTCAAATTTTCCTCAGGCAGTAATTTGGCCTAGTTGCTTCTATGCATGCTGCTTTGTTTAGGTCTAGGCTACTATCAGAGATGGTGTTGCGGAATTGGTGTATTCCGATGTTTCACTGAGCATTGGAGCAATCCCTCTCACGCACGCACACACACACAAGGTAACAAAAAGTGTAAATTAAGTAGTCTATCGTAGCCTACCAGCATTTTTCCCTCTCCAGTGTGCAATAAGAAAGTAGAATAGGCTATAGTGCAAGTTGACCGATGATTCATCTCCCATGTCGCGTCTCGTTGCAGAGCCTTGGTAGGCCACTAAGCAAATCTGCAACCTATGAGCCCAGCTGCCAGTATTGGAGGAGGCCATCACCATCTCGTAGATGAGACTGCCTGGGTTATTTTGTTTCGATATTATATATAAAACACATAGTCATTGTAGCCTACCATTCAGGGAATAGACATTTAAAAGAAAAACAGATTATGGAGTGATATGATTCAGAAATGACATCGTGGAATGGCAGTGCGAGGTGTTCAGAACGTAAGAGTTAAAACTTCTACAAGCTCAATAACATCCACAGCTGAAAAATAAGGTAAGAAAAATAGTCGGAAAACAGATGTGTAAGGCAAGCAAGCAAGTTTGGCGGTTGTTACTAAAAATGTGAACATGCACGTTGCACTGTTGTGCGGTGGACTTTCGGAATGAATAGAGTCTGCGTTTCTTTAATATCGAGGCGCCATAGTTTGTCCGATCGGTTTGCTGGTATAAAATGAATTGCGCTGTCTGTCTGAAAAAGACGCACTCTCTTCCCATGCAGTCAAAATGAATGTGAGTCTTCAGAACAGGCTTGTCATAGTGTCACCCTAAGTAGCCTATAATGTGAATTACTTGTTATTTTATTAAGGATTTCTTTCTTTTTGCAAAAAAAAAGTACACTAGGCATTAACTAGTAGGCTAAATAGCAGCATGTTGAAATTATGCCAAATTGCGTTTTTTATTACAATGATAAAATTGTAGGCTACAGGCCGATGTGCGTTTTATTTGGAGACTGTTTTGCGAGACCGAGTTTGCTGCTGATATTCTGGGGATAGGCTACAACATAGCCAATGTAGGACTTTAGCCTTTTAATATATTTGCTGCATTGGATCAGTCTTTCTAGAACAGGCAAGAGCTTTTTAGCCTCACACCAGCAGCGCCGCATCACCTATTAAAACAACTAGCGGATGGCGGGCGGGTGCGGTTTTGAAAATTGGTCAAAAAACGTTGGTGCGGATGGATGATAAGTTTTGCTATGCAGTTACGGTTGAAATAATAGCCCATCCGCGCATCTCTACTCTGCCTTGCAATAGGACAGCGCTGAGTCCCATGCGTTTTCCCACCAGCGGAGCTAGTTGGCTAGTTCAAACTTTTGCCAACTTAAAACAACCTTAACTCGTGTCACACTGTTGGCCAACAGCAACATCCATCTTCTTTGTTTTCAAGTAGCAGGGAATTCAAGCCAAACCGTTGCAACTCTGCCATCAATCATTATGTTAAGCCGCCCTAACGACTCTATACGATTTGATTGGCCTGATAGAAGTTTAATTTTTCGAGCTCACAAGCCAACGGAGAGTTGCTAGACTAGCCCTGGAAGCAAATGTAATTTGCTGCCGCTAGGGTGCGTCTAGATTTCTAGGCTAAAACTCTGGACCAACACTGGCAAAATAATTGACACCGCTAAAACTATATAAAACACACTGACAAGTGTACAAAATCCTCAATATACTCCACAGTGTAAAAAAATATACTCTTTAACCTCATACTCTGGGAAAATAACACTCTGGCATTTGCTGTGTACAACCCCTCCCTCCATCTCCCATCTGTGGTCTAACATCATACTTGACCAATGGCTGATACCCTATTACTGCAAAGCTATCCTTACACTGCTGCTATAATTCCTATTTTACTATGTTTACATTTTTCTCCATTTTGTCCATATACATATACTATAACTGTTACTATGCTTACATTTTCCTCTTATATTGTCCATATTTAATACTGGTCACTTATATTGTCCATATTGTATTGCTGGTTGCTAGACTTTAACCCTGCACTGTTGCACTGTTGGACTTTTGCACTACCACCATAACACCAGGGGACCATTTTTTAAGGGGTATGCAACAACAAATTGGTGCCCCCATTGGCAGGATTGTTAGGAAATGGAAACTAGTTGTTGCTAGCGTGACATTTCTGTTTGCAGTTTGCCATTAAAAGTTCAGTATGAGCATGGTAGCCACCTCTATCTTAATGGAATAGGTTATGTTTCAATCGGCACATGCTTAGAAAAATGCTAGTTAGTCTGTTAACATGAATATCTGCAAGCCTCCAAGCACAGACGTCACACTTTAAATCCTACCTGTTGCTTTTCACCATCCACTTATTTAACTGCTGTCGCATCCCTTGACATGCCATCTCATTTTCCCTCTTTCTTTTTCTATGATTAGCCCCCGACAGCTTTTTTTGCTGTATCCATCTTTTTCCATAGACGAAAACTCACTACTCGTACCTGCTCACTCAGCGCTCATGGCGCCCCCACTCCCTCTTCTATGTCAAAATTCTATGATGGAATCTAATGAGATAGGGCGCCTACTCTAGCCTGTTAGTCCTCTAAAATGTTATTTAACATTGAGGAAATGCAGAAATTATTTAGAAACGTACAACAGTAGCTACATATAGAATATACCAAATATATTATTATTATTATTATTTTACCATCGATTTGGCGCCCCTATACCCAGTTTTTGCGCCACTGCATAACACACACCTTACCACAGCATATTGAATCACAGGGTCAGTCCCTGCCCTGTCACTGCAAGTGCCTCATGCTTATACATTACACTCATGTGGATCATTCATGCTTATACAGTAGTACATTCATGTGGATCCTTGTCTTTTACTGTTCATTTTAGTCATGTGGACTATGTAGTATGTTTTTTATCATCCTGTTTATGTTGTTGTTGTGTGTGGTGTCATTAGCTACTGGGACCTTGTGTCGTTGGAATTTTCAGTGTGAACGCCCTTACATACTCAAATTAGGTGTGACCCAGATAGCAATTTCCTTTGGGCCGGATCCGCATAAAAGCCTTTAGCGGACATACGGTATCTGACTGTGGGCCAGATCTGCTCCTGATAGAGGTTTCAGCTCTGCTAGTAATGCTGTTTTATCACCGGTTTACAGATTTGTCCCAGGTTCGATTTCCGCAACTCAACTGGAAGTCAGGAAACACTGATTTGGCCCAAATACGGATATGAGCCGAAGGACCATTTTTTTTCACAGCAGACCCAGGTGGTAATGATATTAATTAAGGTGCTGATTCTGCTAAATTGACCTTTCCCTACTTCATTGTCAACTGGCTACTAAAGAAAAAAAAAGGTATTTTGGAATGGCACAAATTTAGAAACTATGGGGGTGCACTATGTTCCCATGGCCACTTCATTTCTACAGTAAGGCTGGAAAAGAATATATAGTTGGCTCAATATTGATCATATGCTCGTTTCATTATTTTTATTATTACCTAGCAGTGGTAAAAGTAGTCAATTGTTGTTTGTGTCAGATCAAACAGTGCTATGAGACAACCCCATATTATTGCCACGCATGCAGAAGTCCAAGAACATTAATCAAGGATCTTTGGTTTGCTCACTATCAATCTTTTGACATGATTTGCCAGCCTGGGGTTGGACTAGGACACAGCCCAACTTTTCAAGGTAGGCTATCTGCTTTTTATCTCTGTTGGTTTATTCAGAGACAACAACAAGCAGCCAAGCGATTGATAACTTTACTGTAAGTTTATACTATTATTTTCCAGCAATATAGGCTAGGCTACTAGCTTAGCTTGAGCAAAACAGACATCACAATAACTAGCCTATTTTGGTAACAGCTAATGCTAACAGGATCACTGATGATAAAAAACGAGTGTAATTGTGACTTAACCTATTTTCAAAAAGGAATAAATGGCTCATGTTTATTTTTTGTTGTTTCAGATTGACCATGGAGATGACTGAGGAAGACAGCCTGAATATCAATGGGAACAGTGGAATTAACACGACTTAAACTTTGTCTGGGATTGCACTTCTACAGCCAGGTTGTTGAATAAAAAAAAAATAAGACACTTATGTGTAAAGTTTTTTTTACCCCCCTAACGTTATTGTGTTTGTAGCCTAGCTTATGTTTATTAGTTGAGCTGTTGGGAAAACCTTACTAACTTTAGCCTGGGTGAACCTATAACGAACCTGTTAGCAAATGTGTAGCAAACAGATTTTTCAGGATAATTAATTACCAATCACATTTCACATGTCAAATAAAGCCAGCTGATATCTGATAAACGGGTCCGTACCACACACAATAAGTGGATCCGTATTGCATATGATAAGCAGATCTGGAACACGTCAGTAACACAGACTATCATACGGAACTGGGCCAGTCTTAGCCCTTTTTGGAACCAGATCCGTCAAACGGATCCAGACCAGTTTTGGACCGATGTGCGTTTGGACTCCGGATCAGGTCCATTATGCAGATCCGTGCCGGACGTTGTGGTAGGTGTGGCCCAGTTCCGTCCCAGTATATGTTTGCTATCTGGGGAGTGAGTAAGTAAGTGCAGAGGTACGCAATTGTTTTCCTCATTTTGTATTGCCAAAAACATTATCAAATACATTGAATAACATGTTATATAGACACACACAAGTAATATTACCCCCCTCCCCATACCCCTACCACCACTCTCCTCCTACACCTCCCAACATAGTATTAAGACAGTCACAGACAGGTTATGGTTAAATCAGCATTAGGTCTTTCAGCTTATCAAGTTCTCCCATATCAATATTGTACGTGGCTGATCATTATTTACACTTGCTGACGACAGTTCCATGTTGATATGTTCAAGAATGTCCGTAGCCAGTGAGTCGTAGCGCTGGACAACAAACTTTTTGGCTGCAGTGAGCCCTGCAAGCCATACTTTACGATTTTTATCTGCAAGGGAAAGATGGGAATCATCATTTAAAAGGTGCACAGCCGGGTTCATAGGGAATTGAACTCCTGTTAATTAAATCTGTAATAATTTCGGTCACCCTTTTCCATAATCTAGATACCTCTGGACATTCCCACATAACATGTAAAATAGAGCCAAGGGTTCCATGAAGGCAAAATGAGCAATATGGATCCCAAATCCCACTTGATTCTTGGTCTTATTCTTGGTGTTACATTTGAGCTATGGCAGAATTTTAAATGTATATATCTATGATTTGGATTTTTTGAGGCACCAGAGACATTGTCCCAAATGGCTTCCCAGTCTAATTCTTGTCCCAAATTTGTGATGTCTCTATCCCAGCCTTTCATGCCTGATGCGGGTGTGTATTTTTGAGAGTTGAACCTATCATAGAGAAATGACACTATTTGTTTTGGTGACTGCTGTATCCAACTTAAATAAGATGATCATTTAACTCCAACCCCGAAGGAACCCCGTAGGCTTACAGGCTGATCTTATTCTAAAATAAAAGTCACACCTGTGAGAAGAAAATGTTTTAATCTAATTGGTGCTATTAGTTCTTCTTCTATACTCTTCCATGATGAAATATTGTCCTCACCATCCAGTACCTGAGACTTCTTAGTATAAATGCCCAAATGGTATAACTTGAAATTAGGACTGCCCAGTCCTCCATCCATCTTGCCAGCCTGAAGAGCTGACCATTTTAACTGCGGTCGCTTACCATTCCACACATAGCCTCTTAGCAAAGCCTCTAATTTTTTCCAGTATCTGGCTGGAGGTGCAAGAGGGATCATTAAACTTACAATGTTAATGCGGGGTAAAATGTTCATTTTGATGACTGAAATACGGGCAGGTACTGAGCTTAGTCAATTTTCCATCTGTTTATATCCTCTATTTTAAAAAAAAATTGAGGAGTAATTTACTTTCGCAGAAGTATGCGATTTGAGACACAGTGATACCCTATCCTTTACAAGTACCTGTTCATGTTGCACAGCACTTGCCATGACATTTTGAGTCTGTTAAGAGGCACAAAGGCTCAGTTTAGCACATGCCCCCATAGTGCCCCCTAAATTCTTGAACTGTTTGAGTTTGCACTGTACACCCCACGCTTAATTTCTTCAGATAAAGTTTATGTGGCATTAACTTAACGGTAATGTAACCAGTGTTGGGAAAGTTCAGTTTCTACATAAACTGCTTCAAAGTTCAGTTCACACATTTTTAAATGAACTAGTTCAGTTCACAATTCAAAATTCTGAACTAAGTTCACAGTTCCAAAAATTGACTAGTTCATAGTTCTTTTTTTTTCATATGTTGCTGCGAACTATTATTTTTCAAAATGATTGTCTTAAGTTCACATAGGCTATGTTTTCTTTAAATTTCTTGGTTAACAGTGTCTGTACTTTTTGTCTTGATGGCACCTTTTTGGATGGCTGCAACCCCTTAATTAAGTTTATGAAAGCTGGACTTTACATTTTACTCAAATGCTGCAGGTTTCCGATAATATTCTGCACCACCAGGTTGTCCAGGGATGTTGCGCCTGGGAGATGACAACCACTACTGTACGTAGTTAATAGGATTTGGGTAGACGATCTGTGTTGATTTTTTATTTGCTTGCACATACCTTGAAAGGCTAGCCGGGTGCTTCAGTTCAATGTACCGTTTCAGGTTTGCTGTGGATGTGACTGAAGTGCGGATTTTTTTTTTTTGAAAGCCGGCAGACAAAGTTTGCGCAGAAATGTAAGATGCTTAAATTCCAATTAAATTCTTGAATTACACTTGCATTTCATTTGAGGTAGCAAACAGGAAGCAGAATTGCAATTCGAATTTTGCCCAACCCTGCCATCCTCAGCAACCTTGTCATAAAACTTGTTTAAATGATCATATGATGCCTCCTTGCTGCTTTGTCGCCTACATGCTGCTGTCGCCTAGCCTGACGAGCCAGACCCACATGAAGGTGGGTCTGGGAACTTACCATTGGCACCATAGATATATATAGAATGGCTAGATGTCTCGTCCGCGCTGCTGGCCAAAGGAGGTCGACGTCCGCACCTCGCAGCCATCTTGCCACAGTCAGCTCGCTAACTCATAACATTGTGTTTCAATGGTTCACTGTAATGACAGGTAGTGACCTGAAGGTGTCATTGTTATAGCCTGGGGGCATTGTTCTGCCTTTAGTAGAATAGCCATCAGGTACCATAGAGCCCACCAGACATCTAGCCATTCTATATATATCTATGATTGGCACTGCTCAATCCGAGGGGCGGGAAAAATGGTTGTCTTTCAAATTTCCTCTGCACGCAATAGGATAGCGCTACAACTCATAGTTCCACGTATTTTCCCACCAGCCGAGCTAGTTGGCTAGTTGATCAAACGTTTGCCAATTTAAAAAAAGCTTAACTCGAGTCGCGATTCAAAGACCGCTGTTCGCCAGCAAGCAAACATCTTCTTTGTTCTCAAGTATCAGGAAATTCACCCGGAACCGTCGCCGACCCTATACATGATGTGATTGGCTTGATAGAAGTTTCATTTTTCCAGCTTGCAAGCCAACGGAGAGTTGCTAGACTACCCTGGCTGCAAATTACATTTGCTGCCGCAAGGGTGCGTCTAGATTTCTAGGCTAGCTGTCGCCTCCATGCTGCTTTTTGTTTTGATGAATCAGTGGTGCGACACTGGTGGCTGGTGCTACCAGATGGTGTTTTTCCCGCTACATATTAAGGCCTGTTTACAGTGTGTTTTAGCTGGTTTTACGCCTGGAAGGCTCTATAGACAACTGGCATTCTATTGAACGAAGTTAAACTGAGAGCGTGCCGTTCAGATACCAGAATGAACAAGTTTACAAGTTTAATGTTCATCAGGCAGTAATATATGTTCAGTTCACGTTCTCCCAAAATACGAACGATCGTTCAATGAACGCGTGCAGGCTCAACACTGACCGTAACATTACTTTAGCTGTTTAGCAGTTTAGCAGCTACCCAGATAGCAAAATCAGATTGGCAGATAGCGGACCGCTGGTGGTATGCCGTTGGTGGCGTGCCACTTGTGGTCTGCCATTGGACCACCATCTCTTCAAATTTAACTTCTTGTGAATATTAAGAAATTATATATGGAGTATAACTGAACAAATGAAAAAGATTTTAGACCAATAGTGGCAAAATATTGGGCAATTTGTCTGCAACACGCCAGTGGACCGATGAGCAAAATGCCTGCGGACTGCCATCTATGCCCCCAATGGACCGACAGTGGTCCGCCAGCCTCTTGCTATCTGGGTAGAAGCTAGAGACAAGTCCCTCCACTCAGTTGCCATATTAACACTTTTTGGGCACTTATCGGGCATCTATTTTGGCAGAACTGCACGTGTGCAAAGCTTCACGAATCACGACACACCAACCTCTCTCCAGCTGAGTTTTGTCTTCGAGGATATGATTTGCACAAGTGTAGAACCGTTTTGTACCTTTGAATTAAATTGTCTGTGTGTAAAAAAAATTTACCTGCAAAAATATTTTGTGCACTTGTGTAAAAGTATAAGTATATATACTCTTTTGATCCCGTGAGGGAAATTTGGTCTCTGCATTTATCCCAATCCGTGAATTAGTGAAACACACTCAGCACACAGTGAGATGAAGCACACACTAATCCAGACGCAGTGAGCTGCCTGCAACAACAGCGGCGCTTGGGGAGCAGTGAGGGGTTAGGTGCCTTGGTCAAGGGCACTACTGGTCGCGGCTCAAACCGGCAACCCTCCGGTTCAAGTCCGAAGCGCTAACCAGTAGGCCACGGCTGCCCTTAAGACACATTTGTCCACAGGGATTTAGTTTGAATGTGTGTGGAACAGCTTTATAGCTACAGGCAATAAAGGAACTAATGTCTTTGCGCATACAATTAGGCAGCAATTGGGAGAAGTGTGACATCTATCTTTCGTGTGCAAACTGGATCTACGAAGCTACAAAACTTTTTTATAGACTTGAAAAAAGAATTTTCAAGTACATCTAGCTAATAATATAGTATCTTGTTTCATATTAGATGATAGAAACTGATGATGTAGGCTAAACACAAATGTCATTTCAAGCAACAACAGTGAAGTTTTCATGTAGGCCTAGGCTAGTTACTGTAATTGGGTCCGTGTACGTTTTTCATTCATTTGATTTCCGGTTTTGAAACAATACGCACATTCTAAAAATTGGGTCATTTTAAATATTGAGGACAATGTGTTCAAACAGGGATTTTGCTTGGGATTTCTCAGTAACAGAGGTGTGTAGAAATACACGGTTTGCACCCACTGAGAGCTTAAAAGTCTCACCTTTAAAACGAGCCATTGTATGTGTTCATAGCTATAACACAGACTATGCTGTGGCTGTACAAAAATCAACAATGGTCTAGATTGCTGGCACTCTAGGACGAAGCTTCCGAAACAGCTTGGCATTCAACGAGTTAACAGCAAGAATTCTCCATTACAACCAAATGTGCTTGGTCTTTTGATGCCACTTTTCAGATTAGCCCTGGATGAGCTATTGAGCATCACCTGATCTGAATGCGATATCTCGTGCCTTCAGCAGGAGTCTGACCTCACTGTTCATCCATGGTTTCTGATTAGGGAAAGCCATAATTTGTTTGAGGGTGGTGACACTGATGATGTTGGAGTGGTAGAGATACAGTTCAAGACGGAGGAGGCATATGAATCAGAGTCCGTGTGGAAGTCATGGGTGGCCTGAGTTGCGAACACTCTCCAGTCGGTGTCAGAACGCTGACTGTGTTTTTCAATACTGACTATCATCAAAATTTCACTGAAACACATATCCACTATTTGTCAATAACACCCCCACACACACACACACACATATATGAGCAATATTTCATTGAAAGTCAATTCTATTTTTGAGACAAAATAATTTATTATGTAACAAAAATAAAGTTCAAAAATTCAACCGTAGACACGCTACACACTTCTATGTAATACACATATGTAACAGACACACGTCTAACATTTCATGTCTTGTCAAGAATATTTTACCCTGCCCCCCTTCAACACACACACACTTAATTTCCAATTAAGATCATATCAAATATATTTGAATGTGTCTGGTGAAAAATATTCAGGTATATCAACGTTACTCTCCTTGAATATGACAGGAGTGTTCATGCCTAGTTTCTAAGTCCATCTCCTCATATTCCCCCTGGAGCCCAATTAACTTTCCTCTTGGAAAAGCTGGACCTGAACCTGGTCTTTTAGGGCTTTGTTCTCTCGGTAGATGTAGAGCGGGGACTTCTCGGTGGGGGACGAGGAGGCCGCTACTGCCACCGAGGAAGACTGCAGGTCACGGAAGGAGGCGACGCAGGGGTCCTGTTCCTGCAGTGCTGATGGGTAGCGGGGGGCCGACCTCTCGATGCGCACTGAGCGGCGCACGGGAGTGAGGAAGCGGACTTCCTGCCCATCCACATGCAAGGGTTCCTGATGCTGACTTCTTTGCCTGCTACGACAACACAAACACGCATACACACACACGGGTCAATTGTATCAAGTCCATCTTGTTTTTTATGTCCACAACAGCTTACTTTTACACTTTTTTTTTACCCATCTTGCGTATTAATGCATACAAATTTCTGTATGTATTTTCAATAGTATACTGCAAAACCACTTTCTAAACAACAGGAGATATATTTTATAACACACACACACACACACAGAATGGACAGCTAGAGGACTGGGGAACAGTTAGCTGAATTTGACGAAAAGTCTATTGGATTAGAATCATAGACTGCACCTTGACATTACTATTGAATGTTTAATAATAATAAAAAAATAATAACAATAATAACATCAAAGATTTACATAGCGCCTTTTTAAGCCAGTAGGGTGCCTAAGGCCCAATCATCAATTTTCAAACAATTAGAAAGACAAAAACATAACACACATACACTAGGTGGCCTAGATGTCATAGGCTGTGGTGAATAGGTTTGAGATGTGTTGACATGGAGAATGGGGCAGAAAGCATTGCTGAACTGATTTCTTCATTCTAGACTTTTGTTTTTAAACACAAAATTAGGTTAAGGGCCAGGAACGATAAGTATAAAGATAATTATTACACGGCTCTTCACAAGTAGAACGCTCCATTGACTTGAATGGGATTTCCCAAAGTTCTAGCGGTCATTATTTTCGACTAAAGGACCTCTGAAAAAAATAATGACTTCTGTCAATGGCAACGGAGTTTGTGATTCTAATTCAGGTCTTTAATATCACTCCGCAACTACTGGAACTTCATTCAAAAGTGAAAAGCAGACGGTTGATCAGCTGTGTTCTAAAGAAGGTTTGATTCAAGTTCAGCGTGTGTTGTTGCGAACTATTTGTTTCTCAGCAAAAGCCACAATGAACGGTAACAAATAGGCCATAGCCTAGGCTATGTAGGCTAAAGAGTCATATCGTGGGGAGTTTATTGTTTTGTTTTGGCAAGTAGCCGTGTAATAAGCGGGATAATGTATATTCGCTGCGCGTCGGGGTCCGGTTCGCCCTGTCGGGACTTATTTTCCCAATAATGACCGGCATTCTATTCATTATCCCTTACGTATAATTACGATTAAAGTGCCCACACAGACCAACCATAACAAATGTCTCTCCCTGTATTGATGAATGTGATATAGGGATGGAAATTAAATACAGTTGAGCTCATAAGTCTATGAACCCATGCTAAAGGTGACTAAAAAGAGGAATAAAAAAAAAAAAAAGTGTTTTGGAAATTGATCTTAATGCCTTAAGTAAAAAAACAGGAAATATCCAACCTTTAAGGTCTTTGTGAATGAACAATGTATCGTAAATAAATACATGTTCTTCCTTAAAATACAGGGGTTAAGTATTCACACCCCTATGATAAATTCCCATAGAGGTAGGCAGATTTTTATTTTTAAAGGCCAGTTATTTCATGGATCCAGGGCACTACACATCCTGATAAAGTTGCCTTGGCCTTTGGAATTAAAATAGCCCCACATCATCACATACCCTTCACCATACCTAGAGACTGGCATGATTTTGTTTCAGTTAGCCCAATAGCTGGTTTGATTTGCATTGAGAGATGATCTTATGGAAAGTACCCCATGCCAATCGTGAGATATGGTGAAGGGTATGAGATGATGTGGAGATATTTTAATTTCAAAGGCCAAGGGAACTTCATCAGTGTCCTTAAAGGTTGGATATTTCCTCATTTTTTTTACTTAAGGCATTAAGATCACTTTCCAAAAGTTTTTTTTTTATTCCTCTTTTTAGTCACCTTTAGCATGGGTTCATAGACTTCTGAGCTTAACTGTATTTTGTCCACCTGCTACTGCGGCTAGTGGATTCCAAAATCTACCACCCACCATACCATATGGTATGAAAATGTGAGATCATAATTATAGTGACCAAAATGATCACGGTTATTGATATTATTGCGGTACAATTAAAATGTGAATTGCTCATGTGAGCATAAGTGTAGCCCTGGACTGTTTATCTGACAAAACCCAGGTGGTGCAAGAAAACTTTATAGTGGAAATGCATACCCTGGAGTGGCTGTAATTTTGTATTTCACCACAGACGAGTCTCCTTTCACACCGCGGATCAAAGCGCCCACAGCCTTGGGAGTGGACAGGATGTTGTTTTGTTGCTCGGTAATTGCCGCCACTTCCTCCTCCTCGTCCAAAGTCTCCTCCTTGATCATTGTGCCTGCATTAGAGACAACCCTTTGAATTATCCATGTAAGTCTACAATGACACAAGGTTATCCATGTCTACAATGACACAAGGTTTCCATTATATTTGAGCAAATTTGATAATTAGGGGTGCAATTAGCATTTTTTTTATACAAAAAATAAAAAATCATCTACCATGATTCCTTTCTGCAGGAGCCATGAGAAGAACGTTTTTTGATTTTTACAATATTGGCCTGACAAAGCCCCATTCACTTTCCCATGGAGATTTTTCTTTGGAACCAGGAAGTGTTAAAATACAAGCATCTGGCTGACTTCAATATACAACCGAATTTCTCTAATCTATCCATGATTGTGAAACCTAGCAGTTTATTTTGTGGTGCAAGATAACCTTGATGATGTCATCAGGTTTTTTGTTTTAATCGGCTACTACTATGATCACATTCATGGGAACATCAAGAGATGAACTCATCAAGACATGCTCCTCTGCATCTAGGCGTATGTGGCAATGTGTGCTCATACGCATGACACCATTCCATTGTATTCTGCAAATTCACCACGCACGGAAGGCTTTCTTCGGGGGAGAGAAGTGCGGTGAGTCACAATATAAGCAATTCATTCTCACACAGTGAACCAAAGGGTAACCAAAGGGTAGAAGTGCTTAGGAAAATCACCAGGAATAAAAAGTTTATTTTGACAGCTGACAAAGTATATTTTCTCCTTTAAAACCACATGAATGACCAATGGCTGTAACCCTATTACTTCAACCTATTCTTGCACTGCTATAGTTTTTTATATTACTTTGACTACATTATTCTCTTATATGTCCATATTTATTTTATGCTGGTCTCTAGACTTTATTCTTGCACTGTTGGACTTACTTATTTGCACCATCACCATGACACTCACTCTCATAGAGCACCTTACCATGCATACAGAATCACAGGCTCAGTCCCTGCCCTCACTGCAAGCGCCTCATGCTTATTCATCCTTAAGCACACTATGTGGATATTTGATTTAGTACAGGGGTCTCAAACTCCCAACGCCATATCCGGCTCGCGTCCGGTCCAATTCCGGCCCGTGACCCATGTCAAAATAATAATGTAATCCGGCCCTTGAGGGTATTTTTAAATTGCGAAAAACAACGATACTGATTAAAATAGACGATAGATCCAAGTACGGTGACAAATCTCATTTGTATTCTCCTCCACTATTTCCTAGACATCCAGAGCTTGATTCAAACCCAAAATCGCGGCACAAAGTTTTCAGGAAATACGTGTATTACACGCGAGAAACACGAAGACGTGCATTTGTTCGTAATGATGCGGAAGCGACGCAGGCCATAGTTTTGCACAAATTAAAGCAGAAATAGGCCTACACCAAATGTTGAAAAACGTTCACGTGTGATGAAGTTTTGGGTATGCTATGTTATCCACCTATTCTGATTCTGAAGGAGAATATCTGCCTTTTGGAGATTATGATCGATCGTCTATTGACAGTGAGTCACGCGGTCGCCTGTGAATGGAGGTGCGCCTTTTTGGTGTATAATGACGGTGTCCACTAAGCATACCATGCTTATTTTGACCCTCTGCCCAACATAGCTTGGAGGTTGCAGTGGTAATCGTGATGATAGTGTCCGTAATGGATGTGGTACAGACAGCAGGGGTAGTAGAAATAGGACTCTGAAGAACTACAAAGTCACCCGCGATAGGAACTGATTTGACCAGGATACTTTATTGTAGGCCTTGTGGTTATAGGCTAGTAATAGTTTACTATTGTTGGTATACATCTTAGGCCTACTGTTTTCCTCTTAATTTGTTATGTGGGTAATATGACAAAAAAGAAAGTAAACCTGCTCAAATATGTTCAACATCCAGTATTTACTGAAAGGTGCATAATTTGAGGTACTTGCCATCCAGTGGCAAATTAGATGGGTAAATTTACCCCCTTCATAAACGTTGTTGTTTATACTCAAAGATTTTTACATTTACAGTAGGACTTTATCTCTGTCCACTTTCAAGCCATGGCCTTTTGAAATTTTGATACAAAAATCCGATGGTGTTGCTTTCTTAACCCTGACGCCTATTTTGCCAGGTTTAAAAAAGTTGAGGAAAATATTTTTATTTAGTGTGAAACACACACATAGGCCTATCTGTTTTTATGTTTGTTTTTATAATTTGCATTAATATTTATCTTATCATTATTTTATTTATAAGTTAAGGTTGCTAGCACAGGTGTCTAAAAATAGATACAAAGACTTGCACTTTCTGTTTGTAGTTTTGTGTTTGAAAATACAGTATTTGAAAAAAAAAAAAAAAAAAATTGCATTTTAGGAAATAGCCGTTCTTTTTTTTTTTTTTTTTTTTATTCTTCAACACTGAGGTGGACCTCCAATCAGATGACGTTAGCAGAAGTGGCTCCCAGCTCATTTGAGTTTGAGACCCCTGATTTAGTATATTAGTACCGTATTTTCCGGACTATAAGTCGCTCCTGAGCAGGGCTTTGAACCAGATTTTTTTGCCAAATGGTTCGTTCTGAAGAGAAACAGTATTTTAACGTTTCCGTTTTTGGTTCCCACCCTAAAATTGACGTTCCCGAACCGGTTAGAACAAAAAAATATTGTTCCTGAACCGGTTAATAACATTCCTTGTCAGCTGTTGGACAAAAATATGTATGCTTTCAAACTGGCTATTATTAGTATTAATAGCTGCACCAGGGTCTTCCTATAGCCTTTTCCTGGTCAAAAAAAAAAAAGATGCTGTCATATATACAGTATATTTTTGGTGGGTACTGTAATATTGGATTCTTGGATGCCTTCCCATTGTCTAAATGCCAAAATGAGGACTATTACGTTTTTCCAATTAAATTAAAGCTGTAGCCTAAACGTTAATGCTAGGTTTTTCCAACAATGCCTAGTAAAAAGAGAAAACAGGTGAAATGAAATCATTGAGATTTGGAGACTTAATAGGCCTTTTGATTGCCTGCTATCAATAAAGTTTCTATCTATCTATCTGAATAAAATAATAGTCTCACTACATTAATGAGAATCAGTGTGTGAGAGGGTTTGCTTCATATTGACTAGCAATGAGTAAGTAAAAACCAGACAGAATGCTGACTACTGCTGACAATGCAGCAAAACTTCATTGTATTTTTCAGGAATATTCGATATTCAGCAATCTTGCAACTGAACTATGCCTAAAGATCAGTGGTAGATAAGATTTGGATAATTTCTCATCCAAACTGAAATGTCATAGAAATGAAGTGCTAGCCTAGAAATCTAGACACACCCTAGTGGCAGCAAATGTAATTTGCAGTCAGGGTAGTCTAGCAACTCTCCGTTAGCTTGTGAGCTGGACAAATTAAACTTCGATCAGGCCAAATCACATCGTGTAGGCCTATAGAGTCGGTGGGTGGGCTTAACATAAATATGGTAGAGTTGTGATGGTTCCGTGTGAATTCCCTGCTACTTGAAAACAAAGATGGATGCTGCTGCTGGCAAACAGCGAGACGCGAGTTAAGCTTTTTTTTTTTTATGTTGGCAAAAGTTTGATCAACTAGCTCCACTGGTGGGAAAACGCATGGGACTCATGAGTTGTTGCACTATCCTATTACGTGCAGAGGGAATTTAAAAGACAATCGTTTATCCCGCCCCTTGGATTGAGCACTGCGAATGGTGAGTTCCCAGACCCTACATCTTGATCTGGCTCATCAGGCTAGAAAAGTGCAGATATCCAAGCAGAAATCATGGCCTCATCCACATGCCAGCGATCGGATAAAGAAGGGAGGTACACCAGTGGTGGTGATGGACTGAATGAATGTCCTTTGAAGTAGGATTTATGAAATTGTGTTATTCACCATCTTTCCTATAGTTAGATAAGTGAGCAAAAGCCTTTTTGTCATGCATTGTCTTCGTACAGCAGTCCCCCCGCTAGCTTATCTTAGCATATTGAACGGAATCTCTCATCCCGGCTAGCATGTGAGTAAAAGTGAGCCAACAAAAAAGAAATCCCTAATTACTTCTTTTGGCTTGCGTATTCACAACAAGTACAAATGGCAATGTAGATTAAGACGAGGCAATTTCCTACGTAGATATTGGGGCGAAGCACTGCTACTTGATGCAGAGATATCACACAACACATGAATACCTTGTCTCACTCGTCACAGCACAAACAATCTCTGCACCCATTTGTACTGTAATGCATGTTTGCATTGCATAGAACTGGTGTTGTGTCATAATGTGTCAATAACATGTGTGTTTCATTGCTTTATGTTAATGTAATAACTAGGCTGCTCTGTCAAGTAGTGCTCCGCATAGTGGAAAATTACCAACCTTTGATCAAATTTCCCTTCGTCTCCTTCTTTTTCAGAATGTCAAACACCACTGCCCGTAGGTCGTCTACTGGCTGTGTGAGAACACACACAAAAAAAATGTACAAATGTGCACTCCTTGTAGAATTGTGAAACTTAAAACGCAACAACAAAACCTCAGAAAAATCTCTCACCTCTCTCACGAGGCGGACGGCTTCTTCAAACAGCGGCAGAACCTCGTAGTTGCCCTCTCTCTCCATTAGCCTAACCTGGCATATCCAGTACTTGCAGAACTTTTGGGCCATGGGCACGCGAGACAGCACCTCCACAACTTGTTCTGAAGGACAGCCCTGTGCATAGATGAAGAAGTATAATCTAAAGGTTAGCATTTCAAGGACCTGGGGTAACACTATCCATATAGTGTGTAGGCTCAACAAATTCAAAGTTCATTAGGGCAGCAACAATTAATTAATTAGTTGTCAACAATTAAAGTACTTATCAAATATTTTGGTTATTGTGAATCTGGTCAAGGAGTTGTCCTTGGCTGGGCAAAGTCCAGTGAGCACAGGGGCTCTGGTAGCCGAAAGCACTACACTCGCAACACATGAGGAAACAGGGGGAAAAGATTGGGAGAAAAGAGAAATGGGCCAGCAGCCATTAAGTTCAACAGCAGATGAAACCGCCAGTCACTTTCCGTAAGGCTGTAGAAGAATAAAATGGAAAATGAGGCAGCCATGGCCTTTTTACTTTACGTACGGCTGCGAGAATGCTGGCTTCAACCATCAGTGAATCACAACCACTATGAATGAGATCCAGAGTTCAGAGTTCTGAGAGAATGAGAGGCGTAAAGAAGGCCAAGCATTATGCTCTCACATGTGTGCACACGCGCACACACACACACACACACACACACACACACGCACACACACGCACGCACGCACGCACACACGCGCACACACACACACACACAGACGCACTCTCTCTCTCGGTCACTCACTCACACACACCCCTACCTATAATTCTAGTATTATTTCTACTACTGTCTATTTTGTACTCTTTTGTGCTTTATACATTGTATGCTGTATCTCTGTCTTCTTTTCCTTGTGATACTACTGTTTATTTGTAACACTAGCTTTGGCAACACTGTACCAAACAGTCATGCTAATAAAGCCCCTTTGAATTTGACAAACAGATTAACCGCGCATAGGGATGTAATGGTATGAAAATTTAACCGGTTATAGTGACCAAAATTACCACGGTTTTCGGTTTATCACGCGGTATTTCTTAAAGTGTGTTCATCAATATGGTCAGAAAGCACTGAAAGCAGGCCTACACAAACTACACATCGCAGTTAAATCCATCAATTAGACAACAGAATCAGTAGGGTAGCAGTTTTGTTTCCAGGCCTACTGTATGTCAAAAGCTGTATATTAAGCTTAAACACACGGTTTCCACACTGTGGTAATCAACCATGATAATTATGATATTTGAAAAGAAAACGGTAATTGTCATCGTCAACATTTTTATTGCGGTTTACCATTATACCGGTAATCGTTACATCCCTATTTATGCAAACCTAGCCAATAAAGCTGATTCCGATTCAGTGGAAAAAGTGTGCTGTGATTTCTGTGACTTAACTGGACATATTAATATATATTTTTTTAAAAAGGACGCTGTAGATACAACACCAGCTTAAATTAAAGCAATGCATGAAAAACAAAGTACTTGGGGAATTGGTCTTGGCTGTGTAGTTTTGTACACTATAGGCAAAGTGTGCATGGTTCACTCACATATTCACCATCTAACAAACACTCACCAACCAAATAGTAGACAAATAGTAGACAGCACATCATCCAGTGCCAAGTTCCTGTGCCTGCAGACCTGGACACTCACCTCCTCAAGCAGCTGCAGGCAGTCAGTGAGTGACCGGTCCACGGCACACACCAGGCTGTGGAGGTCGTCCTCCTCCTCCATGGCCGCCCAGTAGTGCTGAGGCAGGGCAACGGACTTCCTCATCGACTTCCGGATGGGCATAGGAGGACGTTTGTAAGAGATGCCCTTGGCTTCACGCCACTCCTGAAGTTTCCGCCTGTAAACAACCAAACAAACAGCAAAAACAGTTAAGTTATGTTAAGGTTCCCAAATCACGTAAGTAATGTCGATGCTCGAGGTCATGGTGCAAAGGATGAGCAGAAATGACTCTGAACCATCTCTTTAATATAGTATAAATATAGTTAAACCTAGGGGAAGGCAGACAACACATGGCATGCTAATATAAACCAGACAAAAACAGGGAAGGCAGATACCACTTGCCATCCTAATCTAAACAGGACAAACACGAGGGCAAACAACCATGAAAGGAAGTATGCCATAATTAAACAGTATGTCTTAACTAGGGTTGCAAAGAGGTGGAACATTTCCGGTAAATGGTGTAGTGCTGCCACTAACTTTCGACTACATTTTGTGATTAGTCGACTAATCTAAACTACTAATTTGAAAAAAAGAAAAAAGAAAATCAAGTGTTTGTTATAAGTAAGGGATTTAGTCAAGGGTGTTGCACAGAATACCTTAAATGGTTTCCTTAGTTAAAGAAAAAAAGTTAAGGCTTTTTTCCGGCACGAAATTTCTAGTTTCCACAGAGAATGTTCAACAGCTGTAACTAACTGGCTAGTAAGCGATGCTGTTAGTTAACCGAACCAAGTAAAGCCTAATGATCTTATCATTTATTTTACCTTAAAAATATTCACTGAAATTATCCAGGTTGCAAGTAAAGCATGTTATAAACATGAACTGAACAATACTGGCTAGTAGAGATGATCCTGTCATCAGTGCAACAAAACAAACTTTATTGTTAACGATAAGCTCATGGTAGGCTAACAAGACGACATCCACATTAATTCTGTTAGCCTACCACTAATGTTATTTAAACAACACAATAACAATATGGCATGTAACTGATAGGGCTTTTTTGACAGAGGAAGAATATTAGTGGGGAGATTTTATTTTCAAAGTAGTCAACGCCCATATTAATGCAAATTGTCTCTTAACTAAGTCACACTTGTTTTATATGTCCTTTTTAGATTTACTTGAATACTGTGTAATGTAGGCTACCTGGGCTTAAAACAAAAGTAGGCCTATAATTATTGCAAGTTGCACTAGGCTACTTTTTGTATTGGTTTTATAAAAGATGTTTGTGAAATTTGAACAGTAACAGTTATGTATTTTGACTGAAATTGTCTATGCATTCTGATTCATTAGAATCATGGTTGGCTCTTCTTTGTAAACAGCACAATTTTCTGGGGCCATGTAAACCTGTAGGCAATTAAGTGTGGAATTATTCTACAATATTCACTCATCATGACCATCCTAAGTCAATCTACTGCAGCGTTTCCCATACATTGACTTATTTGTGGCGGCCCACCACAATAACATTGACCACCACACAATGATTTTCCAGGTTGTACTAAATTGTGCTTAACCCATTCGTGCTGGATGCTGCACGACGCAACATTCTATCTCCCGCCTGTTGCTGCATAGCGCAGCATTGACTCTCCCGCTGGTTGCTGCGTAGCGCAGCATGCTTTTTATTTCATGTTTCTAGGTGTACAGAGGCTTAGATATTAAGGTTTTGGTAGACGTTGACAATTCTTAGTATTTTTTCAGAAAACCCTTAGGAAATAAGGTTATTTAGTCTAGAATGCCATAGGATTCTATAGGCGTTTTTAGCAGGCATTTCAGGACTAAATGGGTTAAATCTGGTTAGCATCACAACCACGCTGTGCTAATTTGTTGAAAACTGTTGTATTCAAGTTAATTCTGCAAACCAACCACCACAAATGGAATTCAATGCTGTGGAAAAAAAAAAAAAAACTGTACTGCAGTAATTCCTTTCTCAACCAGTAGATTAAAATGTAGGGTCTGGGCACTCACCGTTGGCAATACTCAGTCCGAGGGGCAGGATAATCAGTTGTCTTTCAAATTCCCACTGCTCGCAATAAGACAGCACTATGAGTCCCATGCGTTTTCCCACCAGTGGAGCTAGGCAAACTTTTTCCAACTTAGAAAAAGCTTGTGTAACGCTGTTCGCCAACAGCAACATCCATCTTCTTTGTTTTCAAGTAGCAGGGAATTCAAGCCAAACCGTTGCAACTCTGCCATCAATCATTATGTTAAGCCCGCCTAACGTCTCTATACACGATTTGATTGACCTGAGAGAAGTTTAATTTTTCCAGCTCACAAGCCAATGGAGAGTTGCTAGACTAGCCCTGGCAGCAAATGTAATTGTAAATAGGGTAGGCGGTCAATAGTAAAACGACATTGACAAAAAAAAATTGCCGTCAACTAATTTTCATGGTCGATTATTTGTCGACTAATCGCGGCATCATTAAAATGATGTTTGACGTATGTGAAATTCAACTGAATTTGCATTAAATTAGGTTGTTTTAAATAATATAATGCTGCAAGATGGGGGTTTTCCCAACTACATTTTAAATTTCATGTTAGACATATATATAACTTGCAATATTACAAATGTCCAGTTTATTCCCATTAATTCCAATGTAACATTTCCAACTTAGAAAATTACCAGAATTTTGCAACCCTAGTCTTAACTAAACAGTAACAAATTTATGACTTCAGATCTTCTGCAGTTCAGCAGAGCAGGTGTTAGCTGAACACCAAGGGGGCGTTACCATGGATTAAGCCTAGTGTGTTTACCACTCTTTGAAAGAATGTTTAAAGGTTGTCATACAGTACCAAGACAAAGTTGGGATAATATGTCCCTTCAAATTACTAGGAGCTTGATTCTAGAATGAGCAACAAATCAGCCATGATTAAACTTACAGCCGTTCCTCCTGTGCTGCAGTGGACTTCTTCTGAGTTGACTTCAGCTCTGTTCCAGGCCCGACGGTCCGTGGCCTGCTTTGCATTGCAGGGGTCTTTAGGTAGTCCGGGACAAGCAACGGGCCGGTGCTCTTCCCAAGACGTGGAACAGTCTTGGTGATGGCTGCAGGTGCAGTGGCAGGTCTGCAGCGTGGCCTAGATTCAGGGGGAGGCAGACTGAAGGTGGACGCCTTGGCTGTAGTGGCAGTCCTCGGTCGCAGGGCTGCTAGGGGTCCGCCTGCCCTTGCCTTGGTCTGGGGTGCATTTGACGAAGCTGGAGTGTTGCTGGTTCTGGAAACAGCTGTTTTTGCAGGCTTGCTGACAACTGAAGCAAGAGGTTTTCTACCCAGAGCTGTGGGTTTTTGGTTGTCCTTCAGGACACCTGAATGCAAAGTGGATGTTTGTGAGATATCTTTTACTAGAGTAGATCCTTGACCCAAAGGCCTCAACTTTGAAGCCTGGCTGACAACATTGGAGCCACGTGAAAAGATGGAAGTGCTTACGGTCCTTTTCTGTGTTTTGTTGTCTAGGGGCTTAATAGATTTAGCATTACACTTAGTGGAGTTGTTAGAGGTCAGTCTTTGCTCTACCCCTTTAAAGTCTTTTGAAGTTACTTGTGACAGCCTGGAGTTTGTGCAGCTTTTTGGTGCAGATTCTCCATTAGCTCCAACACTATCTGTTCTCCCCACGGTTTTGAGGGTTTGCTGAGATTTCTTCTGCGCCACAACTCTTCTCTGTAAGGTTTTTGACTCCGTATGGTTGAGGAGTATGCTGACCAGAGGTGTTTTGCAGGGATGAAAAGGAGCTTTGTTAGCCTGCATAGAGCCATTTGTGGTTTGGCATGCAGAGCCAGAATTCTTTTGACGAGACTGCACTCTGTTAGGAACTATACCAGCATGGGTAGATGATGGACGCTGCTGTGTTTTCAACAGCTCTTGCTGGACAACTCTGCCAGAAACCAGAGTGCGAGTTTGAGTTGTGAAACATTGGCCAGAAGCCAGGGGAGCTCTTTTGGAAACAACAGGCTGCTGTGGAATCTTGGGTTTCTGGACAGTCTTGGATATTGGATTATACGAGTGTGCTTTCTGCATGCCATTCTTCAGTGTTGAGGAATTTGGCACCTGGTTCTCCTTCTCCAGCTGGGAAAACAACACAAAAACACACATACATCATGATTTCATGTGAATAAATTCAGGATGTGACTAACCAATCATTTTAATAGTTTTCAAAACAAGGAATTGTCCATCACAAAAGAAAACTTGTGCAATATTTGTTCAAGATTTCTTCATAGCAATTTGGCAGGAAGCTCCACAATTCTTCAGGGAGTAGGTGTGTCCACTAAAACAAATTTAAATGGGTGTGCTCACATGTAGAAGTACAATACTTAGTCTGTCTCAGCTCTCTTTATTTGCTTTCTGAAAGGGATGATGGACTCCACGGCATTCGGTTCACAGAAAGAAATGCACATTTGAGGTGGTAAAACGGCCCACCCACACACATGGGACGAACCAGCAATGGAAATACAACAATGAAAATACAACAGTCAAGTTTGTTGTACCGTAACATGTACTTACATGTGTTCTTCTGGTACTTGTTTTTTTAGGATCCAAGCCATCCCGAAGATAAGGCCTGAAACAAATACCATAATGTTTATTTTACCTCTACACATGACTACATTACCAGGATTGTCATGACTGAACATATCACACATTAACTGAAATACTACTGGAACAACCAGTATTTGGTCACTTAAGATAGATGCCCTTAAAAATAATTATACTGTATTATTGTTGCCTGTTTTTGTGTTAAAATTCGCTAAACAAGTGAAAGTTGCTATGTCAAAATGTAACTGGAGATGAAGTACATGAGTACAGTGTTTCCCATACATTGATTCATTTGTAGCGGCCCACCACAATATCAACATTGACCACCACACAATGATTTTCCAGGTTGTACTAAATTGTGCTTAAATCTGGTTAGCATCATAACCACGCTGCACTAATTTGCTCAAAACTGTTGCATTCAAGTTAATTCTGCAAACCTACCACCACAAATAGAATTCAATTCTGGGGGAAACACTGGAGTACTTGCTTTTAAAAATACTTAAGTATTCAAAAGTACAAATATTTATCCGTTTTAATGTTTTATAATGTAATGTTTATTTAGTCAACAATAGGGTGTGTACATCCTTTGGTCACAAGGACTTAAACCAGTGGTCCCCAAACTACGGCCCGCCACCTCATTTTGGGTGGCCCCCCAAAACATGTCCGTGGATTTAGCAACCGGCCCGCACGTGAGTACGACATCGTCAAACTATAACCTCCGCAATTTCCCCCATTCATTCTCTATGGCATGTCTTAACAGTACACATGTAATACTCTTTTTGTCCACTTGTGGTTATTTTGGCGCTGTTTCACATTTGCCATCAAAAACAGAATGAAATGTAGGTCTACCTGCAAACAATGTAAGAGGCCTATGCTGACTGCATCAGTGCTCAAAGTATTGTAAAAGTTTATCAATTAATTGTTAATAACTAACTAACTTCTATTCAAGTCATATTTCTGGGACATTCTGGGATAATTATTTCTATTTTGTATTCACACGTTCAAATGTTCATAGGCCTACAAAGAGGTCACAAGTTCAGGTGAGTGAAAGTTAGAATGGTGGTCATTTCAGACCACTTCAGCGCTTCATAAAATTCTCATAGTTTGAGAACTTTACATTTTCAGAGTTCAGAGTTCACCCATTTTTAATAAAATATACTTTTGGGAATGCAAAAGTCTTTTTATTAGTATTATTTAATTTGAGTTACGTTTTACACTGATATGGCATGATGGCAATATAAACACAGCTAACAATGGTATTGCAATAGCCTATAGATTAAATGTAGCCTATAGATTAAATGTAATGGAATATTCGACTAAGGTAGACTGCTGTTGTTCACAGCACTAAGCTATTTATGGTTACTGATATCTCTCTGGCCCTCTCTTAGAGCCAGGCATAGTAAGCTGGCCCTCGGAAGAAAAAGTTTGGGGACCACTGACTTAAACAGACCTTTAGTTACTTGAATCCAGCATCAACATTTTGCCTACTTTTTGCAACTGTTTAAAAGGATGTAATAATTCATTTTAAATTGTTAATTCATTTTCTGTTCAAAAATATAAAACATTTTCACCATTTCTATGTGATGTCTAATTTCATTCCAAATTCACCATGATCATGGATGATATCCTGATGAAAAATCTGCTGTCACTATCATTACCACAGCCAAGTTCAAATTGAAGTATTGAAAAAAATAACTAACTTCAATATGGTCTATTACATTATTGCACTGCACTTCGGGCCTTATTTGGATGTAAGAAATCAGTGAAATGGCGTCTTCTGGTGGCCGCACAGTGCAACGGCACCATGAAATATTTAATTTAACAGGAAATTACGCTAGAAAATCTTGTTATGATAGCAGTCAAATAGGGATTGTCAAAGTCCTAATTTTTAATTTGTGGTTCATCAAGCTCACTCACTATAAAACACTCATCGCATCTAGGCTACTACAAGTAGTGATATGAATTCTGATGACCATTGTATGACCATTGAACCATTCAAGGATTTGTACAATTGTGAGAAATTGTGGGAAGTTTACATAGCTTAGGCTAAACTGTATGTTTCTTTCGTCCCGACCAGGAGGGATGAATGAAACATTGAGCATGTTCCACTTTTGCTTACATAATTCCTGAATGGTTTTGTTTAGAGTTAAAAATGCAACTGCATTTGACAGAGGGCAGATGTAGGTTATTGCTAGGGATAAAATACTAGCTTTCAGTGTGGTATAATCTCTTTGAAACACTTTTTAATTAAACGGAATATACAATTGTCCAGGCTGTCCCCTATGCTAGGCTAGAGGTGTCCCATATTCAAGGGGAATATTCTCAGCCCTATGTCTTGCCACTCTGTTTCGGGACAAGGTAGGCTAGGCTAAGGGAAGAAAGAGAAATGGGATTATTGGGCCTTAGGGTCTGTAGCATTATGAATAACGTTATGCTTCCATAGACCCCACCTCATTGGTAGATAGCTTAACCAGCAAGCCAGTTTTTACACACATTAGGCAAGTTTAGATCAAGGTTAGTCTTTAATTGGTGTTTATTTCCTTCCTGTTTCATAAATAAATACTTTACGTATTTAATTGAGAAGTGTTTGCTGATTTGTATTTGATTTTGGATGACTTTGTTAGGGTATTTGCCAGCTCAGACAAATTTAACAGCTACAGAAATAGATTGCCATAGATAGTGTAAGTTATTGTGGGGAAACATGTCTTGGAGGAGTCGCCAGGGGCAGCCCTGATGCAGAGAATATCAAAGTTGGCGTCACCTTACAATATGTTATGACAACTTTCAACTCTGACTTTGCGTGAGATTTACAAAGGTTGACCAAACTAAATTTTCAATCCTTTGTTTATTAGCGTGAGATGCACTGAAGAATATTTCCATAATAGCAAACAAACAGTTAACAAGACATAAGCTTAGTGGCAGTACTGTCTAATAAGAGGCGTTCAGAGCCACAACTTTGACCATATAACAGCATATCGATCAAAACCATAGATCAAAATATAAACAAACGTTGTTTCCCTTTCTAAACTGGCCACTCGTCTCCTGGCGCTGAAAACGTTAACTGGCCGAAAACCGGGTGGACGTGGCTAATGTGGCTATCACGTTATGGTGCAAACTTACTTTGGATTTGGAGGTTTCAGCCTTCCTTTGGATGCCAAGTACTCCATGAGTTTTTGCTTACGCATCTCTATCAAAAGAATTGTATGGTTAAGATCACTCTGATTACCAGCATGACAATAACAGGAAATTGGGTATATCTGGCAGTTAGTTACTTGCTAAAGTCAACCAGATAGCACATAGCTGCTACAGCTGCGACGCTAATTTAGCAGCTAACGTTAAATTGCTATTCTACCCACCACAATTAACTAACGTGAGTCGTGAAGTTACTTTATGCCTTAAATTAACAGTCGTAACGTAACTTTAACGACATATCGATATCACACTAATACAATCTAGTAGCTCTATACTGCTTTCGAAAAATAACCGGTTACCTAGCTAATCTAGTAAAATCTAGTAAGTTATCTAGCTAATCTTGTATTTTGTGTTACATGCCATCTCTTAGAACTAGAACTAGTTAGCTTTGCATTACGTTAACTTTAACATTACCTGCGCCAGACAACTTTGGTCCAATTTCTATTCCATCCATTTCGAGCACTATAGTTATCAAAAAATTATACAAAAAACGTTACGCTTTCTGTGCAGTCGATATATTTCATAACTTATAAATCTCTTCAGACGCAAACTGTTCTTTACTGACCAAAACACACAGTCAGTTCTCATGTCAGTTCTACGCCCCCTTCCGGGTAGCCGTTTCGAATATTTGAAAGAACCACTCAGCTTAAGCAAAGGCACCAATGACACATTTGATAGGACAATTCAGATCTATCAACAAAGTCTGTGATTTGATGCCAAAAGGGGCAGGCCTCGTTTTATTTATAGGGAGGGAAAGTAATCTTATCGCCATCTAGTGGTTGCGTTCCTAGAGTTTAGCGGAGTGGATGGGATTTTTTTTTTTATATATATATATATCTCGGTGCACATTGGGATCTTAATTTAATGCTGTTAGGCACTGGGGTCACCTCTATTGCTTCAAGTGGTCATAACTTATTTTTAGGATCAGTTGAATTGTTTTGAGTTTTTGTCGTAACATGGTGATATATATGGCTCTGGTGATAATGAACTACAGTTGCATGTGACGTCACAGGCTTGGGCGCTTAATCTCTAACTGATCAATACGGCAATTTCATATTTTTGTAATAAAGGAACGTGATGTAAACCGCGTGGTGATAACCTTTATGTCTGGATAACTGGTGTTGTGCTTCTACTCATATGAAGAGCTGGCAGTAAGTGTTAAGTGTCAATGCTAACCAGGCTAATAAACAAACCATGCCTCCGTGAGTAACGTCAGAGCAGAGATTAGGCTTGTTCGACTTCGGCTGAGTCTGACTTGGTCTGGCTTTCTACGTAAACGTGATCTTCAGAGGCTAGCCGGGAGGAGCTACAACAGAGGGCAGCTCATCCCGGACAAGCAGGCTACAGTCTGCCTGACGTGACTCGCGTGAGACATCGCGGGAGATATCGCGGAATTTTGTTTGCAATAAACACAGCAGAACTTTCATTCTTACTCATTAAAATGAGCATGATGACTGACGAAATAAATTCTTATGATGTAGTTTAAATAAACCACTGTTGTCATACAGTTAACAGGCCTGCTTTGTAGCACATAAATTCAATATCAAGTGTTTTCCCTACATGTGTGTCTATCTATTTAACCAACAGCAGTATTTAACCAAATAACAGAATATCCAAACATTTTCAGTAGGCTAGCCTACCATTGTTGCAGAAATCACGTATGAGAAGGTATCCCTTCGATTTCTGTTTATTTTCGCATATTCCAATATAAAGAAGCAGCATGAGACTTCTGTCAAAATCATCATGAGGACATTCCTCCCAAATGGCCCTATCACGTCTTTGAACTGACGTCATGAGGGCGTGTTGGTTTCAGCTCGTGCAGCTCGTGGAAGGCAACTGCAACAAAGATTGTTAAGTCCCTCCCTATGGTCCCTCCCCGGCTGACAGAAGTCGGACAGAATTTCTAACCAGCAAGCATTGCGTCCATCCCAGTATGCATTGTGTTCAACCCAGCATGCATCACATCAAGTCAGATCTGCCCAAGGGGGCAGGCGAATTCCCGGAAGTAGAAGAATCGATGTAGGCTGCAGGGACCACCTCTCTGCTAACTCCCATAGAAGTCCATTCATTCTAGGATTTTTTTGAAATACCATAACTTCATATAACATATATCCTGTGCCGATATTGAAGCTTCTGTGTAATCCACATAAACACTACAAAGGCAAAACAGACTCCACTACCTCGTCCGTAACGTTGGTTACCCGTAAGAAGAATGGTTAGCTTGTTCGGTTGGAGGGAAGCTAGCTTTGACGTAATCTCTTTCAGCGCCCGTGGGGAGATAACCCGTATTGTTTGGATAAGAAGCTCAGTCCACCTTACTGTCTATGACGGTAACTCATAAGCAAAAACCTAGCATACAATAAATCGCATGTTAAGGTAAGGCATTACACAGAGGCAACCTAATAATAATAAAAAAGTAAACCTATTTTTTTAAAAACGGCACTAATCATTACAGAGGTTTTCGATGGATTGACCGTAGGTCGGAAAAGTGGAAAGAAGATTAGCTTCAAGGCTATATGATAACTTTTTTGTTTTGTTGACTGTTTTTGAAGATGATCATGTATGGTAGCTTCAACATTAACACGACTTGGTGAGGATGATATTAATAATAATACATAAATAAATGTTTAACTTTGATGACTTTGAAGGCGAAGGAAGTGTGAGAAGAATTTCTGTGTATCTATCATATGAGTTACAAGATTCAGTTCGATGGCTAACGCCACAGGGTTAAGTGTGAGTCTGCGCAGTACTGGGGGACCAACTGAAAAATCGTTCTATTTGACTCAGTGCCCTCCCATTGAAAACGACGGAGTCTGTTCGTCCATTTCTTTTACTGTCTATGGATCTGCCAGAGAATGTCTAATAAGGGGAGAACCCATAGACAGTAAAAGAAATGGACGAACAGACTCCGTTTCAATGGGAGGGCACTGAGTCAAATAGAAAAAATACTTTTTTTATTATTATTAGGTTGCCTCTGTGTAATGCTTTACCTTAACATACGGGTTAAGGTATGCTAGGTTTTGCTTATGAGTTACCGTCATAGACAGTAAGGTGGACTGAGCTTCTTATCCAAACAATACGGTTATCTCCTCACGGTAGCGAAAGAGAGATTACGTCAAAGCTAGCTTCCCTCCAACCCGAACAAGCTAACCATTCTTCTTACAGGGTAACCAACGCTACGGACGAGGTAGTGGAGTCTGTTTTGCCTTTGTAGTGTTTATGTGGATTACACAGAAGCTACAATATCGACACAGGATATATGTTATATGAAGTTATGGTATTTAAAAAATCCTAGAATGAATGGCCTTCTATGGGAGTTAGCAGAGAGGTGGTCCCTCCAGCCTACGTCGATTCTTCTACTTCCGGGAATTTGCCTGCCCCCTTGGGAGAACCTTCACTCTCGGAACGCTTCCGGTGTGGTACTGCATCTAGGGGCACTCGCGGGCGAGTCCAGAATGAATGGAGGTCTATAGAGCTGTACCCCTCAAAATCCACTTTTCTCGGGATATCATTTTTTTCAAGTAATTTGAATATTGTATTCGAAAGGGGAGGCAAAGACAATACACTTGGTTGAGTATTATATTTTTTAAAGTCACTTAATTGTTCTAAAAAGCCTTTCAAACGTGTCAATGACGTCATTCATTAGCATGATCATAGCATAGCATAGCATCAATGCTAGTGTGTTATGGGCAACAACGACCCAACCTGTAAGAAAACGAAAGGACATGACTCCCAGATTATTTCACTTTTGATTGATAATCCATATCCGTTTTGCAGAAAATAAAATAAAATCTGAGGGTTTCAGTTGTTAAATAGGTGAAAACAATAAATGTAGCCATGTAGCTCCATAGGACCCCATGTATTTTGGACTCGCCCGCGATCGCCATCTAGGTGAACTCTGGTGAACTGCTGCCAAGTTCGGTTTGTATGGGATTAATAGAGAGTGGGGAGGCTCTCCGTAGACGGGCTCTGGATCTGCACAGATCTGCCGCAAGTCGAACTCGCCTAATGTCTAATAAGGGGAGAACTGCCACTCTCGGAAAACTTCCGGTTTCTGAACTGGTTGCAGTTCCTTCTGTGGTTCCACATGAGGGCGCTCGTCCACGAGTGCAGAATGCATGGAGGTCTATGGAGCTGTACCCCTCAAAATCCACTTTAATTGGGATATAATTTTTTTTCAAGTAATTTGAGTATTGCATTTGAAAGGGGAGGCAAAGAAAATACACAAGGTTGAGTATTATATTTTTTAAAGTCACTTAATTGTTCTAAAAAGCCTTTCAAATGTGTCAATGATGTCATTCATTAGCACAATGCTAGCGTGTTATGTGCAACAACGACCCAACCTGTAAGAAATCAAAAGGACATTAGTACTCGTTCATTCAACTTTTGACCTATAACCCATGTTGAAGTTATATAAACTACAATCAAATCTGAGATTTGTCAACGACAATCAGGTCTAGCTCCATTGACTCCCATTCATTCTGCACTCATGGCGATCGCCCCCAGTGGATCTCTGGTGGAACTGCATCCAAAATTCGGTACAATGGGACTTAAATGAGAATTCCGGTGTGATATTGACCTAAAGTGTATTGAAACATGATACCGAGTGTGAACGTATGTCTCATAGCCCATCTCGGCTTGTCCCCTGCACTCTAAAATCTGAGTAAGAATGAACAGGTATGATAAGGGATCAGATTCCAAAAATAATTCAGTGGAAATGCATGGATTCCAGTTGCTGCTACTGGAAGAAACTGGAATCCATGCATTTCCCACTGAATTATTTTTTTTGGAATCTGATCCCTTATCATACCTGTTAATTCTTACTGCTGTTCGAATTTATCGTGACTAAATTCAAGATGGCTGCAAACTAAACTTCGAAGATACTGTCTGTATAAATCGCCTTGTAAGTAAACTACCAGTGCTTTTTCAAAGTTCTCAATGTCTCGCTTTTAAATGTCAGGGCCCTCGAAGTCTACCAATGAAGTGTGGAGATACATTGAGCCTCGTAAATGGGTGTAAAACAGTGATTTATTTGCATGGCTAGCCCGATGCGAAGCACCACTATTGAAAAAAAGCTGTTGGTAGCATCGGCTAACTAGCGCCAGATTTTGGAGTGCAGGGGACAAGCCGAGATGGGCTATGAGACATACGCTCACACCTCGGTATCATGTTTCAATACACTTTAGGTCAATATCACACCGGAATTCTCCTTTAATACGGAGTGGCAAGGCTCTCCGTAGACGGGCTCTGGTCAGAGAATGTCTCTGGTAACGTCGAAGGGTAAAGTCACATGACTTCTTTTGTAGTTCCCATAGGTAGTTCCAGAGCCCGTTTTCTGGTAGTTCGTTTATGAAACAAAAGGAGCCATTTCAATTTTTTTAAATAAGGCAAAATAGGGTCTGACATTTTCACAGTGAGAAGATTATTACTGTATAGACACTGAAAAATACTTTTGGTGGATAACACCACTGATTTGGCTTCACAATATATTTTTTTTAAATAGGTCTATGGGACTTAACATTGGAGCTGCTCTTCGATAGGAACGCAACCACTTGGGGCGCTGGTTTTCACTTTCCCTCCCTATGCTTCAAGTTATCAACTTGACAGAACACACTACTTTTCGGTTAAAAAATGGAGATAAAAAAGAGAAACATAAGCATTTCAAGTAAAGCTAAATAATATAATTTGCTTGACAATATCCAATAAGATGGAGTCAGAAGTTACAACAAACTAGCCTTTATTGACTGACAAATGCATTAGAAGGCCTATGGTAAAAATGCAATTCTTTGTTTTTTAATTTAGAAATACTAAGGCCTAGTCTACTGGTGTATGTCGTGTTGCTGGTTTCATATGGCAAAAACAAACAAATCAAACAGAAAGAAACCTGTATAACATAAAAACCACACACAGCAAATAGAAAGAACCAGTAATGCTTTGACCTGTAAATTTATTATTGTATTTAATGCTGTACCTAGGTTTAAAATTACACAAATAGGATGCACAAATGTTGTTGGATCCCGTCTACAAGAGGCTCAAGCAGTTGCATGACATGATGTGTGGCCTATCACAATGGTTCTGCACAAAGCAGCAGGCCTACACTAGATAGACTCAAATACATTTATTAGCATTTTCAAATAAAATGTGCCTGGTTGTCTGTGAAGTGCTGAGAGTTACTATTTCTTGATAACTTCCAGTATATCTATCTATCTATCTATCTATCTATCTATCTATCTATCTATCTAATGAGCATCTCAGCAAACATATCAAATAGATTTTTAATGTGCATACAGTAGTGATCTACTACTTCATTAAAATGTAAAACAATTTCAATTGAATAAAATTAACCTAATGACCAGTGGACTGC
>NC_063193.1:27443454-27509746 GCF_017589495.1 Alosa alosa
ATGCTCACACACACACACACACACACACACTTCCTGTACATTAATTATGCACATACAAAATGGCTGGTATAATGATGGATATAAGGGCATAGAAAACACAAGACACACACACACACACAGAACATGACAACAAGGTGAGATTAAACAACACCATGTCTAGACACATCTGAGGTCAACAGGTCACATGTACAAAATATCAGAGATGAGAAGCAGGACTAGCACAGTGAGTGAGGCATGGAAATGCAGGAGGATGGTGCAATAAGACAGGCATGGACACACACAAACACACACACATACAAATGGACAAAATGAAACAGAGAAGGATCATGAACAAGATGAGAAAAACAGAGGAGGAGTGACAGAGACACAACCAATCATGTCCTCTGTGGTTATAAAACTGATGCTCCCAACATGAACTGTGGGTCTCTCTGACAATGGTCATTTCACGGTCACTAGAGGTCCCCGTAGAGATGTTTCATACTAGGGCAGTATCAATTTCATGGTGAAAACTAAACTAGTAGTGACCTGGTGCCTATGAGACACGAAAGGCAGAAAATACTGTATGCTAGCTAGGCCTGCAGTCAACTTTAACTTCAGACTGTGTATGTGGTGTATTAACATGATTGGACCATAATACAGCCTTCTAATTTGTGTGTGTATTTGTCAATACATAGAGTGCTCTAAGAAGATAAAAGCAGGTGTTTTGTACATGTGTGAAAATATGCGTGTGTGTCTTACTGGTTGGGCTTGTCCGCTGTGGTTCTGTGATCTCAGTGTGTGTGTGAGAGATCTAGGACAGTGTCTACATCTCGTCAGCAGCTACAGAATTGATAAATGAGTATCGGCAAATACTTTGAAGGCAATGGTTAATTAGTGTACAGATGGCCAGTGGCACTGCTCTGGGCATTGTCCATTTTCACTTTCAAACATTATCGCTGAGGTAAGAGGCACGTCCGTAAGACTAAAAAATCCTAGCTAAGGTGTCCCGAAAACAACCATAGGGACGAGGACTAGCATTTCGCATTTCTAATGAAGTTACACCACAAAGAATCTCGGTCAGCTCACTGGCTACACCTGAGCGAGTATCATTTCATTAGAGAAAACACCAACCAAATTAAGATATCCAATACATTTCATTTGCCTGATGGTGGTGAAGGTGGTGGTTAGACTAGCCTACTGTTTAACTAGCCTGAAGCAAGCCATAATGGTACAGTTGTTTTGTGGTCATCGAGGAAGTCTTGGGGTGGCTGAGACACACACACACACACGCTGGGGATTTCCCAGAGGTCTCTGCCACCTGGCATCAACTTGGCAGGTTGTGAGTCACAGACAGCAAAGAGTTGCTCTCCCTCCTCCCATGACTTCCTGGACCCACGTAAAGGAGGAAACCCATACATCTGCAGACGTGGTCTGTGCATAGTGGGGACTGGGGATGACGCAAATTTCGCCATCTGCCTTGCAGAAGCTTCAGCAAATTGTGTCTGTATGACCTTGTGCGCATTGACTGTGCTGAGATGAATCCACAACAGCAGGAAAACAAAAAGTTATATGTCTCTGTCCGCATTGTGCGAAACCATGTCTGCAAAAGTATCCTTCCACGCTAACATGCAGGCTATACCGGGCACTGAAGGATTCCGTTCGTGGAGCGTCTGCTGCAACAATTACCTTCTACTGTAATCAATGGAACTGGCTACACCAGATGTGATAGCAGCGTGTACAATCCAAAAAAAATCTTCTAAAACTATATTTTTATGTTCCGCGAACAGAATGCTTCAGTTGTGGACCCAGTGTAGCCTGGCTGTAGTGTCACCTATGCTGGCTACTGTCCACTGATGATGGGAATGTTGTGATGGTTGATTTGTGAGAGGTGACTGATTGAGTTAGAGTGGGTAAAAATGAGTGATGAGCAGTTCTGCTTAGCAAATGGAAATGGGTCTGACTATATACATGACTAGAGCCATCTTCTTCCTGTTGTTAATTGATGTACTGCAAATGATTTCCCCTTCAGTGAAGAGCCCTGACCCAGCCATGACTACTTGACAACCTGCCCGGTTATTTGACTAGTCCGCCTGTCATCCACAATATATGGTCTTTACTAAGCGGTCTGATGATTTCCATTTCCATTTATTCATTCAGCTTATGCTATTATCTAAAGTGACTTACAAATGATGCATAACATTGAAACTGCAGTGCAATAGGAGACCTTAGAGTAACAGTAAGTGTTAACTTGATGATGTTAACCCTTCAGCAGGGGAGTTATGAACATTCTAACAGATATTATATATATATAATGTATTATGTATATATTTTTTGTGTGTGTGTGATAAGTCTGTATGATCAGTAAAGTGCTAATTTTGCACACATGATAACAGCGGACTCCTTAGAACAGACTGCCTTCTGAAGATGGGAAACCACAGCACAGTCTGACTGCTCTCATAGCATCATGTACAGGCAAACCCAGGCATGGGTTTCCAAAACCAATGTATTTAACATGACCAAATGCGCCTAAAATAAATCCTGACCATGTACCGTGTGTCCTAACTTTAAACATTCTCCATCCAGATTGGACTTCATCAACAACAGAGCTCCATCTGCATTGGCTGGCTGAATCGGGGCTCAGAGTAAAGGATGGAACCAAACTACCTCTGCTCAAGCTGGCTACCTCTATGGTTAATGCTACGCGCTGGTCCCTCCCCCTCCCCCCAAGCAAAACTCATGGTTAGGACCCCCAGACATGCCGGCGTTTACCTGGCAACCAAGAGAACAGAGCACCCTTAGAGAAGAAACGAGGACGAGGGGGGACCACTGAGTGACAGACAGAGACAGACAGATGGACAGAGAGAGAGAGAGAGAGAGAGAGAGAAAGAAAGAGGGGAAGAAGGGAGCACATCTGTGAGACTGACAGGACATAATGAGGAAAGACAGAGACAGTGAGCAGAAAGAGTGAAAGAGAATAAGTGGGAGGGTTGGGGACAAAGTACAAAAGACAATCCATAGAGGGACAGACAACAGATACAGATTTATACTAAAACAACTGTCAAGACAGACAGACAGACAAACAGGCACACAAACAGACCCACACAGGGTAGAATGACACTTTGAGTAGGTCACAAAGATGGAATGGGGGTGTGTGTGATTGTGTGTGATTATTACAATATGCCCACCGATCAGTTGGAGTACAGTAGCAATATAATCATATCAGTCCAGTTAGCAAAGCGACACCTGAATCAGACTGAGTCTACCTCAGAGTCATCCTGATCTGGGGGCAGACTGTGCTATGATGCTCATGTCATCATAAAAACAACCAACCGTTGAATCACTGTTGGCATCCGTCCACTAGGGTGGGTGGGAGGATCAACAGCACGGAGGGGAGGCACGCACACGCAGCAGTGGAGGCTGCTGGGAAGGTCGAGTAAGCTGAGGGAGGAGGGTGGGGGTGCGAGTGGGTGGGTGGGTGTAGGGGTTGATCAAGAACAGACTACATCCTTTATCATGTACCTGAGGGTGGTGCTTGGTCACCTGAGAGACAGCGAGTGAGTAAGCGAGCGAGCAAGAAGGCGAGGAAGGAAAGAGAGGAGGGAAAAAAAGCACAGAGAGACAGAGAACTGAGAGGACGAGAGGCGAAGGACAGAAAGACACACACACACACACACACACACACACACACACATACACACACACACACACAGAAAAGAGAGAGACAGAGAAGCAAAGGGTAAAACCTTCACAAGGCGTACCCCCTAATGGCCTTGGGGACCCTTCACTGATGTGTGAGGAGAGAAAAGAGGTAAAAACAAAACATAAACGTAACATAAAAGTTATTTGTTAACTTTTAAAAAAAAAAAAAAACACTTGAGGATCAAAATCCCTGTGTCACACTTAGTCCTGGATTACGTTTTGCACCCAATTGATAAATTACTAATCAAAAAATATTTTTATCCTGATTTAATTCTCGTCAGAAATAGGACCCTGTGAGGGCTAAAGAGAGAAAAAATCTGACAATATGCTTGAGGCAATCAACACCAGTGGGTGTCATTTAGCAACAGCATCACATGAAAGGAGCTCCTAATTCATACTATTATAAACTCCTGTGCTCCACAGGAGTTATATTAGTTATATATATACAGTTACATAGTTACATTCCCAATATCTCACTTTTATTCATATGTATTGATAAATACATATACTGTACATTCATGTGTATTGAGGAAACAGATGCACTTTTTGTTTAGCCATATTGAAAATCAACCTCTAGGTGGCAGCAGCGAAACAGACATGCTCCACTGCCGAAAGTAAACAGTAATGTTATAACTGGGCGAGTTGATAAGTTGATGAGCGAAGTTGATGTGTAACTGCTATATTAACCCGCTCTGATTCCTGTTGCTGTGGCCACATGAAAGAGAGGCACAAGAAGACCCTATTGTATTTTACACACTGATTCAGTCATACCATCTGACTGGCTGCAAAGTGGTTATTTTTGTCACCCACTGATCTGCTGTTTAGGGTAACTACCAAGCCTGCATGCTAATAGCGTTTATTGCTTCGACAACTGCGTTAATTCGTTTTTACTCGCCTTTACTTTGCCAAAGTGCCATACTATATCCATGTAAGTCGTGATGTTCCACTCACCCAAAGCCATGACTCCGTAGAAAGAGAAGGGTCCAGTCTCAAACATCATGTTCTCATTTCCTGCTTCCACTTCAACACGACCCTATGAGAGAGTGATACAGGAATGTGTCACATATGGAAGCAACCACACTCACAAACAAACAAACAAACAAACAAACAAATACATACACAGTGACACTCAAAGATATTCAAATGCAACATTAGACTATCACACATAAAATGTATGTGTGTGTGTTTATGTATTGGGGGGCATATTGTGAAAGATAAGGTTTAGTTTTTATCAAGATGTAACACGAAACACACGCAGACAATGTTTTACTGTAATGCTTCACCCTCACACACAAAACACCCAGTGTGTTTTTTGAGTGTTGTATTTAACTTACTCATGTGAGAGCATGGTGTGTTTGGTTTGATCTAGAGCTTAGGGGCACAAGGCCGAGGATCTGCCCAGGAATGTGAGGGGGACAGGAGCAGCTCGAACCAACTAATCCCCCTCCTCAGAGAACATCTACAAGTCACATCTTTTCTATTTGTGGGACAGTGAGAAGTGAAAGACAGATGAAAGACAGAAAATTCTGAGAGAAAACATGCTTCAGAGAGACAGAGAGAGAGAGAGAGAGAGAGAGAGAGAGATCACTGCCTAGTCGACCAATGACAGACATGCCTCTTTAAGCCTGGGCGCTAATATATGTCGCCATCAGGGCATCTCAAATCCAAATACCCACGTCTCCCTCCCTACTCCCCCATCCCCCTGGGGTCTTCATACCTCTTCCCCTCCAGTTCTCCCTGTGTAGGGGGTGCAATGTTGGGGGACGGAGGGGGTATAGCTTACACAGTGAAGAATACTGCATTGTCATCATACCTCCCAGCTGTGTGGAGGGACTTACCATACCAGGGACATAGCAGATGGCACGTTTTTATGTCACTAGGGAGTGTTGGGGGGAGGGGTGAAAGGTTAAGCTTAGATTTCTGATATGTTTGAACTCCACAAGTGCCATGGACGAAAAAGGAACAAAAAAAAAAAAGTGTACATTTTGTTGGCAGAAATCTACACAATGAATCACCATTATGCCATTATGCACACTAAACGACCCATGTGTATGAAAGGAGTTCTATAAATAAACTTGAAATGACTTGACTTGATTATAGATGTGTGCACATACAGATGAGTAACCATGTACAGAGGTAACAATATATCCTGTATGTCACTCTACCCAGGCCTTAAAAAACTTATTTTCCACCTACAAAGCTGACTGTCCAGCTATCAGAGGATAGAATACAGATTACAAGGACAAGTTCCAAATAGAATGTTTGGGTTCCTCTACAGGACAGGTAGAGAATGTTTATTATTCCACTGGAGCACACACAGAGCAGAGACAATATAACTTGTAACAGTATATCCAGGAAAAGCTATGTATGTATCTTGAATTTCCCCTTATGGATCAATAAAGTATCTATCTATCTATCTATCTATCTATCTATCTATCTGGTCTACCAATCCAGACTACTTTCTTTTTTTTTTCTTTCTTGAAGACCTCTAGTTTTCTGTAGTTTGTACTAGTTTTGTAGTGTACTTTTGTTGCCTTTATATGTGGATAGTACTATGAGGAAAACATACTGACTTTTTTTAACAACGTTCTCCCAAATTCCCACACTTTTCCAGTTTGTTTGGAAAACAGTCATTCATAATTCAATAGTATTCCAGACGTGTACAGGCACCCTGTGATGTCAGCGCTGTATTAAATGTCAGTAAAAAATCATGCACAAAAGGTCCACAAGGAAACCAACGCAGACAGCAAACGGCACCTCACCTTGAAGAGTGAAAATAAGGAGCGGAAACACACCGTGTGAAAAAGTGAAAGGCAGGGCTGGAGTAAGGGCAAAAAAAAAAAAAAAAAAGAGGGAGCTGCACCTGATGAGCCCAGTTCAACCTGTTTTTCTGGACACTTCAGCTCAGTCAGGTGGTGTCAGACAGCACAGTTAGTGACACTGCATGGGCTGAATGACAAGGGCAGTGTCTGAGAGGCACTGACTAGATCAGTGCCTCTCATTAAAGAGGGATTCTGTCTGTCATACACGCAAAGGGATGAGTGGCTACATCCTTACATAATCTACAAACACCCAAAATAAAAAAAAGAAAGATTTATTCAAGATTTTTTTTTTGAGCACAATTGGATAACACTATACGACCAATGTTTACTGACTGATTCCGGACTGACGCAATTGGATAACACTACAACTGTCATCTGTTTAGGCCGCCTCTGGCCCGCCTATATCAGATTATGGCTGCACAATTATCGCAATCGCAATTGTAATTGCAATATGAACCAGCGCAATTACCCAATCGCAAAAGCTACAAATAATCGTGCACAGTTCATTTTGTCACATTTCTGACCTTTATGTTAATTTCATCCTCCTTAAATATGCCACTTCTGGTTGGTGGGTGTGCGTAGTGTGTGAGTGGCACAGAAATTCTGATTGGTGAGCTTCATAGTTGGTCGGGAGTGCTGTGCTTCTTGTGCACCAGGCGTGCTCACCAATCAGGGGTGGCACAAATTAAAGAGACATTTGGAATATTGAACTGAATAAATTCATTGACATTCAAAAATCATATCGCAAATCGCAATCGCAATATCTGTCAGAAGAATTTTGGATTGGATTCCCAAGGTACCACCAGACCATACCAGATCACCAACTATTGTTCACATATATAGTATGTTAACTCAGGTGGCTTCCTGCAATGAAGTCTACTGGAAGATAGCATTACATGCTAATATCACATTTTACCTGCAAGCCGGTCATTATAAAAACACACACATTAGGTGACTACAACCATGTGTATGGATGAGCACATGAAAGACTGTTCTGGAATTATTCTGGTTCGCTCAATGTATAAACACTCCAGAAACAGTCTTGAAAATGTTCACACACTGAACTCAACCTGACCCCAAGTTGGGTTCCTAGAGTTCAGTTTTAAAGAAAGCGGTTGTGGAGTGGTATGGGGTCAAGGTTCAAGTGTATTTGTCAATCATACACAGAAACACAAGAATGGAGAGAGACACTTGTGTAATGAATGTGAAAGATATATAAAGGCATTTTTGATGGTAACTTTTTTCCTTTTTCAATTCAGAATCATATCTTCTACAAAACTAAACTAATATAAAACGCTTATTTCGGCTCACTTTTGCCTTCACTGCAGCATCCCACCTCCCCAGGCCATACTTGGTCAGTCTGTCACAAAATCAGCTCTATTTCTCATCAGAGCTACTTCTAACCGTCCACTGGCCTCTACTCCGGGCGAGTGGATCTCAAAGAGGAAATGCCAACAGGTCACACTTCTTCATTTGACCAAATGGCCTGGGAAAAGAGGTGATGTATAGCTCAGACACAGTAACAGAAGGAGATGACGTCTTTCCTTAAATCACTTAAGAGGATGAGGCAGTGACTCAGCCCGGGGCTCACAGGGCAGGGCAGCCATGGTCCACTCCGGTCCTCTAATATGCACGTAATGGCTAGCTAATGTTATCGTTTGCTTATTTGTTTGTTTGTTTGTTTTTACATACCAGTATGTTGATGCAACATGTTGCCTTCCAAAAAGGGTGGGAAAAGAAGTGAGATAGTGTCACAGGACTTGGGTGTCATGGCCAATTTGGCACACATACTTTCATTATGACTACCAACACTGTCACTACCTAGTAAGGACACAAATCACTAACAAATATGTTTGGTGCCTAACCAAAAATGTAGACTTGTTATCATCCAAAAATAGACTCTGTTCAGATTTGCCCTTTAACAAGGATGACCACAATGCAGTTTTCTTAAAAATAACAGCAGTAACATACTGCCATTCACCCATTTTTTTATTGCTGTCGTTCTCCAACCTGCTGTGATTCCTTTCCTCTTTTCACCATCAGGTCGGTCCAGGGATGCACCGAGGGCTGAGCGACTCAGTGAGCGCCAGGATGGCCATTCACTTTGGCTTCATTAAAACACTTTTGTTGCCCTGGAGACCCACTAAGCAGCCCGATTCTGGCCAAGATCTGGTCAGTATACCTGGACCGCATTTCACCCAGGCCTGTTCCAGGGTTCATGGCAATCTGCTATGCTTTTCATGTGTGTCTGTGTCCTCAACCTTTCAACCTTTGAGGCCTTTTTGTCCCATGTTGTGCCTTTTTGTCCCATGTTGTGCCTTTTTGTACCCTCTCCCTCGTTCTCTTTAACTTGCTTTGATTCCATCTTTACATCGTTCCACCATTTTTCCTACCGCATCTTCTCTTTCCAGCTCTCCCACCCTCTCAGTTTTTTCTTCTTCGATCTCACCATCTCCCGTTGCGAGAAACAAACAGAAGAGTGGGGAGGAGAAGTCCCCAAGTGAGGTCATCTCTTGTCATTATGACTGAAGAGGGCTCAACAGAGAAATGGAAACCAACAACAATGGGCCGCTTTTCCATATTTGCCCCTCCCCAGTAAAGCCTCTAAACACACACACACACACACACACACTTATGAACACATAAACACTAACAAACACACACACACACACACACACACACAAAACCAAACAAATAAACACACCTCATAACTAACTGAACTCCTACTACCAACTTGAATGTGACACAGTAAGAACCCCCACACACACACACACACACACCACCAACCAACTCTAATACCTATGCATGGAACATTCTGTTCCTGGCATTTTCTCATGCTGAGCACATAACACTGCAATGATGAAGGGGAATTGGGGTGGGCTTGTTGTGCTTAATGATAACTGGATTTGTGTCTCAGACTAATGACTGTTTAGGTGGATGCGGTGACATCAGACCGTGGGAAGACCTCAGGGGTCTGTGGTAGCGGAGTTCAGAGTGTGGAGATGGGCTGCCTGGAAAGTGGACTGACTGCAGCGCTCCGCAAATAGCCTCCGACATGAGTGTGCCATCACTTGCAACACACATCAGCATTTTTTTTTACCTGACAAGCATTCAATAAACAATGGATTTTTACTGAGCCTCATCAACAAAAATAGAACTGATGCGTAATGAACGCAGTGCCAGAGTTTGACACTGGTGTGTGGAGTTGTATTGAAAACCATGGAATCTAATGTAATCAGGTGTTGAAAGTTGAGTGCTTCACACTAATATCATCGCCTATTTGTGGAGGCCTTGACTCTCATTAGAACAAAGAGCCCACAACTTGAATGTTTATGTCATACATACAGTACCAGTGCTGTAAATTATATCCACAAGCAAATATGCTGGCACGCAAATTTCATATGTGCACTGAAGACGTCAAAACAGCTCTTTTTAGAGCATACTATGGACCATTTCAAGAGAGTTCCATTATCAGCATCATAGTTGGCCCCACAAGACTTCCTTTTTAACATTCCATATGTTATCTTAATGCAGAGGAAGTAGATTGGGGCCCAAATAGAACGTTCAAGCATTGTTTTTGTTTACCTTGTTGAAAGGGTCTATACTCCACTTTAAACAACTCACCTATGGTGAAGCTACAGAAAAGCAAAGCTGAATAAGATAGAGGTGGCATACAGTGATGCAATGAATCCTGCTGAAGTGTCCAACTGTCCAACTTTACTGTAGCAATTTGTGACAAGTAACATCCCCATGTTTTGTGCTGTGCTAAGGAAGTTTATGTACAGATTAATTTAACGATTAACTGAGTCAAAGAATAGAATTTGAATGGCCTTAGCCAACCTTGCACTTAGTGATAAAATATACTCTTCCTTCTTTTGGAAACACTGGAACACACATTTGTATCTGTTTTAATGACTAAGGACTTTTTATGCCTGTATGCATCTATTTGTGCTTGTATGTACACTTTATGTAATATGTTGTGTGTGCTTTCTGTCTGGACTTTGAGTCTGTAAATAAAGCTATATACACTGGGACACAGGAAAATGATTAGTGTGGCTCATCTCATAAAATGTTGTCCTTGCTATTCTGTATATCTAAACCACACAAATCTTCCCTGTGAAGGGGGAAAAGGGTCGTCATGGTAAAATGGAAGGCCTGTAAAACTCTAGATGGCACTAATCACAATCAAACTAATCACAATCAACTGTTAAGCCGACAGCGAACATTCTTTCCTTCCAAATATGTAATAGCCAATTTCCCCATTGTCTCTGTATGTGTACTCTGCACAATGACAATAAAGTTGAATCTAATTTGCATAGGTATCATATCTCATATCTTAAAAGCAGAAGGGGTGGAATACATAGCAGGGGATCGGTTAGCTTCAGCCAGATAGCATCCCAGCTGGCTGCCACCATCTTTAAGAATGGTGTCCGACATGCGGCTAAGAGTGGAAAAAGTTGGAATGAACATTAACAGGGTGCTTGCCCTTCTCTTAAATTCAAGTTCCATTCCACAAAAATAACCTATATTTCCGTATGACTGATTGCTTTTCCTTTGAGATGTTTACTTTTGTAGGTTTGTAAGAAGTATTTTCATTTTAACCTGACCTTTCATTGCATTGTTGTGTACCTGTGTTGCTATGAGCAAAACTTCCAGACTTTTCCAAGACTTTCAATCAAATGTCCACGTCTGGAAAACAGCAATTCAGAAGAGTCCACACATTTCCTAGATCTGAGCAAGCCAAGCCATCTTTAATGCCCATCTTTAATGCTCCCAGCCTAGCACCAACCCATGCTATTTATGAACCCCATCCTCCTACTGCAGATTAGGGGGAGGGATTAACACTGGCAAATGCAAGTGATTGACCTATCCCCTTCATGCGTCTGCAAATGGGATCAATTATGGCAGAGCAGGGTTGACCCCACCATAACCCACAACGCCCCATGCTCTTCATTCTCTCCTCTGTGTCTCCAAGTGACTACCTGACTCTCCTTAGTAACGTTAGCCATAGCCTCACTATCCTATCCTATACGAAGCAAACAGATGAGCCGCTCAAAGGCCCCAATTTTAACAAGTTTACTTTACACCACACCCCCCTCATCTTTACAAGACTAGATCTTCCACTAACAAACATACTCCCTCACTCTTCCAGGACCTCCAAGACAACCTCCTCCTCACCAGTGCCCCCTCCCTGGACCAGACCAGTCAGATCAGTCAGGCTCGTCACCTCAGCCCTCCCCACACAGAGGAGGCTGAAGATGGTGTTGACCATGAGCTCACTGGCCTTGAGCCAGCCTTTGAAGCCATTTTTTTTTTTTGCCAAAAACAAGTGTCTCCTGAGAGCCCAATACTGGTAATGAGGGTTTTAAAACCTGTTGACTGTAATGCCTTGACTCTGCATAGACAAGAGCGAGAAGCACTGATACAGCTGAAGGACTTCCTCTCCACACCCGCCTACACTCCCTAGGATATGTTGTTAGCAACAGCGCAAAACAAACAAACACCTTATTTAAACAGATTCTAGTGCAGTGCATAGAATCACCACCGCGTGCTATCAGGCTTGGGATGGGCAGGTCCTGGTTCCATCTTTGTGCGGTAACAAATCATGTTCTACAACAGAACCAAGTCATTTTGGTTTTCAAAAAGTTTCCAAGTTTTTTGTTGAGTATATATTAAATTGCTTTGCATGAAACCTGACTGAGGTACCATGTCAAACATGCAGTATAATTTCATCTTCTTTCAAGCCTGGCTTGTTTCAACTGAGATTTTACAAAGCAACTATAAACACAAACTGCCTCATGTGAAAAGTTAGGTTACCTGCAAGATGAGGATGAAGTAGTCGACAGCTTTGCCCCTCTGGTAGATGTAGTGCTGTGGCGAGCGCTTGTCATTCTCGTTGAACTTGATCTCCTGGATCACGTCTGGGTGCTTGAGGATTCTCAGAAGAACCTTCTCCGAGATCTGGTCTGGGCTGAATAGGCCCACCTCTGAGTTTTGAAGAACGGCAAAGGGAGAAGTAAGCTTTTGGATTCTTAAATATGTTCTGTTAACATCTAGATCTCAAATGGAACAACCACTGTTAGCTCCTAAATAATTTCAGAGCTAATTTATGACGGTGTCAATCAAGAGACAAATGAGGGACAGAACACCTTTTCGCAGGTTTGTGTGTAATGGGACAGAACACCTTTCCTAAGGTATGTGAGTGATGGGACAGAACACCTTTCCTAAGGTATGTGTGTAATGGGACAGAACACCTTTTCGCAGGTATGTGTGTAATGGGACAGAACACCTTTCCTAAGGTATGTGTGTAATGGGACAGAACACCTTTCCGCAGGTATGTGTGTAATGGGACAGAACACCTTTCCTAAGGTATGTGAAATGGGACAGAACACCTTTCATGAGTATGTGTGTGTAATGGGACAGAACACCTTTCCTAAGGTATGTGTGTAATGGGACAGAACACCTTTCCGCAGGTATGTGTGTAATGGGACAGAACACCTTTCCTAAGGTATGTGTGTAATGGGACAGAACACCTTTTAGGTATGTGTGTAATGGGACAGAACACCTTTCCTAAGGTATGTGTGTAATGGGACAGAACACCTTTCCTAAGGTATGTGTGTAATGGAAATATCTACTATTTATATCTACTACTATCTACTACTTCTTTTGTTTTCAGTAAATTATTTGAAGGTTTGAAGGTAACGAAAATGTGTGTAAACTAGAATAAAAGTCCAACCCAATCTTGTCTCCTTCTTTTATTAATGTAATTAAATATGTTTTAAGAGAAGACGATCGTTTCTCCAGTATTGCAGATGCCATGTTACTTTCTATCCATCTGATTGTTCATTTCAATAACATGATGAATGGTCTGAAGTAGCTTTCAGTTCTTATCAGTTATAATCACCTCACACTTTAACACACTTTAATTGGCCATATTACTGTGTTCAATTGACCTTGCTTTTATTGCCTAAGACAGGACCACTGTGTCCAATGTTCCTTATCAAAAAGTATTTTATAATAAATATTTACCAGTAGCTACATTTCATATGAGCTTGTCTGCTATGTTTGTTATTATAATACATAATAACACGCTATTCTTGCCATGTATTCTCTACCAGAGATGCTGGTTGCCAACACCTGCCCTTAACCATGTATAAAAACAGCACTCTGGTCCTCAGGCTTAATGACTGTGTTGTTGTTTACAGTCACCTTGGCTGCATTACCGGTATCTGCTATACTTCTAACAAGCCATACGCAATCGCTGCATTGGCAGCAATGTCCTAGGGTAGCGTTGTATAAGGTTGGGTGTTGCGTGTGGTGTTTTTTTTTTTTTTGCTTTGCCCTGGTGTCCCTCATTACCTGCTTAGGGAATATGGCAGTTGGACGCTACCTTTGTTTGGGTTTCTTCAGGTTTCATCAAAATCAATAAGACCTTTTAAAGACCATCATGAATAAAATTTAAGGCCAGCAAAAAATGTTAGGGTAAATCAGAAACCCAGGATTACTAGAGTTACAACATTTTTATCAGTTACCAGTTCCACATTGATCTCATTTGTAGCTTCGTTACATCTGTACCAAAGAATTTATAGTTAACTGCTTTATCAACCGTCTCTGTCTGTACCATTAAGAGAAAAAACTACAATACCAAATAATTAGTGTTAATTTTGTCAGACAACACAACTCTACACCACGCCCCTTTTTTGGAGAAAGCAAGCACCTACCACGTGGATGCAACTCCATAGGTTTCCATTGAATCCAAGCGGTTTTTCCGCCGAAAAGGGGGCGGGAACGTGCAGCAAATTCAAAGTTCCCGGATGTGCCGGTTTAGCATATAGAGACTGAGCCCAACCCTAACGTACCTGTGGCCAGGAAGCGGTGCGCAGCCAGCAGCAGCTGGGGCGAGACCTTCACCTTGGACTCGCTCTCGTGCTTGAAGGCGGAGAAGTCCCTCTTATTCTTGTTGTTGGGGTCCACTTTTTTCCTGGTGCGGTTGTCAGCTAAAAACAGAAACACAAACACACAGTGATGTCAATCGAAAGCTACCAAGACAGTATGGTATATGCCATGCAGACAAAGCAACCCCCTATTCCCCAATAACTCCATCTTTCAAATATTTGTGGTGTACTCACTGTATTGGTCGGACTCGTCAAGGATCTCAGACTTGATGATCTCCTCAATGACATCTTCCAGAGTGACGAGACCCAGCACCTCATAGAAGGGATCTCCCTCACCCTCGCTGTTGACCTTCTGGACGATGGCCAGGTGAGATTTACCTGCAGTGGATCACATCACACAGATCAATCACTACAGTTATTGTTACAATTGGCACCCATAGACCAATTACTCCACTAAGCCAATCAACATAATTGATGCAATTTAGATTTCTAGTTAAAGGCCTAGCTCTATTGAACAGTGAAGAGCATAAGGGCCTGTGTTTATTGTTGCTAGGTTATGGTCATTGTGAGAGAAGTGACATTGACGAGCCCAGCACTGTTCTAAAAGTTGAACAGATTTCAACTTTCAGCACTCTATAGACAAGTGCTATTTCAAGAAAAAGTCCTTGCATATTGGTCTAGAGGCATTTCTTAGTAAAAGTTGGGAACAGGACTTTTTATCATAATTAACATGTGCTGAATCCAACTAGCCCTGGCAGAATTGTGAGTTACAAGGATACAAGGAAGTTTATTGTCACATGCATATAGTTACTGGAAGTAAGAAATGCAGTGAAATTATGTCTGGTGTCAGCCTATTTGTGCATTAATTTTGTTAATTGAGTTTTTGACCATCTAATTAGCATAAACAAAATGGCTGTCAAAATGGCAATTTTGGGCACTTTCTTCGGACGGGCATCATTATACCATGTAAATAAATTAATATTGTTCACATCTGTGCATCTCAGAAATCTCCCGTGGGCAATAAATAAAAAGTAAAGGCTATGAAAAATATAAAAATGCAAAACCAACTATTATTATGCTAATTAGCCTTATTATACTCTTGACTATGTTTACGGTCCTCTTTGGTAAAGAGTGTGGCCTGACTTCATTGGTAAACATCTTCTTCGTGGTGGGTGGACACATGTTTGGAGTTTAAAATCATTGGAGTTCCTTTGAACTACCTGTAAACTAGCATCATATCCTTGATTCCAAATGGGAAAGCTAGCATCATATCCTTGATTCCAAATGGGAAAGATGGCCAGCAGTCACATGTTTAATACCATTGTTAGCTGTTTTATATGGTCATCAGTGGTCCCCAAAAACATTTTTCTTCCCAAAAGATATTTTATTAAAAGATGGGCCAGTAACACAGCTAATACATGTGTACTGTTAAGACCACCATTCTAACCACCTAGAGAATGAATGGGGAATAAAAATTAAAGTCCCAGAGGTTTTAGTTTTAACAATTAATTGACGATGTTGCATAGGCCTCTAACATTGTTTGCAGGGGCTTACATTTCATTCTGTTTTCGATGCAAACGCAAAACAGCGCCAAAACAATATACTGTTAAGACTCGGACAATGAATGGGGAAACTAGTTTGACGATTTGGGGGGCCACCTAAAATGAGGTGGCGGGCCGTAGTTTGGGGACCACTGGATTAGATTATCTAGATTAGATTCAACTTCATTGTCATCGTGCAGAGTACTGAAAATATATGAGTATGTGCAGTATGAACAGTATAAATATCAGTAGAATATCGCTATGTTTAAGTGTAATAAAGTGTGTACTCCTTGTTGTCCCTGTGAAGGTTGCCATCGACATGGACACCTCAACAGGCACAGGCAAGGAGGCACCGGGGGGGGGGACCAGGACCAGGACCAGGACCAGTGATGCGTTGAGCCGTTTTCACCATCCTCTGCCGTGCTTTCCAGTCGGAGGCAGAGCAGTTGCCACCATGTGACACAGTTGGTGAGGGTGCTCTCAATGGTGCAGCGGTAGAGGTTTAGAAGTTCACCAGGATCTGAGGAGAGAGGTTGTGTTCTTTAGTCTCCTCAGGAAGAAGAGATGCTGGTGAGCCTTCTTGATCAAGGTAGAGGTGTTGAGGGTCCAAGAGAGGTCCACAGAGATGTGGACACCCAGAAACATGAACTGGTGACATGTTCCACCTCAGTCCTGTTGATGAGGATGGGGCTTTGTGTGCTAGCTTTTGACTTCCTGAAGTCCACAATGAGGTCTTTGGTCCTCTTGGTGTTGAGAGCCAGGTTGTTGTTGGTGCTCCGCGATGTTAGGTGCTGGACTTCCTCCCTGCAGGCTGTCTCATTATTGTTGCTGATGAGAGCAATCACCGTAGTGTTGTCTGCAAACTTGACAATGGTGTTAGAGCCATGTACAGGTATGCAGTTGTAGGTGAAGAGGGAGTAAAGGAGGGCTCAGCACACGCCGGTGTTCAGGGTGAGGGTTGAGTGGGTGAGGTTATCTAATCTAACAGACTGCGGTCTGTTGGTTAGGAAGTCCAGAATCTAGTTTCAGAGGGAGGTATTGACGTCCAGTTCACTGAGTTTGGTGATCAGTTTGGAGGGGATAATGGTGTTGAATGCTGAACTGAAGTCAATGAACAGCATTCTTACATAGGTGTTGCTATTGTCAAGGAGGGACAGGGCAGAGTGAAGTGCCGTAAAGATGGCATCCTCTGTGCTCCTGTTCTGGCAAATTCTCTTGAAGCACTCTAAACTGCAAACAAAATCTACCTCTGGGTACAAATAAAGTAACTTGAACTTGCACTAGTTATAAAAGTTATTCATTTAGCTATTAATTCACAGGACATTCAATCATTTTACTAACACAAAGGTTATGAAGAAATGTGGGTAACACTTTATAGTAAAGGTACATTATCATGAATTCATGCATGAATTTAATCATGATTTATGCATTACTTCATTCCTTTATATCCTATGAATCATCAGGAATTGACATGAATTCATATACTCTCATTCATGATGACCTCATGTATGAACAACACATCAACTAAAGCATTAGATATGATGGGTATTTCATTATGATTTTTTTAAGCATGATCATCATGATTACATGAATTTTAGGATAATTGCTCATGCATTCATCATGTCTGTGGCCCCTCAACTAAAGTAGTGAATAATGACATGTGTTTAGAGAACTCCAAAGTTATGTTCAAATCAGAATTTGAGCGGTGATGACCACATTTTTGGCAGAAAAATAAAGTCATGATCATTGTTAATACATCATAATTCATAATGATGTGCCCACCGTACCTAATACTTTAGTAATGTGTTCATGTATGAGGTCACAAATGACAAACTATGAACTCAGTAAATTCCTGATGATTAATTATATGAATGAATGAAGTAATACATAAATCATGAATTAATTCATGTATCCTTACCGTAAAGTGTAACTTACTCAGAGACTACATACATTACCAACCTAATTCGCTTCAATTATGTAAAATGTCATGTAAATCAGGTTTTATGGCCAAGTATACTTTGGTATACATGGAATTTGGTCTCTGCATGTATCCCATCCGTGAATTAGTGAACACACAGGTCACACATTGAAGCACACATTAACCTGGAGCAGTGAGCTGCCTTGCTACAGTGATGCTCGGGGAGCAGTTGGGGGGTTAGGTGCCTTGCTCAAGGGCACTTCAGCCGTGGATGTGGGCAAGGGAGACTAGTGCTCAACCTTTCCACCACCCATTTTTTCCTACTGGTCGGGATCGAACCGGCAACCCTTTGGTTTCAAGCCCGAAGATCTAACCAGTAGGCCACAATTTTAAACTTTACATTTCATCACTACACATCTTCCTTGACCCTCAAAAAACATAAGTCTCATTCTTCAAATACCGTGTGCCTGCTCAGTTTTTTAACAATTACATTTTTCAAAGGTTTTTTTTAAGGTAATTAACATAGGCATAATACTAGATTTTTTTTCTTTTTTTCAGCCTGTATCCTTGATCTATTGGCCAAGGGAGATTTCTGTGAACAATATGAATTAATTTACATGGTATAATGACATCTGCCCAATGAAAGTGCCCAAAATCGCCATTTTGGCAACCATTTTATTTATGCTAATTAGATGGTCATTAACTCAAAATTCAGCTTGGGAACAGGGCTAGTTGGATTCAGCACACCTTAATTATGTTAAAAAGTCCTGTTCCCAACTTTTACTAAAAAATGCCTCTAGGAAGCACATATCTCAAAAATATCACCTGTCTATCTAAGCGCCTCGGGGGAAAAGACAGTCAGCGCCGAGAGCTTTTTTTAGCTGAGCGCTGTGAACGCTGAACTTCATAGGATTTGTATAGAAAATAACCGCCGTTAGCTCAAAAAACGCAATTGGGTGACACAGACCCAAAAGTAAACTGGAAGGGAAGGACAACTCAGTGCAAAACTGGGGGAACTGCAGGGACTTAAAAGGGAATTCCTTAATACAAAATTGGTCAATAACCACATTGTGTAAAACAATAATCACAATGTGTACAAAAATATCCACAATGTGTAGAACAGTGACATTCAGAAGAAAAGAACATACCCAGATAAGAACTGGAGTAACAAGGAAGTTTTGTTTGTTTAATTACTGACAAGAGCATAACAACTAGACAAAACTCCTGAGCTTATCAATATAATTATAAAATGACATCATTCCAATGATAATGAATAATTAGCCTACTTCAGATGATCTTGTGTTCTCTGATTGCTTGTTTAATGGATTGAATGTTTTATTGTTGATTTTGTAAGGTGACCTTGAGTGTTCAGAAAGGCGCCCATAAATAAAATGCATTATTATTATTATTATTATTATTATTATTATTATTATTATTATTATCATTATTATCTGTTACGACTGTTCATGTGAACTAGGCTAAACAAGTGTGAAATCTTAGGAAATATTTAGACTATGAATGAATGAATGCCCATTTTTTATATGAATATATAAAAAGACAGAATATAATGAAAGAAATTTAATTATATATTCATATGAAACCCCTGTAATGAAATATACTGCTAAAAAAATTAAGGGAACACTTACAGTTTTCCACAATTGTTAAAACACATTTTGTGAAACCTTCCACCCTTTTCTCTATTTTCAAACTACATTCACAGAATGTCTGACAGTTCTTGCAAAATAAAACACTCGCCTCAAAAGTTTTACTAGTGCTCAGAACCAAACAGTTTCAGAGTACCGATCCAGTGTATGATTGAAGTATTCCCTTAATGTTTTTGAGCAGTATATAATGAAACCACTTTCATCTCCCCACCCCCTGATGGTCAGTTTGCGTTGACTATCACACAGTGCATCGTCTCATTGAGTTGTAGAACACCCAATGTGTCATGACCAACACATGGCTCTTCCCTAAACACTAGTCTACAAGAGCGACCCAATGAAATGTACTTCCTTGTACTGTACTTGCAATCCTATATCCTTTCCTTATGATAAACAAAACAAAACTGCCATTGACAGTGTGCAAGAACAAAACTCAATATGCATTTAGACTGGACTGGAGGATTCACTAGTGCACACATATCCTGTATTGAAGGCTACTGGGGAAACAACTGATTACAGAACAAAAAGAAAGAGCATCTTCTCAGGGGTATGTGTCTGTGGGCGTGTGTGTGTGTGTGTGTATGCGTGTGCATGTGCGTGTGCGTAAGCTTCCTACCCAAACAAACTGAATCTGAAACTCAAAACATCCACTGAAACTGCCCAAGTCAAGACCTAGCATTGGCTTGGTTGAGATCCATTCCAATGTCAATCTCTAATCTGACTTGTTGCATTTGGTTTGAAAAATAACTTTACAGATGATTTTTATAGGGATTTTATCGATTTTTATCCATTTTTATAAGGATGACATTTGGGAAGTTCAAGTAATGACTTGTCTGTGCCAGGCTAAAACCAGACATGCACGCACACACGCACGCACGCACATGTTGGGCCAACCACACCAGGAAGGCTGCTGAGCTGGGGCCTGTACTACGAAGCAGGGTTTCTGTCTTATCTGGGTAACTTCGAGAGTAACTTGATCACGTGTGGCGTAACTTCCCGATTAACCCGTATCACTGAAAAGGTGGATAGGTTTTAACCGAGGTATGCTGCCATGGCAATTTACGCTGCATCTCAAACCTGCTCCGACCAGGTTATGTTCTTGGTTAACCCGAGGGTTTCCGTTAACCACACCCTTTATAAGTACCACCCCTCCACTAACAATTTCTCGAGACATGTCGGCGCATCCTGGATGATCCATCACGACATTGGAGCGCAAATCGTGGGGGGACTCTCTTCGCAGGGCTTAGGGGGTTTAGAGACCGCCATAAAATATATATAGCGCATGCCGGACGATATTCTCTATGAAGATATAGATTGTCAGGCTTAGGGAATTCGTTATCTTTGTCAGATGATCTAGGAAGACGCCTCATAGCAATGTCCGTGCGTGGGACATTCATGTATTCAATCGGTGATGCAAGAATACTGTATGTCCGAAAAATAAATCGGAAATAGGCCTACATTATGCTGAACATCTGAGCAAAGAATAGCCTAAAAATAAATCGGACATAGCCTACAGTAGGCCTAATGAATAAAATCACCATTTTAACAAACTTGTTGAATTGAATGTCATATTACTGTACCCTGCACATAAAGGCTACACATTTCCACAGCACCAGAATCCGACCGAATGCCTCCCTCAACCCCCTCCATAATCGGCCTTCCACTATTATTTGCGATGGCCAACTCCTCTGCTACTGTAAAACACTCTGGTGCCTTTCCTCCTACAGTAGTGTTCGAAGACACCTGTTTCTTGTTAGCTGTAAAACAGAGGCCAAGTGAAGGCTATAAGCTAGGCCTACATGATTTCATAATTATGAAATATTAATGCAAGCTATAACTATATAAACCTATTCTGAATAATGTTTTTGTGTTTCATTTTCACCTGCTGCCATGTGCATTTGGCAATGGTGTTGCATCTGAAATGTTCACAGGATTAGGCATAAACTAAATCAGTCAAGGGGGGCTACTTAAACATTCAATTATCCTTATTACTGTAATCTATATGCCCACTTCTGAATTGGGTTGCATCTGTAGGCCTTTCTATGAACTCAAATTAGGCTATTTAATTATTTCAACTCATTTCAGACATTCCGTAAGCTACTAACCCTCCGTAACACATATTTGAAGAACATGTGGGAATAAAACTTTACTTTTAGGCATTTAGGCTACCCGATCTGTAATACGTTGCCAACAGCCTTGCTTTGCTCACTGCCGACATATTTGATTTTTGTCGTAGAGTGGGTTTTAATTCCTCATAACTTGTCATAATAATTGTGCATTCCTCATCCGTAAAAATAAGGTGATCAGCAGAATCATTGAAAGTGGTGACTTGCGCTGCAACCCGCCCTTTTATGTGAACAGCGCACAGGTTAACCCCGCTCAACAAATCAACTTCATAATCAGCGTCGTGAGTACCGATTAACACCACTTAAGATAACCAGGTTTTGTCAACCCTGGTTTAACAAAGTAACCCTGGGTTACATCTGGGTAGGTTAAGCTCCCTTCGTAGTACAGGCCCCTGGTGTTGTGAGTGTGTTGGTGATCTCACACAGACCAATGTGTTGCAATGAAATAGCATCACAGAAAGCTGATCTGCTTTAAGTGTGCATGGGCATACCCACTCAAGCCAGTGTTGTAACATACACAGTATGATGATGACTGTGCATTTCATCACAGAATGAAATGCACACAGACACACACAGCATTGCTAGCTTCTGATTCTTGATTAGTTATGCACACCTAGGCTACGAATGTAAAGAGTCCTTTCCCTACTCCATTTGCTAGAAAGCGGTCTTCTTTTTTTGGTCTGGTTTTGGTAAATGTAGGCTTAACAGTTTGTCAACAAGCAAATTTCTCTTTCAACTTTCAAAACCAACAAATGGAAAATTATATGACTAAGACCAACACGCAAAAGGGAAATTGGCCTTGAAATGGAGATAGAGAGGCAACCAGAAAAGAGGGAGCGAGAAACAGACATAGATCAAGTTTCTTGATTTGATCTACCTTTATCATTGTATATTATTTTGATTCTCATGTTAAATATTTACTCTTTTTATCTAGGCCTAATAATTATTATTTTAATAACTTTTTTTTCCACTTTTAGCTTGTTGTTTAGATGTGGTTCACTTGTTTAATTGTAAAGCACTTTGGCTCAACCTCCTGTTGTTTAAAATGTGCTATACAAACAAAATGACCTTGATTTTGACCTGATTTGTGGTGACATCCCTCACAGACTAGTGCGACTCAGCAAAAATAAAGTGATGACAGACAGACTCCAGGAGGGAGGAAGAGGAAGGAAGGAGAAGAGTCAGAAGAGGAAAAGACACTTCAGAAAAGTCCCCAGACAGTTCATGCAGACACCCCTCTTCCCTCTCCATGATCCTATTACAGCAAAGAGGCTTACGTCAACGCCCACCAATCACCACCCACCAACAAAAACACATCGAAACTGAGGAAATAGAACCTGAAAGCGGTTACCATAACAGCCAAATGCAGAACACAAAGCTAAACAACAGCACACCACCAGGAGATTAGAGTTCCTGTACACACACTCACAGCTTACTTCAAACCCTCCACACTACACACACACAGACAGACACTGTTTCCTTCAACCCCTCGCCGCCACTACCACCACACACACACACACAAAATGCATCGTCTGGTAGGCCAGATCACATGACTGAATCCCCTCATGTCGGAGAGGAGGTCAAATGACTCTCCGTGTGTGTGTGTGTGTGTGTGTGTGTGTTTAGGGGGACGGGGGAAATGGCACGGTTGCTGAGTCTGCCGGCGACTAGGAGCTAAAGAATGTGAGTGACTCAGCTGCGGCCACAGCAGCAGCACACCTGAGGGGCCCAGGCCCGACAGAGCTCCATAAAAATAGCCCTGCTCTCAGGCACAGCGGTGGCCCAGTCAACAGCACAGCACAGCACAGCACAGGGGCGCTCTCTCTCCTGACCACAAGCTCCCCATCTAGGCTCTGGGTCAACCTCCCTCACCTTAAAACAACGCAAGTCAAACTCCAGGAAGTTGAGAGACAAAGCCAAAGCCAGACAAAAACAAAAGTAGAAGAAGCAAATAAAAAAAGAGCCGGGAGATCCTGCACTTGGCTTGCAACAGGCTGCCTTATCAACATGTCGGTTGAGAAATCATTTTACAGGCCCAGTTCTAAATGTGTGTGTGGGGGTGTGTTTGCGTGTGTGTGTCTTGGAGTGAAAGCCATAGCAAGAACATTGAACACAGAGAGGAGGGAGTGGCAGCAGCCCAACCAAGACTGGGCGCAGCAACATGGCGCCTTTCAGGTAGGGTGTACGTGTGTGTGTGTGTGTGTGTGTGTTCACAGTGCCAAAGGGCACTCGCCGTGTGAGGACACATGACACAAAGGATCATTTCTGATGGGGGAGGAGACTCAAGAGCCACATGCACATAAGAGACTTCTGCAAAACTACAGAGATGGAAGTGAAGAGCCACAAAACAGACGGGCATATTTCTTTCTGATTTCCCATTTTCAAGAGTTTTCTGCATTTATTTTAGGTTTCTATAAAGTTTTTATATTACTGGCACTTTATTAGGTGTTTTAACTCTGCTATGTCTTAGGGCACATGAAGATTGCAACTAAATTTGTTGTACTCCATGCAATGACAATAAATATATTATGACACTGACAGGTCATAATATATTTATTATGGCCTGATATCAGGTCACAGGACAAGTCCCTTCACATGATAAGGCCCAATACAAAAGATATAATAGAAAGAAGATACGTTATTTGAGTACAGTCAAGGTCCACATAGTGTACACCAGATCTATTTTGAGACACTGTATAGAGTAAGTGGCAGGGAAATCTTGTTCAGAACTCTAAAAATATCCTCTGATATGTTAGTGTGTGTGGGTTATTCGCTGATTCATGTTCCTCGTAAACTGAGAAAAGTGGCCACCAACATCTTCTCACGACGGGAGAGCTTTGAGTTGTTGTCTGGAACAGAGTCAAGATCAACAACAGGAGGAGGCCGAAACAGACTGTTCTCAAAAACAAATGAACTGAGGCTAACTTTGTGAGCTTGACACATGCCATAAAACGCTGTGCGTTGTTTAGTTATTTCCCGACCCCATTGGGGGCTACCATCATCATAAATAAAACAACATAACATCCCTCTATGACCAAAGCAACAGGCCTTCGCTAAACTGATTTACCGTGTCATCTGCCAATGTTTACAATGTCTACTGAGAACTCAAGGGAGCACAGGGCTATGCTGTGTGACTAGACAATGAGCAGATGTGACTCAGTGTTCCCCATACATTGACTTATCTGTGGCGGCCCACCACAATATCAACATTGACCACCACACAATGATTTTCCATGTTGTACTAAATTGTGCGTAAATCTAGTTAGCATCATAACCATGCTGCGCTAATTTGTTAATAACTGTGGCATTCAAGTTAATTCTGCAAACCTACCACCACAAATAAAATTTAATTCTGTGGGAAACACTGTGACTACTCCACAAAAGAATGAGTGAACACATACTGACTGTATGTGACATGTGACACACAATGAAGCCGGAGGGGAAACAGTGATCAAGCAATCAATTAATCCATCAAGTGATCAATCACTCTCACTCTCTAATCAGTATGTTCTATGGACATCTCAACAGCTGTTTGTTTCCAGGCGGTAGGCTACATTAATCATTAAGGCCTTACTCCAAACTCCTAATGTGGCCTCACTGATGTATGAAGCATACTTCACTGTGGCTTGAGTGTTAGTTCAAATCTGGAACTACCTGATGTAACAATAGCAAGCGGGTACAGCAACTGTGCAATGTGCAGTGAGTAAATCTCCCAGCCGACAACTTCAGAGACACACACTAGGTAGAGACAGACACTAGGCCTTGCTAGCACCCATGCGTTTGAGCATCCTCACTACACGCCCACCTTGAGCATCCTCACTACACGCCCAGTCTATCCAAGCAGCAGCAGGTTTGTGGGTTCAAGCCCAGGCTAAACAAGGCAGTCAACACAGCACAGGTTGCATGACGTGCAGTTGGGCCTTGAGACTGTCTGCATGGGGTTCAGTTGGGTGCGTCTGCTTGTGTTACAATTATGTGATTGTTCCTACTTGATAATAATAATAATAATAATAATAATAATAATAATAATAATAATAAGTATTATTTATATAGCACCTTTCTCAGACTCAAGGTCACTTTACAAATGTGAGTTCGATTTGTTTGTACTGGGTGGGGTTGAAAATATATGTTACATGTTACATATTGTATGTGCCGTCATGTGTTGCATGTTATGTGTGTTATATGTGGTGCTGTGCCCACATTCTTAGCTGTGGAGCATGGAGTGATGTGTGCTTATTGATTATCCCCCTGGGGAATCTATCTACGTCTGTAGACCAGGGCTGTACCGTGCCTACTGTGTATGCTACAAAAAAAATGAGTTACCAGCTTAGCACCGGTGACAAATGTTTTCTAGAGTGTAGAAGTTTGTAACTACATACCGATGCTAGAGATTTTATGGATTGTGCTACAAAACTATCAACCTCTGTAGCACCAGTGCTATGAACATAAAAAAAAGATATAATGTACAGCTCTGCTGTAGACCACAACTATCACCACTCCCCACCACTCAGCATTCCCCCTGAACCCAGATGGTAGCAACACTCTGTTGCAACACTCATAACATGACTACGACTAGACTATAGTCTACGTGTGGAGTGGACATATAATCCCATAACCAAAAAAACATGACACAACAGTAGGCAATAAAAACAAAACAAAGCTAATGTAACCTGGATCAGGGCAGTGTCAGGAGTGTTGTGCACACATAAAAACCTCATTTATGCTCAACAACAGACAAGTGAGCTGTGAGTTGTCCAGCAGCCCAAGGCTTGTGAAAATAACAATTTCATCTTTTAGGGGTGGAGTTAAGATGTTGCTTAAAGAGCTGACTTGCAAATACAACATGAATTTGTGCATACTGTGTGAATGAGTGAGTGAGTGAGTGAGTGAGTATGTAATGTATGTGTGTGTGTGTGTAACAGAGGTTGTAATTCGTCCGCCGCTCACGGCCCTCGAACCCGCCACCTCGACACACACCGGCATGGGAGTCGAACGCTCTAACCACTGAGCTAAAAGCCCAGGCTTCCAACTCAGCAGTTAGAAGCGTTCTTAAGGTTAGGGGTGTGAGGATTTACATGGGCAACTAGCACACTAGCTCAGTTCGCCTCCGTTCCATGTGCACGCATGAGAGTGTGTGAGTGAGAGAGAGAGAAAGTGTGTGTGTGTGTGTGTGTAGGGGAGTTGCTGAAAGAGAGAGCTCATAACAAGAGGTGACCTTGAAGTCCCAGGGAGAGGTGAAGTGCAGAAAAACAGAGTTCTTTGCTCTGAGATGTCCAACAACAGCACCCTGTCCCACTACCCTACCACCCTGTCCACCGTGCAAAGTCCAACACATACAAGAAAATATTTTTCAGTAGAATAAGTAGAACACTCTGTAGCACACTATTCTTGGTCTCTTAGTGGCTGTGGACCCTTCCCTTGAACACATATCATTATGTTATGAAGCACTAATGTAAAGTTGCCCCAGTGTATGTCAATGTCACACCCCTGCTCACCAAGACGGTGGAGGAGGCTAAGCTATGACAAAATCTGGTCCAAACCGGATACACATTTGTGTACAGATATCCGTGTCCAGTGACCTATAACATGCATGTCAGTGGTGAACTAACATATCGTAGCTCGGAATGTAAAATTGCCCCATGTCTTACCCCTACACACTAGACAGAAACAGAGGGCTCTGCTCTAAACCATACATTGACTTATTTGTGGCGGCCCACCACAATATCAACATTGACCACCACACAATGATTTTCCAGGTTGTACTAAATTGTCCTTAAATCTGGTTAGCATCATAACCACGCTGTGCACGCTGTGCTGTGTTAAAAACTGTTGTATTCAAGTTAATTCTGCAAACCAACCACCACAAATGGAATTCAATTCTGTGGGAAACACTGCATGCAGATTTCCATAGGCCACAACTGTGTTCAATATATTAAACTATCCTCTAGGCAGCAAGGCAGCAAACAATCAATACATCAGTAAATTAGGTGTGAACTAAGCTATTACACAACTATTTTTGATAATCGGCTATTCTTTGAAATCCAACTGTTAAAATGTCAATAATCCAGGCTTCTTTACTCCTCTATGACAGAAAACTGAGTATCTTTGGGGTGTGGACAAACCCCATTTACAGGACACCATCTTGGGCTTTGGGGATTGGTGTTGTAGTCACTGTTCACTTAACTTTCCATATAGTAAGCCTCCAGTAAGTATTGCTAACATTCACTGACAATATTGCTGATGCTCAACACATGATCAACCTTCCTGAACACAGGAATAGTATTTTGAAAATGTGTCAAATGTGTTTTGGTGTTAATTAATTAAACTGACATATGGTTAGGGTTGCAAAATTCCGGGAAATTTCAAAGTTGGAAACTTTCCATGGGAATTAACGGGAATATATGGGAATTAACAGGAATAAACTGGAATTAATGGGAATAAACTGGGAATTTTTAATATGGCAAGTTAGTTTATAACAGGGAACTTAAATGTAGTGGACAAAACCCCATCTTGCAGCATAATATTAGTTAAAACAATGCGATTTAATGCAATTTCAGTCAAATTTCTACCCTGCACATAATCAAATCACATGCACACAGCAATCGGCATAGGCTGCTATACATAAAGGAAATCTATGGTGCATTCATATGCATGTATGGGGAAATTTTTTTCCAACCAATCAGATTTTGTTGTTGAGTGGTGTAGTGTAGTGTAGTGTAGTGTAGTGTAGTGTAGTGTATCTTGGGCAGTTCAGTGTTGCTGGTTTAGCACACTATTAAACCATAGGCAGAGAATGGGATTCCCGCTAGCATGCTAGCTAGCTTTTTATGCTAAGCTAAGCAAAAATCCGAACATACAAATCATATTGCTTATTACGAAACAAAATGTTAATGTTTGTATATGAAACAGTTTGTATGAATTACCTAAAATTCCATGTTAATTCCCGTAAATTCCAATTAATTCCCATAATTTGCTTTAATTCCATGAAAGTTTCCAATTTGGAATATTTCCAAAATTCCCCAGCTTAACTTCCCATAATAAGTTTCCGGAAATTTACCGGAAAGTTTCCGCCCCTTTGCAACCCTACATATGGTCCACCACCATTGGTTATGTGTTTGTGTGGAAACTCAAATTTTAAACGGCAAAAAATTGGCACACAAAAAAGCCTACTGTTGATTACTGTTAAAGACTGCATTCGGCACATTCGGTACATCTGTATTGAACCTAATGTCCTGTACCTAACAAACCTGTATAAATATGTGAACCTTTACACCCCTACTAGGTTATGAAGCTCTGAATGCACAGTGCATGTCACACCTAAGGCAATGTCACACCCCAACAAATTTTGAGATTGGCACACAGGGCCAGACCTGGCTTGTTCTGTCTCAACTGTGGTGTGGATTTTTGCAGGCCAGTGTATATAAGTATATATACTCTTTTGATCCCGTGAGGGAAATTTGGTCTCTGCATTTATCCCAATCCGTGAATTAGTGAAACACACTCAGCACACAGTGAAGTGAAGCACACACTAATCCCGGCGCAGCGAGCTGCCTGCAACAACAGCGGCACTTTTTAAGTGAGGGGATAGGTCAGGCCACGGCTGCCCCTCAATATGTCTGTATCTTAAAAGGAGGAGGGTTGTGGTGCGGCCTACACACTGTTTTTAGATCCCTGACAGTGATCTGCTCAGGATTGCCAGACGGGGAAATCAGTACGATAGCCTTGAGTTTGTAAACTTTGTGTAGCTTGCGGCCAAACAGCAGTGGCGAGACTAAATCCTGCAGAAAAGATCTTTTATCCACAGCCAACTATCGGAAAAGGGGCAGAATAATGTCAGACAAGAGTGTTTATTTTTGTGGGTGGGGGTGGTAATTGTCAGCTATTATCAGTTCCCCTCAGAGTAAAGGGATTTGACTGAACTGAGATCAGATCAAGGCCCACTGAAGGTCCCCTACTCAGAGTTTGCGCTCATAGTAGTAAAAGTCTGTGAAGAAAGAAGGCACATTTGGAGAGAATCGCTGCATGGCCTGAGACCATCTTGGTCTCAGCATTAGGCTAGGCCTACTACTTCCATTTGGATCATTCCACGTCAGTTCAACCAGGGCCCACGCACTTAGGTCTCAAAAAATTCTGAAAAAATTACCAGGTGTACCTAAGTTACCCAGGAGACACACTGCAAAATTACTCTTATGTAAGATCAATACTTTCCAAGATACAGCCAGTTTTACAGGGGGAGGGGGGTGTCGATTTTGTTCGGCCTCTTTTTTTTGTCAAAGTTCACAAGCCCACAGCGCAAGAACTAAACCATGTAGGAGGCTCAAATTTTGCATGCTGGTACATAAATAGGAATAGTATGTAGCAAAATAGTCACGTTTGGTCTGGATAATCCTGCATGGTCATAGCTGTCCCTCAAAGTTGATACAAATGTTATTGGAGTTTTTGGCTGGGCTCTGTTTAAGCCTTCAGAAGACATATTTGTACTCAACATAGGCTCTTGATTTATTTTCCTTACTGAGATAAGTAGAAACACTCTCACAAAAAGCAATGAACAGAAAACAAATCCCTTCAGGGTCTGAACAGCAGACCTCACAAGTCTGAAAAATCATTTTGGTTATCATTTTCAGAGCACCCAAACACCTTGTGGGAATATACAAAAGATTTTTAAATAGGTTTTTCTTTATTCTCCATGATCCCTTCTTTTTGAAAACACCAATTTGACTTGTCTTATGCAAATATTTCTTTTTTATTTTCCACCCTGAACATGGGCAAAATGCCCCATTGACATTAATATGTTTTATATAGAGTCACCACACTGCCACCTGTGGTTGTATAGAGTAACCTGTGGTAGCTCTATACAAAACATATTGATGTCAATGGTGCATTTTGCCCATATTCAGGGTGGAAAGTGAAAAAGACAGATTTGCATAAGACAAGTCAAATTGGTGTTTTTAAAAAGAAAAGATCATGGAGAGTAAAGAAAAAAAATATTTAAAAAATCTTTGTATATTCCCACAAGGTGTTTGGGTGCTCTGAAAATGAGTTTGAAAATGAAAATTTTTTAGACTTGTAAAGTCTGCTGTTCAGACCCTGAAGGAATTTATTTTCTGTTCATTGTTTTTTGTGAGAGTGTTTCTACTTATCTCAGTAAGGAAAATAAATCAAGAGCCTATGTTGAGTACAAATATGTCTTCTGAAGGCTTAAACAGAGCCCAGCCAAAACTCCAATAAAATTTGTATCAACTTTGAGGGACAGCTATGACCATGCAGGATTATGCAGACCAAACGACGATTTTGCTACATACTATTCCTATTTATGTACCAGCATGCAAAATTTGAGCCTCCTACATGGTTTAGTTCTTGGCGCTTGTGGGCTTGTGAACTTTGACAAAAAAAAAAAAAAAGAGGCCTAACAAAATCGACACCCCCCCCCTGTAAAATTGGCTGTATCTTGGAAAGTATTGATCTTACATAAGAGTAATTTTACAGTGTGTCTCCTGGGTAACATAGGTACACCTGGTAATTTTTTCAGAATTTTTTGAGACGTAAGTGCGTAGGCCCTGGTTGAATTGACGTGGAATGACCCAGTTCAGTACTTAGTTAAGTTTGAGAATAATTGTTTCTCCACTCACTTCTCTGCCTACAATGGTCTAGACCTGTCTACATAATATTATGAAGCCTCAGTAACTACACTTAGCTAATTGTCTTGGTAGAGCCAAAGCTACTATCCATTAATCGAGATTCTAGGATATAGGCCTCGACTGATTAAGCACATTGCCATTTGTATTAAGAGGACACTAAGTGGGTCTTGCTTGACCCACAGCTGACTCTAAAGAAAACACATGCTGACCTTTTTTGAACTCTTCCAACATGGAATCCAACTTGGTATCGTGGAACACGAAGTGGACCGGATGGTTGTAGAACTTGGTGATGGTTTTGAGGGTTGTGCAGTCATCGGGGTCCACGAAGGCCAAGTCCTTGACGAAGAGGATGTCCACGATATTAGAACGTTCGTCGTCGAACACTGGGATGCGCGTGTAGCCACTCTCCATGATCTCTGACATGGTGTTGAAGTCAAGCACAGCATCACTGCTGATCATGAAGCAGTTATTTACAGGGGTCATCACATCTTCCACGGTCTTAGTCCGAAGCTCCAAAGCACCCTGGATCATGTTAAGCTCCTCTTTCACGAGGTCGTTGTATGGCTCTGTCACTTTCAGCATCTCCACCAACTTCTCCCGATTGTAGACTGTGCCAATCTCCTGACCTAGCACACAGTCCAGTAATTTGCTGATGGGAAACGAAAGCGGGAATGTGAGTAACATGAATAATTTGGTGACCATGATGGTATTGGCGCCGACAGCCAGACCGTGACGAGAGCACAGTGCCTGGGGCACAATCTCGCCGAACACCACGATACCACTCGTGGAGGCAATCACAGCACCAAAACCTGACCCTATGAGGTCATCAAGCAGGATGGTTAGCGTGGTGTTGACTAACACATTTCCGAGAAGAAGTGAGCATAATAAGTAGTTTCCTTTCCTTCGTATGGGCTCTATTTTACGCGCATATTTCCTCTCTTTGTCGGTACCACAACTTTGAACGATTCTGAGTTCCATTGGATCCAAAGCCATAAGCCCAAGATTCAGCCCACTGAACATGCCAGACAGAACCAAGAGGAAGCATATGAGTATAATCTGAAACCACAAGGGAAGTAAACTCGCTTTCTCCTCGACCACCTGTAACCAACCGTCAGGCTTTCCCAACAGGTACCACTTACCATCTTGTTCTTGTCTGACACACAAACCATATTCCTTGTGTGGCTCGTTTTTCCGAAGCTGTTTAATTTTTAGGCTCAGTACCGCGGCTGTACCCTTGACATTTGCGGTCATGTTAGTCCAAATGACAATATCTTTGGTAAAATGTGCACAAGTCCTGTTAAAGTCACCATTGTCATCATCGTCGTCGCCGTGTTCCGTAAACTTAATATCTGCCCAGGTGTCATTATTGATCTGTAGTCCGTAGAGTCTGAGAAGGATGTGAGAGTCCTCGACTACCTGGATGATCCCCTGGTCTGTGACCGTCGCCTCCTTGTCGCTGTGTAGCAGCCGCATGCCAAAGATTCGTCTCTCATTGACCTCGGCAACCGCTGTCCCCGAACATTCACCAAATCCAGTCCATAAGAAAACTATAACAGTGAGAATATACCCCTGCCCACTCCATTCTGTCGCCATGTTTGTTTCACTCTCCGTGAAATGAGACTTGACGTCACCTAACCATTTCACATGGCCCGCCCGTCATTAACATAATACCACCGCGACTCCTATCTGCATTCGAGACGTCAGAAATAGATCGAGCCCACCACGCTGGTTAATTTTAAGGTGGACTGAAAGCTTTTAAGGTGGACGGATGTTGTTGTTCTGTTTTTGACGCATTAGGGCCGTTTTCAGGTGCTTCACACACACCATAGCGTGTGTCTTCTCTGTAGGAACTGTCCCTGTATATTCTGGAACTTTTACAGGGGTGTAAATCCCTGCTTAGGGAGACTTTTGAGCAGCCCTGAAACTAGGTGGCTCCTGCAGTGGTCTGAGACGTAGCCTAAACGAGGCGTGAGCGAGATTTGAGGGAAGTCAAAGCACATAACCCTAACCCTTGACAGGGCAAGACACAAGAGGGCATATAGCCGTATTCCCCAGTCTGAATCAGATCAGTCACTATTTAGCTATGGATTTATTGTAGGCTAATTTGACTTTGCTTATTATATGGAGACCTATAAGAATGCATCATGAAAATGAGTGATGACAGACTAGGCTGATGAGCCAGTTCTTGTGTGGCACTATATCCCCCTCTTGTGGTTAATTGTGAGACATGCATCTGCTTCTTGTCAACAAGGATAGTCATTTTTGTGTGTTCCATAACCATAAAGTGCTTTTATTGGGACATTTCACTGTCAGAATAAAACAAAACACACAGAGTATTCTAAAAACATTTTTATTTTGCTCTTTGTGATTATGGTACATTTAACCATTTTCTTGACATTAGTTAGTGCATTACTCAAATGCAGTAAACCACATATAGTTTAAATACCTGACTATATTTTGTGTTTCATTGTTAAGTTAACAGACATTTAATCGTTTAAGATCACAAATAAACATTAATTTGACATTTTGCTACCTAAACACAGGCAACCTATGGATGGATAATACTGACTGCATTTAGTGAATAACTTTGAATGTAATAGCAACAACTACATTCATGTACATATATGTATCTAAATATTCTGAGCACACCAGGTTTGTTGATCTTCAACAGCCAAAGGGGAAAAACATGATTTCTCAAAGCACTTGTCAAATTATGGACTCATTTAAGACTCAAAACCTCTATGCACTTCATTATTAGTTTCTTATTTTATATTGTGTGATGTTATTGTGATCATACTGAGTGACAACACACGTCACATAGTCATGACAAATTGATTTTCAATGCTGCAAGCAATGCTTGGGTCAATGTGTGATTAACATCTCAAAAAAAGAAACAAAACAAGAAATGCCTCAGATTATCTGGGAGATTTTGCAATTTAAGTTGTAACCTAACTGTAACTTCTGTTATGTTATAACTGAAATTGCATTATTTCACAATTAACATTCTAACAAAATAAAGTGCATAATTATTTTTCTTTTTAAACATTGATATTAAATAATAAATTGGGCTGATGAAAGAAAGGTGAGTAAAAGAAAAGTGATGATGAAAACCAAAATCAGTTGTAAGACTATTCTTCTCATAAATAATCTAAGTACTCATATATTCAAGTAAACCAGGTTGTTGCAGCACTATCCGAACAATTCATGTCTGTTCCCTGAGTAGGGATGGCTGTGTTGCCCCATGTTAGCTGATGTTGACCGCTCTATATGATCAGGCTTCAACATGCTGTCTCATACACAATGCATGTTTATATGCATATATATTGATGGCAAATCTAGGTGGCTAAAAAAACAACAGCTCAAACAGCCGACAGGATCCCAACTGTCCTGGTTTTCATAAAACCTTGTGTAATTAATTTGATGTACTCCTACGTCTTCTTCCATACAGATATAGATATCCATGTTCATATACGTGTTTATATTTCAGCAGCTCATTGGCTGGGGGCCTCTGTAGTCCCGCTCTTCTCGCTAAGTGATTGGCTGTCCGACTGTAGTATCTCCACTGTGAAGCTGACGGTCTTCGAACGAAGGAAACTGTAGGTGTTGTCAAATCTTAGGACATCTGGAAATCACAGAAAGGAAAGATGTGCAACATGTAGCAGTTGACTGTCCACTTACACCATGTCAATATTACATTGCCATACATACTGCTGTTGAATGAAAGCTATACATTTTTTATTGTATATAGCAAGTATGAGTCCATTCAACATGGGTCACAATGTTAAATTGTGTTATTCCACTGCTTGGTTGAATTTCCCATTGTCCTACGTAATTTAGAACGACCATTAACCGTATGTTATTTGCACACCTATGAAGTAGATCCATTTTGTGGGCCGTATCACACTTGTATATTAATTTGCCGAACTCGTTGTGAAGTTTAAATGAACTGTCACGTTGCATCTGAGCTGTAAAATGCAGACGTTCAGAACATGGCAACATTGTAGCATATGACGGAGGTGGCTTTTAGCTAGATGGATGACAGCAGGCTAAGTAAAATAGCGATGTTTCCAAGCTAAAGTTCATCAGAATCTTGGGATACGCCCGCTTGACAACGGGAGGGATAGAACTAACGACTGGCCTTTGGCCGTAGCAACCATCTATTTAGAACTAGTAACGGCAATTTGTCCTGCAAGTTAAGAAATTAGTTGATATGTGTTGGAAGAAAGTAGTTCTACAAACAAGACAAGTTTTAGCGATTAAAACGTTTAAATTGTAACATGAACACAACGCAAGTGGCAACAGTGGAATAAGCGGGATAATGGACTCCACGGTGGTCTGTTCACAGAAGTTAATGCACTTACGAGGTTTAAACCGCTTCGCGTCGGGGCCGTTTTACAACCTCGACCATGCATTAACTTCTGTGAACAGACCACCGTGTCATCCATTATCCTTTACTTGAATCATAATATAATACATATGTAAATATAAATACACCAAACATGTGTACACAAAAAACAGGCCCACATTTTAAAAAATGTAATGTATTTTTTTTTGTGTCTGACCATTGTGACCAACTGTAGGCCTACTGTAACTAGCGCATAGCCGCTCTGCTGGCGATCCGGGCGAGTGCTGACGCTGTAAACCTTGTTGTTTGTTTGTTTGTTTTTACTTGTCGCGTGCATGAGTGATTGTCTAACCTGTTTGCCGCCTTACAAAGTTTAAGGGCTATTCTCTCCCTGTATCAGGGTCATATCCTGCATGTGATTGTTGTATGTATGTGACAGTTGTCCCCTATGTATGTGATTGTTGTTCACAGCGAATGCACTTTACAGCCCAAGACAAATTTCCCCTTAGAGGGAAAATAAAGTTTCTTATCTTAGTGGAGCAGCCATTGCCTCTCACTTGAGAAATGGTTTGCCTGGGTTTGATACCCAACACTGTGAGTCCTATAACTTTGGAATAGTGTCAGCTCAATCCCACTGACTTTGCTTTGCTTGGATTTACTTACACACTCCCGGGTCGGCACACGTAAGGGAGCCCTCCTCTGGCACCAGGTGGGCATTGTACCGGTCACTGGCCACCATTTCCTTCATCTGACTGGCACGCTGCCACTCACCCAGCTTGGCCTTCATGAACACCCCAAAACCAATGTCTGCCCCATCGCTGGCAAACTGCCACCTGGGAGAGAGAGAGTGAGGGAGGGGGAGAGAGAGAGTGAGGGAGGGGGGGAGAGAGAGTGAGGGAGGGAGGGAGAGAGAGGGAGAGAGAGAGAAGGAGGAGAGAGAGTGAGGGAGGGGGAGAGAAAAGGGTGGCTGAACAAGCAAGAGAAAGCGTGTCTTGGTCTTTTTGTTCCTTTTGTAAGACTTGGTAGTCTGCAGATACTGGCAGTCTCAACAGGAAAATACAAACAATGTAGATAATAAATGTACTGGATAGCTGCTAAGAGATAATCATGTCCACATGCTTAAAAATGTACTGAAAAACTATGAGTAAGTAACAGCAAAAGTGTTTTTAAACATTCCCTAATTGAGTCTTGTACATTGCCATTAAAATCAATGTCCAAACCTAAGCCTGTTTGTAAACATATATTTTCTTGTTTATTCAAATACACTGTAGACCAAGGGGGTTTTAACTGATTGTAACCAAGGGACCACCATTCTGACCGAGAAACAAAGTGAGGAGGACCACTGTTGTGAGTGACATAAAAACAGTGATTACCACAGTGCGACGTTATCGTTCATTCATGCCTAGCCAGGGACCATCTGCAATACCTTCACAGACCACCAGTGGGCCACAGACTATGGCTGCTGCCCCCTCACCTCAGTACAGATCCTGGGATCAGCATTTCGTACTCCAGGTGGTGAGAGGAGCCTCTGCTGATGGTGATGACATTCTCATACTGGATATTCATGGAGTCGAGCACGTAGTATGACCTTGGCACCTGCCCACCATATTTGATCTGCATCCAAAGAAACACATGGACAGGGGGCTGCTGAGAGGTTCACAAAGCAATGTAATGACATGAGTGTAAATAAAGTACTTCGGTGAAAGCATGTAAAAGAAACATGATAAAAACACCAATAATGTTTACCTGTGGTTTTGAAATAAATCTAATCCAATCTATTTTCTTTACAAAAGTTAAAAAATATATACATCTCATTTCAAGAATAAACAATTTATCAGAGATGATCACATATATTTTTAGGAATGTTACATCCCAACTTCATATGGTCACATTTCACTAATATTTTGCTTGTTCACAATTTGCCTAAATTGGAAGCTACTGTAGGTCTTCTATAGGCTTCACTTTTAAAGTCGCTGCAGAATGTAACCATCTTCTCTGTGTCATCTCTACTTCATTGGCTAAAATAGACCACAGGACTGTGTATAAGACCATTTTTGGTAAGTTTCCTCCAACACAATATCAACACAGGAGGTGGCACTAGTAGGGTGTGTTTAATAAGATGCAATATACATTATTTATCATCAATGATATGATTGATTTAGTTTATATATTGTGATGTACTATAATAAAAACAACGACTCATGTAACAGTATTGTATGTTTGAATATTACCATAACTCCATCTATTCAGTATTATATAATGTAGTACTTACTTACCTTGCAAGCTCTGCACTTTGGAAATGCACATGGAAATTAGGACACTGTACAACACCTTTAAATCACCCAAAATGTCCAAATAAATAATAGATTTGTTCATTTGAGAGTTTCATAACGTGATGATCTATCCTGCTTTTTTTCAGTCAGTTGTTATCAAGCTTGCACAGAGAGCCTAACCTTATGGATGACAATTTACTTTGGAAATGTTGTCATTTGTCAGTTTGGTTATCTGTTATGGTTATCCGTGTCGTACACAGATGTTAGAAGTAATGGCAGATAATGAGGACTCATTCAAAGGAGTTGTCATTTCGCTGATGTGCTTTTGGTGTTTCGGGTTTGGGCGATCCATCCCAAAAGCACACTGAATAGAATTTATGGAAATTAACTTAAAAGAGTGATTTAGTACGGCTTATAGTAGCATAACCTTTCCCAGTAGTGTACATCAGACTTGGCATGTAACAGTGAAAGAAATATACAATTTCAAGGACTGAATTTACCTCTGAAAAAATAAATACTGTGCATTACTTCCTCTGTCCTCAGGTTTGTTAGATTTTAAAAAGCTATTGAAAATGTCTGAAAGTATAATTATTTGTCTGTAAATAACAGAAACCTCTTCCTGTTTTTGACACTGTAACACAGTGCTCTTTACTCTTGCTGAGTGAAACTCTCCCTGCAGAATTTTTTTGAATTACCGCTATATACAATACATAATTGGATTATACATACTGTATGGATTTCACTGCTGTTTGTCTCTCATATACCTGCAGCAGTTTTGTTTTCCCTAAGGAGCGTGTGTAAAACAAGCATTTGCAAAACAAGCATGTGTAAAACAAGCATTTGCAAAACAAGCATGTGTAAAACAAGCATTTGCAAAACAAGCATGTGTAAAACAAGCATTTGCAAAACAAGCATGTAAAACAAGCATTTGCAAAACAAGCATGTGTAAAACAAGCATTTGCAAAACAAGCATGTGTAAAACAAGCATTTGCATGGCTCATGCAATTCAGATGAACAACACTTTGTCTGTGGTCATTTGCATGTTTTTTCAGAAACTCAACTCAACTGTTGTTAGTGCAGTATTAGAAGTCAATTTGTATTCTCTTTTGATATCTCTTCTTCTGCCACATGAGTCTTTCTGTTAGCACAGGTATTCAGATTAGCATATTCTTCAGTACAATTCTTCAAAAATCTGTCATTTGAGAGAGAGAGAGAGAATTTTGAATGAGATTTATTGGAGATTGTAGACACATTGTTAGTTGAACATTCAGGGAGGGATGGAGGAGCGGGGGGGATGTCACGTTCACTTGTCACATGTAGGACCTGCTCTTTTCTCAGAACTGCAACAGACTTTTCTGCAAGAGTTTCCATTTGTATCCAAACACACAAGAGCAATTCCACTTCCTCTTCCATCACGGTTTATACATTGTAATAACACTTGTACAGGCACACTCCTTTAGTTTGTGGACATTGTATCGAAGGTTACAAACACATGAGTACTGAACAGTACCTTCCCTTTGAAATGTTCTCCATTACAAATGATATAAACTAGGCCAATAGTGATATTGGATACAAAACAGAATGGTTTAATGTGACAGTGATTCAGTCAGACATTTCCACACTCGTTTATGTTTTTTCCAATTGTTCATCCATCCAACTGTACTCCTATGCTAGCTAATACAAACAAATAAATAAAACAAAATGGACTTGTGAAAGCTCACTTCACCAGAAGCTGTGACTTCCCACAGCTTGTTAAAGGTCCTGTGAGGCTTTCTTGGGAGCTCCTTCTTCTCCTGATGGTTGATTGTACCTTTTTCTATGTATCTACAAAGGGGCAGAGACAACACGTCTACAGTCATTCTGGGTAAGGTTAACCAGGCCTGGCCCTGCAGTGGTCTACTGCTTCAGGTCTGTCCCCAGAGCCCAACCTTCCAACCACATGACTGATGAGTCAGCAGAAAAAAAAATGGTGACCAAGCTTCAGCCAGGAAACCAGGGTGGTTCTATTTCAGAATGAGTACCATGGCAAATATGGAACTCTCATTGGGGTGGTTAAAAAAGGGTTCAGGTAATTGTACAGTTACCATTCTGGACAGTAGCCTACTTGAAATCTCTTAATTCATCACAATGGGTCCTGAACCTGCACCCACTGGCTAAACAGTGTGAGCAGACCATGCCCCAAAACAAAGTCTTCTACATAAGACTGTTCCAAGTAGAACTAAACACAATGATAATAAAAACAACTACTACTCTGAGTTATTTAAAATAAATAAAACATGTAATCAATAATTTACAGAGGACAAACAAATGAGACAAGTAAGTCTCTGGCAGAGAGAGTCTTGACAATATTATGTCTTTTGCTACTTTAAGAAAGCCTGACACATTTCACATCAGTGTACTATGTCTGCAGGCAGTATCTGTCAACCGCCACATGACTGACCCTTCAACCCCTTCAGAGCAGGCTGCAGCGGGGCAGGAAAGTAGATTGTAAATTGGGTGCAGTCAGGGTGAGTTACCGCAGCAGGCATTTCTAACCAACGAACACATGATTGTGAAATCAGGAAGTAAAACTGCCATTAGCCCATGTGAGGATTTGCCAGGGCTTCCTCTTACAACAGACCCACCACGTGATGTCTTTGTGGGCCATGTGAGCGCTGGTTCTTATGCATGTTTATGAAATGGGGAAATTCCTTTGCTTAAGTCCAGTGGGGTAACTTTCCACGTTCTGGCTTCTGCACAAAAGCCCTAATAAAAACACTACCCACTTTCATAACCAGGAGATTATGACCCACTGTTCAATGGCAAGCACTGCTACAGCAAAGGACAAAGCAAGCCTGACTATACACAGCGCGATCATATTAGTGTCATCTACAAGCACATGGCTTTACCAATACTTGCCACACCCGTGTAGAGCAAAGCATTACTCAGCTGATAAACATGCTCATCTACACAAAGCAAGAAGCACTAAACCAATCAATGTTGGATGATATATGGCTGGAGGGGTAGATGGGTGCAACACATGCGGCTTAAGCAATATCGCAGGATAGGGAGTGTGGATAAACTATATATCAAGACAGGAGATGCCCTGTAGGAGCCTAAAAGTAGTCTATTTAAGTTAAAATATTTTTACATTTAAAAAGGTACAAGTTCTTTAAAAGGATAAATATGATTTAAAAATGTTAAAATGCATTGAATTGCTCTGTAAGCAGGACTTTTAATGTGATTCTGATGCCCACTATTGGGGTGCTTTATTTTGATATGTGGGGAGGGGGGGGGGGAATGGAAATAGAAAGGAGATTGGAGCGAAATAGTTTTTTGACCTCTCTCTCTCTCTCTCCATGCTACCCTCGAAATGTTTATATTTTATGGATAACTTTCTTTATTTTTGTAATGTTGATTTGAGTTTTAAGTAAACAGTTAAACATAAGAAGTGGACTCATGGAATCTTTTCAAGTGTTTTTTGAGACAAGGGAGTTTGCTGAGCATCAAGCTAAAGCTTCAATTCCGTCCGTTCTTACCAGCCTTTCTTCGCGCATGTTTACAGGGTTCCCACAAACTTTTTAAACATCATATTCAAGGACTTTTCAAGGGCAATACAGGCCCAAATTTCTCAAATTCTAGCAGCATACACAGCACATTTTGAGACCCTGACCATGGTAATAAGAACTGTTGCAAAACTGAGAATTTTTATGATGAGAACTATAAGGCTTAAAAGAAGTTAATAGACAAGAATTAAAAAAAGAGAAAGGCTTGAATGCCTAAATACGCATTGCAACCTGTTACAATAATTGTAGCCTATGTGATCTCTTCCTTTTTCTAACACAAAAAATAGGTAGGATCCATGGGAACCCTGTGTTTATTTATGTGTTGTGTATAAGCTTGCGCTTATATTGTTTCACAGATCTTGTCCAATCACAGTAATACTAACTGATATTAATGACTGTGTATCTTGTGAAACCTTCAAAGCAAACTAGGGGGAAGTGCTGTGTGTGTGTGGGATCTAACAGTGCAAAGTAAAGGCCATCGCATACTGAGTCATATACTAAGGGTGTGTGTGTTTGTTTGTGTGTGTGTGTGTGTGTGTGTGTGTGTGTGTATGCATGCGTGAGTGAGCGCGTGGGTGTGAAATTGTTGCATGTTTAAAAATAAATAGGCCGACAACCTCACATTGGATTAATTATATATTGACATATTCCAAAACTTCTGTCTGTTATGATTTTTCACAGCAGTGTCAGTAAATGAGGTTTCTTACTGCCGCGTTCTGTATTTGATGAATTGGAAAAAAAAAACTCATACCGTAATTATGTGTAACTATTAGCCATGGTTTATAGATTGATTTTGCAAAATTTCATCAGCTATGAGGTTAATATAAGGTGTGTGACTGTATGCTACTGAGACATTGAATTTCCCCTTGGGGATCAATAAAGTATCTATCTATCTATCTATCTATCTATCTATCTATCTATCTATCTATCTATCTAATACACGGGGGCAGTTAATATGGTATTAATATGGTTTTGGTTTTTTTAACTTGCATAAAACACTGCCCTGCGGTTTACACACAATGCGGCTAATACACAGGAAATTACTGTACTAAATAAAGGGTTTGGGTTTGCAAAGGTCTTGGGGTTGAGCACAATGTGCAGCACAAACTACATGGTGGCCCTCTATGCAGCTTCTGTTCAGCAGCTGTGTGTATGAATGAACTACGCAGCTTCTGTTCAGCAGCTGTGTGTGTGAACCTGTGCCGCTGGGACCCCTGGGGTTCTGCACTCACCCTGGTCCTGCAGCGTGGGTCTCCGTCCGGGTCGGTCAGCTTTCCCCCGTAGACGGCAGGAAGCTCCTCGGGGTCAATGTGTCGCTGCAGCACCTCCTTCCAGTTGGCTGCAGCACACACACACACACAAAAAAAAAAAAACACACCAGAGCAAGCGAACCAGTGGGCCAGATGTCAGTTGAGTGAGAGACTGAGTGAGCTGGCTTGTGAACAAACACTGAAGCAATGAGATGCTATGTGATAAGGGAAAGAAGTGAAACCTCACCCCCGAGGACGATGATCTTGCGCTGTGTGTCTTCGCTGAGGAAGTGTTTGACCAGATTGTATGCCACAGGAAATATCTTGGGAGCTACAGAGATCAAAACTTAAAGTTATGTAGCATCAGGGAAGCCATAAGCTCAGTGAGGAAGAGGCATCAGCACATGCATTACTTTGGATAAAAGCATCTGGTCCCATAAACTTAAACATATAACAATACAAGCACTACTTTGCAATTAACTAGATGGATGGATGGATGCATACTATAAATAGATACTATATTGATTCCAAGGAAATTGAGGACAAAAGTATAAGCTAGTTTTTATAAATAGATACATATAAATAGAATAGAAATATGAAGACACAGAGATGCTCCTGAAGTTATTGATTGAGTAAGCTTACCTTTAATGACAAACAGCCTCTTGAGGCCTTCAGGATAGTTGTCCTCAAACGCAGTGAGTACCTGATGCAGTAAAGGAGAACAAGGGTGGGTTTCACCAACGTGGTTTAAATCAATCCTAGTTTAGGCCTAAACTAGGTTTAGTAAATCTAGGTTTACATAGGGGTTTAATTAAAGAATAAAAGACAGGAATACAAAAACAAAACATTTTTACTTTTCTTGTTTTGCCACATACAAAAAACAATGACAAATCAGCAAAATCAAGTTGTGCCACATCAGAAGCAAGGGAAACCATGATGGCCATTACAAGATGAACCTGCTTGACAAATGAGTTTAAATGAATGCCCACCTCTGTGTAAGTGTCTATGGCCGGCTTCCAAAGATGTCTCATTCCCAATCCCTCCAGGTCATAAATCATAGTAATCGACTCAATGTTTTTACCCAGCTGAGATGGGAAAGGGACGACAGGATGGGAAAGAGGATGGGGATTAAAGATAAATAAGACTCACTATATCTGCAAATGTCAGGACAAACTAAAATGAGTCATGTTCGAAAACTAACACGATATTATAATGCATTTATGTTTATAAATAAGACATTTAGAAACAGAGTGACATACTGTACAAATAAAATATTTGCAACTTATCACAGAGGAACAGTTAAGTTATTCTATACGCACCATAGCACATCACAAGATTCATACGATGACACGACAACATGCAAATTGCAATTTTATTTCTGTTATGAGTGGGTCTGCACTGAAGTGCACAGACAGCGAGAGGTACCTTCTCACTCTGCAGGTCACACTCCTTCTGCAGCATCTCACAGTCTCTGACTTTGGACTTGATGAAGTCCTGCTTGGAGGCGGACAGCAGGAGACCCTTGGGGTCCACTGGCCCGATGACATCGTACCAGATAGGGCTGCCCTCCCGGTCATAGCCACACATACCCCCAGAGAGGTGCTTCTCAATCACCTATGCAGTGGACAAGTCTACAAATCAAACACACTGATCTCTCCACATGCACGTCCTACAACCTTCACATACAGGTGCATCCAGATGTGGGTGTAGTTTAGAATTTGAAAAGGAAATGCTGTTAGTCATCAAAGACTCGAGCCCTGCCAGTGGACTTCAAATTGCTTTAGGCTACCTGGTACAATGCATTAAATAGTAAAATGACAAATAATATAAATTTAAAAAGTCCACCTACAACTATTCGTTCATAATTATGGAGCAAATATTGTAGTTGTTTAATACAACTAGCAGCTACTGCTTTGGTGCTGTTCTGGATGGAGACCTAGAAAACAATTGCATTTAATTTGTAAAGCTTGTTAAATTATGTCCATCCCCTGTCATTAGCGCAATGCACTTACATAAGAACGGAAAGGCTGAGGTAATTCCTAATGGGTTAACATGTTCCAACTAAGTTGAACCTTTTTTGGTTGGAACGTGTTTAAGATTCAAGACTCAAGATTGTCTTCATTACATCTCATTATAACAGTATTGTGTTGCTTAAACAGTATTATAACAGTATTGTGTTGCTTAAAAACAAGAACTACTTACAGTAGCTTCCATATATTTTTTCAAATATACACAGGAGAGAAGTTAAAATTCCTAGTGCTATAGGTAGGGGATTTCACACAGCAACCAAGCCTATTTACCATCAAAAACAAAATCACTAACAAATCAACTTTTGTGGGGAAAAATATCACCAACAGAACAGCCTTCAAGAGAATTCCACTGTGGTTATCAATAGTTTAGCATTATATTATATTACGGGGTTCCCACTTTAAGTCAAATGTAAAATTCCATGACTTTTCCCTGACAAAAAAAAATTGAATTTCCATGACTTACTATATAATGAATGGAACAATATACTGATCAATAATTTCAGAGCAGCCACGTAGTGTTTACTTTTTTAGAGCGGGAGATGAATAAATGGGATTGAATAAACAAAGTTGGGCTACTCAGGCAATCAGTAAAGCTAATAACCACATATACACCAATTCTGAATGTAAATATTTGTATTATTGTAGTTTGGCAAGTGCATTTTAAACTGCTACAACAAAATTCCCTGATATTCCATGGTTTTGCCCCAAAAATGATAAAAATCCCTGACTTTCCATGTCTGAAATAGGCTTTCCAAAATTCCATGATATTCCAGAAATTCCATGACCTGTGGGAACCCTGCATATAGCTGTTTACCTCAGGTGGCCTCCAGTCTGTTGTTATTGTATCGACTTTCATATGCTTCCTGAACTCCAGATGCTGAAATAGAAAGGATCTGATTACACTCAAACCAAAATAACACAAAACAGGCTTGACAACAAAACAGCAGTTATCTCCATAAAGCACTGACATATTTATTTGAGTGGCACAGTGTTTTCAGGCTGGAGAATCAGCCCTAGAAACAGAGGAAGACTTAACCCATTTGGGGTCCTTATCAGGACCAGATAAGCAGCTAAAACCTTAATTACACCCATTATTTTAGTAATTAGTTGTGTGTAATTATCACACCCAATATAATATCCTTTGATTCGTCAGCACTGTCCCATTAATCACCCCAGAGGATACTGACAGAGAGCTTTAACAGCTGCAGCTCAAACAAGCCAACAACCGAAAGACATGGCACTCACTTAATACATTACTTTATTAATTCATCTGATATGTTTTCATCCAAAGTGACTTAAAATTAGGAATAGCATTCAAACTACAGTATAATAGAAGACGTAAGCAGGCATCAAAGACTAGTCTACAATGTATTCTGTTTAGAGGTAATCCATACAGGATTCTGAGTGAACATCCCTTCTGGATCACAGACTGGTATGTTGTTACTCATTGTCAGCCGTAGCATGAGGTTGCACAAATCAAGGTGCTATTTAAGCAATATTAAAGGAACCATATGTAAGATTGTGGCCAAACCTGGTACTGGAATCACTTTCAAATTACTGTAGAGCAGTGTATCCCCTCCCCCTCCCCCCTGACTCGAGGATGCCAACCCGGATGCCGAAACACTACTGACTTCGTGATTACTAGATAGGTGGAGGGTGGCGCGTCAGGCCAAAACACAACATGACATGACAAAACACAACATCAACATCAGTTGAGGGCTGCAACTTCACTTTTTAAATGACAATATCCTGGCCGGACTACTGTTGTCAGTGATATTAGTATTTGAAATGATCATGATTTCTTAATGTCTAGTGACTTATCAGGGCCATTTTATGATTAACTGAAATACATTTCTTACATCCGGTTCCTTTAAGACTGGGCTTTACTGCAATCAGAATGCTGAGGTGCTTAGTGGTTAGACGTGGCCTCAACCCAATCATATTATTTCTTCTTTTTTTCATGATTTCTATTTTGCCTTGATGGTGTCTAATTTGCTGAATCAACCCCCTGAGTAATTAGCAGGGCATTTGATCTGGATTTGGTTTCCAAAGAGCCTTGAGGTTTGTGTTGTTTTGCTCATTTAAACCAGTAAGTCCAAACCTATCCATGCAAAGCCTAAGGCAGTGAGAGGAAGGAGACATGGGATACCTTTCGCAGCATGGCCTCCGCTTTCTGAACATTGAAATTTCTAGCTGAAAAAAAAGAAACAGTGGTAGTAGCATGGAGATGGGGAGATAGAAATAAGAGAGAGATTGAGACAATACAGTTAAAAGACAACGAACATTACTGGTAAGATACACATCTAAATGTAAAGGCTGTAGGCTCAGACAGACTTATGTGGGGTTGACCAGTTTAGTGTGTTATCTGCTAACACATAAACATGCAAATAAATACAGGCAGGGTGTACTCAAATATGATGGTTACAATGCAATGACCTACACAGACATGTAGCCTATCATCGAAGGAAATACTATGGCAAAGGAGAAATCAGGAAAGCTTAGGCTTGATGCGGTTTCCTTGGAATAAATATTAATGCCAGGAGCTTGCAGCACAATGCAGCGTTATGGGGCTAATGAGTGAAATTCAGTCCAGTCATGCTAATGCGCAGCTAAGCATATTTCACTTCCCTCATAGTGGTACGACAGAGATCCACAGTACCTAATGGAGTCACAGATTAGAACATTTAATACTTAAAAAGTGTAGCAGGGCATCACAAATCACATGTGCTTCACATCTTGTCTGTCTCCTTACAAACGTGTGTGGATCGTAAAAGTGTAAAGAGGTACAAGAAATATATCCATTAATGCCCTATCCCGTCTGCCTCTCAAATAAATAACAACGACCTAGTGCTGAAAGGGTCTTTAATTAGATACATCCTCTGGATTATGCTCCTGTCGTAGTGAATGGACCCTACGTGACAGTTAGACAGTTAGCCTTGACGGCGCTGCTGACCTACAACAATGTGGACTTTAAGCGTGTAATACTATCTAAGTACTGGACAGCTGACTGTAGCCATTAGGGTGTTTAATGTGGAGCTTTGTGGATCCACAACTCAGACCTAATGCTCTCAGGGAGTCGGACGTGAGGATTTAACCCACATCTTTGAGAAAGAGTGAGTGAGAGTGCAGTGCAGAGTGAGAGTACTGCATGTGTTCATCCATAGTATCTCAGGCTTCATCCTAGCACTTAGTAGGTCTAACAATTATTGTACTGTCTCAGAAATAAAATTAAAAAAAATCCAGAAATGAAAAGAACCCAGGGTGCAAAGGGGAAAATAATTCAGAGCTGGGCACAACCAACAATAATGCACCACAATAAGTGCACAGAGGTGTAAAGCACAGCGAACACTGGGCACCATTGTCATTGACTTGACCGATACATTCAGCCGTTTGTTTCGCAGTTTTAATCTGATTAAACTGCAGATTAGCACTGATTCAGCCCAGCTTGTCTTCGGCCTGTGGCACAAGGCCTGTGTTTCTCAAGCCTCATTCACACAATGAAGCTCGCGAAGACAAGAGCTACACAATGCATGTTGGTCTGTCTGTCTCTTGGCCTGTGTGTCGTCACTTAGCCTAAACAATGATAAGTGGCCACTGTAACTACAGCTGCACTTGGCTGTTGATGTGAAACTCAACTCATGTAATCAAGAATTAATTACTTTAATATATAACAACTGAACCCACTGTACTATACTGTATTTGGTGCAAAATGATGAGCATAGATGCAAGCGATTATGGAAAACAGTCTTGAAAACTTGACATCAGGCCTGGCACCTGTCTGCATGTGGCACAGGTTGACTCATTCAACTCACTGAACAACTGCTGTCTGTTCAGCTGAATAAGTGGACTGGGAAGATGTACTATTTTGCCTCTCACCTCTGAGCCACCGTAGCAGAAAGTGGTCGCTCTGTGACGGACACTCAGGAAGGATGTCCTTAACCCTCTCACGAAACTAGCATGGACAGTGGAGAAGAAAAGAGAGCAGCCGTGCGAAAGCCATGGAAGAAGACATAGGGGACAATGTAATGACAATAAATGTGAATCTACTCATTAATTCTCATCGTAAATCAAGTTTTGCCACAGACAGTGACCACTATTATCTATGTATTACAGATTACAGACTACATTACAGCTACTAAGAAAAAGGCTAAAACTAAGAACATGCTCCACCATTTACAGTGTCAAAATTAGTCTTATTAGGGGTCAGTGATGTAAAATGCAATATTATAGTAGTCAAAATCATAGGAGCTACACTGCCGCGCAAAGGCAAAAGGAAGTAACTTCATCTTTGGTCGAAAATTAGTTATTGTCATTTTTGTGATATTCAAGACCTCCTTTACCATGTGGAGAAATATCTTGAGTCAATTTGGTTGTTTTTTTATTATTATATTATTTATTTAAACAGTAACCCCCTAAAGCCTAAGAGAAACCAAGGCAGAACGCATGAACTCCCGAGTTACGGTTCTTTTCTTTTGTGTTAGGGCGCTGACGTTGAGTTAAGGTCAGTTAAGGTAGTCTGCCTTTGTTTATCCATGCGCTGAGGTTTAGTTAAGGTACTCTGCTTTTGTTTAGCCATGCATCAAAGTGAAGTGCCTTGGCACGGCTCTTTATTTGTTAGCAGATAATACAAAGGCAGATTACAGTAACTTCCCAATAAGGGCCAAAGGTTAAGTTTGACCCCAAGATTTCTCAGTTACACACGCTGGCGAGTAAAGGTCTTTTGCCTTTGCAGGGCAATAACAGGTGTAAAATCAGGATGTTAGCCAATGTTATTGTAGCTTGTCAATGAGCTAAGTCTACTAATAAACAAGAGTAATAATCTTACTTAACCAATGTAATGTATGACTGATTCAGATAAACCCACACTAGGAAAGGTGAATATCTGACATCTTAAGGCATTTCCGAAATATAGCCTATATGGTAAACAAGTCATTTAACAGCCTCAAACAGTTGCCAAATGAATTATGTTCATCTATGGCATCATACTGGTTTGTTTAAAACACATGTAGGCCTAGTAGCCTACACTACAGCCTACAGGACACTGGTAGCCTACTACAAACTGGTGTAGCTTGACCACGAATAAGCGTCACCATACTTGTGCCACAGTCATTACATAGCTGTAGTATTTGAAGAACCAACAGGTTGGTTTACCTGTTCCAAAGCTTCAGCCTGTTTTGGGCTCAGGTTGCCGACATGTCCACTCATGCTGGCAGTGTGTTTTGACAGTTCGCTAGAGGCACAGACCGGGAGAGAAGTTCTTTTTCCTCCCTTTAGTGCAGAGGCTCTTGATGGAGGCAGCCTTTGGGGGCGCTCACAAGGTCTTCAACCCGTATTGCGCTAATAACAGTAAAACGTCTGTCTTCATTGCTTGAATGATGAACAAAACAAATTAATATTATATGATAGATAAAATATATCGACACAGCCTAATGATTCACCTCCTTACCATCGATGCAACGCTGACACTTGTTGAGCTGCCAGGCATCCTGAGTGGATTGACTGTTGCCTGCCCGTGCGCCCCCTCATCAATGTGTGCGAATGGCAATTCCATGAGGCATGCCAGTGATTATTACGGTCACTGATGCCAAGTTGTGACGTCCACTAGCTTTGTAGCTCTGTATTGTAGGTCTAAAGCTTCAAATATAGCTTTGTCGATAACCGAACTAAATCGTGTATTCTTTTAAACATTAAAATCTTAACATGCGCAACAACATGTTCTATTTTTTTGTTCAGAGCTTAGCAGCATCGTCAGAAGGCTACTTTAAACTTTTTTTCTTTCCGGCAGATGGCGACCTATAGCACAACTCTATCCAGCCTTTTCCTGTGATACCAGGAAGTCATTTTGTTTACATTCTGCACAGCAGTCTCCAGTAGCTACATTTCCAACAATAATGCAGGGCATTTAATATTTACCAATACTCAATCGTTGTTGTTACAGTTCATCATGGGGTCCAAAGCTATATCTGCTCAGCTGATTCTGTTTGCGTCTATGTTTTGCTTGCGTCTGATGTCAGCTGAACAGGTAGCCTTGGTGGAAATCTCTCTGCAGGGACGCCAGGCCATCAGTAGCACTTTACGCGGAGAAGTGATCGAGGGTAGTTTAAGCGACAAGAGCCCGGATAGAAAAGAAAATGACAATCTTAAAGGAGACCTGCGATTAGTAAGTAGACTGAATCGAAATGTGATGTCGTTGTCGGGGGACGCAGCATTGCGCACTGCTCTGTCAAAACCACAGTAGCCTATCCCCTGTCTGGGTTTGGTTTAGTGAATCAGACGGGACTCTTAATTCACACGGTCTAATGCTATGCACCAAGCTTGTCATTCAGCAACATCGCGTTGCCTGTCTTAACAGGCGTCTTTATTGCAGATAGCGGCCAGGCCCTTATTACGCATCATTTTATTTATTTATTTTTCACCAGCTGCATGAAGATGAAACCCTAAATGCCGACGAACGTGAGCCAAAGGAAGATAGTAAGGCAACGAATCCTTGGATAGGTGTCGTCCCTGTCGAAGTGGAAGATGGCAAAAGTCCCGTTGGTAGTCAAGAGTCCTTCGCAACTGCCATGGTCAATAAGGTAGGCTGAAAGACACGAAAAGCTGCAAGTATTTAAATGAAAAGCACACACACAAAATTAAATTTGTGAGTATTTGGTATTAACTTAAATGTCAGTGTAGTAGATTTGTTTTTCCTGTGTAGCAGAGACAAAGTTGTGTGAGTGTAATGTACCATTCCCAAGCCTTGCATGTTAGGTCTGCTGTCCAAATTAAATGATGGCCATTTCCTCAGTAACTGACACTGAGCTCATAGTGCTAGATCATTCCATCCCTTGTAGTAAACTATCTTTAGGTTTGTAGGGCATATCATAGGGTATTTCTTGTACATGGAACCCTAGTCTTAGACTGAAAGAGAATTACACTGAAAAAGAGCTTTTAGACAAGGACTCCATGATGTGCCTACTTAAAATGTTAATTTGTTTGTTTTAAGATGAAGCGAGCACTTGTTCTAGGAGCGTCTGCACTCATTATCCTGGCCCTCAACCAAAACACTGTCCGAGAGGTAAGTCCAACACCGATTTCAGCTCTAGAATGCACCATGTGATAGCCTGATGCTTATTCAATGCTGTTATGATGGGCACAGATGATGTAAACATGCCTTTCTTCGATAGATGGATCTCTCTCAAGTGCTCTCAAAACCAATCATAGTTATTCAGACATCGGAAAATGTCACAAAACTCATTGGAGCACTCCTTAGGTAATCTCTGTAAAATGTTGACCTTCTTTCTTACTGATTCAATCTCTGAAACTGAAAGCATGGACTAAATGTTAGTTCTTTTCTGTGTATGCACAGGGGCCTGCACGCCACTGCGAAAATCACATACAAGACCTTTCTAAAGGACAACTTGGTGAGGCATTTACCATGTTACTAGGTCAATCTGGAGGATGCCACTAATACATGATGGTGGTGAATTAACACATTTTAATATTAAATTTGAAACATTACTCTGGAATTCAGGTTCATGTCACCCATCACTGATGATTAAATGATTTACTCTTACTTCCTGGTTACAGGGGGCCACTCTGACTTTGTGGTCGAGCTGTGGGCGATCGAGAGGCGGTCTGTACGGAGAGTGGCAAGGGGTCATCTGTACAGGAGAGACCAACTCCCAGGTCCAGGTGGGGGAGACAGCGACACTCTAAAAAATAAAACAAGTTTGTACTTCCATCAGTGTTGAAATCACAACCTTCCCCAGTGTTTTCCTTTGAAAATACACACAGCACAGTGTTGTGTTGTGTAGTGTACAAGCAAGTGTTGTGTGTGCAGTACACCTGATGAATAATTTCCCAAACAACACAACACCAGAACCACCTGTGTCATGGGTGTATATGTGCACAGCATTGTAAATGTAAATGGATGTAAGTGAAATGAATACATTCAAATGTAAATATGGCTTTCTTACAGAAATATCTGCAGCAGCTGTGGAACACAGTAGTTCTAGTAGCGCTCATCCTCTGTACCGGTGTTCTTGTTCAAGCTCGCTGGCAGTATCAGGACAACCAGTTCAGTGACGACCTGGAGGTAGGCGACCCACAGATGTCATGCTACAAAGAACAACATGAATCCAGAATCCTGCGATCTTCAATGTCTGTCTCTTTCTGTTTATAGTTACTTCCAAAGCAGGACATCATCAAGAGGCTGTCAGCTCTGAAAACAAGAACTTACATTCAACCAAAGACATGGGGGGACCCGTCACAGCCTACAGAAACAGACAACTGTGCTGTTTGTCTAGAACAGTTCAATAACAACCAGGTATACCTTTACTTTGAGATACTTTTTCAAGGGGAAAAAAATTGTCTTCAGTTTTAAAGTGCGGTGACTGATCAACATCTTGTCTTAGCCAACACTAAAAAGAGATATCCAGTGATTTTTCACATAGATCTGTTTCTCAAGGTCATCCAAGGGGGTATTCCAAGTACGTGGTTTAGTGACAAACCTGGGTAAGTTAACTCAGAGTAAGTGGTAAACCTCCTAATAGAAGAGCTGTATGGCTTCATTCTCCTAACAAAGCAATGGCATAGGGCTCTTGTTGTAGGAGATTTATCACCCCCGTACTGTTGGTACGAAAACAATCGGTTTTAACTAGCTTGAGTTGCTGCAGCCAACAGTTAAGAGATTCCAGGCAGCTACAGTGCTACACTCTGGGGGCATGTTCATGAGCCTCCATGTACATGCCCCCAGAGTGTAGTGCTGTACTGTAACTGCTTTGCTGCTTTAGCTGTTGGTTGCAACAACTTGAGCTAGGTAAAACCGATTGTTTTTCGTTTTTATTTTCATACCAACAGTACTCAACAGTGACCTCAAGAAACGGAGATCTGTGTGGAAAATCGCCAGATTTCTCTTATAATGTGGTGGATTTGTCATGAGATATTGTATTTTTAGTGAATTACGTGCCTGCTCTGTCCTGTAGTGTTTGAGAGTGTTGCCCTGCATGCATGAGTTCCACAGAGACTGCGTGGACCCTTGGTTGTTGCTTCAGCAGACCTGTCCATTATGCAAGCGTAGCGTATTGGGTGAGTGAAACAGTGATCAAGTTGAACATAATATGAAACTTAAAGTGACTTAAAATGCTGACCACTTGGTTATTCTTATGTAGTATACCATATGTTCTTGCATACTAAGTTTGCATGCAAAATCATGACTAAGCTTTGAGAGTTTTCTCATGTGGGCTACTTTGTTCAATTCTATTTTCACATATTCCATGTAACATTCCATTACACAAACTCAATGGTATGCCAAGTCTAACAGAACAATGTACCCACACACAAATTTCCCACCGTGACAGTTGGAAAAAAGTCCAACAGAAAACCTCATCTTCTTTGTTATCTGCAGGTAATTTTTGTTGATAGCTGGTGGAACGTTCAGGACTGGGGCAGGAGGAAGGACAGCCCTTTTTGGACATGTGTATGTGACCTGGAAATAGACTCATGTCTTCCCGAGTACTGTACAGAAGAGATCCCTTGGTGTGAGCGGATCTCAAACGACTGCACAAACATTGCTCATACCCCAGACAAACAAACTGTGGCAGCCTGGGGATGAACAGCTGCCTGAACCACAGGAACAGGAAAGAATAGTATTTCTGTATCAATGGCTTTGAACAGTATTCTTCTGACAGTAGTCTAGTGAGTAGATTCTGTTACACTCAAGTTTTAGTACTGTATTTTTAGTTCTGCTTGTTGGCACGCAATCTTTGTTGGGTCAGTCTGTATGAAACTCTTCACCATTTAAAGCTAACGAAGGACCGATGGATAGGATGTTCTCTGCAAATATGCCTGCAGTGGGCACAATAGGAATGTTACACAAATATTTTGAGCCAACTGTTGGAACTGTATAACAATATATATATTTTTATTAATGTTTTTAATCCAAAGCATGGCTATTTATACCCAGAGATGTTAACTCTAAATTCAGACTTTAGACCAAGCCCCTGAATACAGATGAACTACCAATATGCTCAGTAAATACATGCAATGGAGAATTATTAATCCATATCCAATAATCCTATATTAAGTATAGGAAATAATTATACTATATATTTTGTCTGTTACAAACCCTACAAAACCCTAACAGCATGGTCAGTGTTCAAAATAGATGCTCAGTATGATTGGTAATGTGGGCTGGTTCACCCAAACATACACCAGAACAGTGTTTATATGCACAGGACTTAACATGGTGTATTACTAGGAGTTCTTAACATTTCAAGGCACTCCAATAGGCCAGAAGTCAGGTGAACAGTAAAGGAATTTGTCCATTTTAACTCCTCCACAGCAGCGCAGAGGCTCATTATGACATACCTCTTAAAACAATTCTGTACTGATGTTGGGATACAACGTTTAAGCAAATACAAAAGGGTCAACCTCTGACCTAAGGGAAGGTTGGAAGGTCACCTTCCACCACGAGATGTTCAACACGTGTGTTCTCACGTGCTGGCTCAAGATTCTGCGGACATTTAACAAATTGACATGGAATAAGTGCTTCAACTACTTATTTTGTTGCCCCCTCCTCCTTATCTTTTACTCTTGCTTCAAGAAAAGCAATCATAAAAATGTCCTCTTACAAAAAAAAGCATGTTGTTGAACATTGCATGATGGCACTCACTACGTTTTACTGGAAAATTCCACCTAATGATCTCACCCGCAGTTGACCTCAACAGCTAGCTGATGTTTACGAGCTAAAAGCCTTGAATGCTTGTCAACTAGTCTCTACAGCCCCTGTAAAGACCTAATGTTTGGAAATGTCTACAATCACAGCATGGCAGAGGATACCTTCACACTCACTCTCAGACACTCTCACACACACACACACACACACACAACTATCAGGGAGAGTCTGCTTGGACCTGTCTTCACCTGTAAACTCTTTGATTTCATTTGTTGATCACTAAAAATGTTGCAAGAGCTAATTGTGTCTCGTCTCTCTATGTTAAACCCACTTGTTTCATGGCAAAATGAAAGAAAACAAAACTGTTTGCTCTTTGGCTTAGAATAAGGGGGGAATTTACTGTATTTTTGGGGGTAGGTGTAATACAGTTGCTTCCTGTAAAAAATAAAACAAACAAAAAAGGTTTATGTGGCTGAACTAATCAAAAGTATTTTAAACAAACCCTTTTGTGCGCAATTTCATTTTTTGTCAAAAAGAACACCCCAGGCAGAAATTAAGCGAGTCTCTACTGCTGAGAACTGTGAGTAGTCAGGTAAACCTTGACTTGGGGCCCTTTTGGAGTTCATTTCCCCCTGTGCTGTGCTTTGATGAGAGTCGTCCATCCTCGTACATCGTCGTCCTCATCCCTCAGACGGACCGTTGTTGAGTGGCACCTCTGCCACCGATGTGACGTCCAGAGACCCCCCGATTGGGTTCAGCAGCCTCAGGATGGGATCATGCCCTTGTTCCGCTTGCGGTCAGCCATGTTTCTGCGGTTGTGGTTGGCACCTCGGCTCTTGTTGGCCTCCTTCCTCCGCCGGTCCAGCACCGTCTCCTGGGTCTGGCCCTGGCCTTTGGGTTTCCCTTCCACTTGGCGGGGAGGAGGGGGTCTGTATCTGCACAGCAGAGGGAAGACGTGGTCATATATGTGGTATTATTGCTGTGTTAATATATGGCGCCAGCAAAATACACCGTTCTGATTGGCAATTAGTTTCCTCAAGTTACAGCATGATCAGTTATTTTTTAAATGACAGTGATTTTGAAATCAGTGTAAATGGCCATTTCCAAAAGCTAGCTTGTCAAGACAACACAAGTAATGAATCTGTTTAGTCAAAACATTGGGTGCAATGCCTTGGGTGAGATGTACCATTATCACTTGATGATAGCTGACAGTACTGTTTTACAACACTTACTGCCCCATCATCCAATTACCATTTACTTTGTGATCATTACTGTATAACAAAAGCAAATTCTAAAGTAGTCCTTCTACAGTCATACAGTAAACACTCTGCTCCGTCCAGCATCTTGTTTGTTTGATTTCACTTATGGATTTTTATGGATCTGTAAATTTGTGTGTGGAGCGATTCACTCTGTGCATAGAAAAAGCACTATATATGTTTGTCTGTAAACATATAAACACTTTGTGCTCTATGCTTGAAAAGTGCTATATATATAAAATTGTAAACACTCTTTGCGAAGATCCACTGTCCAGTGACAGGGAGAGAGGTCTTACCCTCTCCTGTGTTGCATAGCAGCCCTTCTGGCCTCAGCCCTCTCCCTCAGTACAGCAGGGTCCTGGACAAACAGGTCTCTCTTCACACCGTCATCCTAAAGGACAGGGCACAGATTGTAGGGTGGCCTCAATTAATATGTTAATTGATCAATTCAAGTCAATTAAGATATGTACTTACTTAAGGATACTTACAAGACAATCTTTACTGGGATAATGGGAAGATATTTTAACAGTACAAAGAAAATAGTAAAATGTTTTCAAATAACTGATTTCAATCCAACCATTTTCTTCATATTTTGCCACAGAAGACACACACAAAAATACACACATACATGCCGTAAAGACTTGGTCTTTGTAATGGATCAGAAAGACTAACTATGGCCCCAGCCGTGGCGCGACTGGCTGGGGCACCTGCACCGTGCGCCGGCGACCCGGGTTCGATTCCCGCCCCGTGGTCCTTTCCAGATCCCACCCCGACTCTCTCTCCCACTCAGTTCCTGTCATTCTCTACTATCCTGTCAATTAAAGGCATAAAAGGCCAAAAAAATACACTAATAAAAAAAAAATAAAAAAAGAAAGACTAAGTATTACCTTGTTCTCTACATCTTCATCCTCTTCCTCCTCTTCTCTGCCCTGGGCCTTCTTGTGCATTTGAAGGACCAGTGGGGTGGTAAATGGTCTGTTGTGAACAGAGGAGGGTTTACTTAGACATCACACAACTGAGGGATGCAGCCTCACATTACATTTGTAATATGTATATAATTAATCACAATGCACTCATGTTACTACATGTTGTTACAAGATGAACGTGGCCATTGCATTAGGGTTAAAGTCAAAGATATGCATTAATACACAGGGTTAGTTTTGCCCTTTTCCAAAAGACAAATTCCAAACTCACTACTGTATATGCTACACTATGTGGTAGCATAAAGCAGATTGTTTTTCTTGGGATTTTTACCTTTAACATCTTTTGCACACTCAACTTTTTTGGGGTACGTGTTACTGAGAGCAAAATGTCCAGACATTTTTAAGTGGTTTCATAACATCCAGTTTCATTACTCCATAGATAGACCTGCGCACGCATCCTGTTACTAAACTGTATTTCCAACACATACACACAATAGAAAGTGCACCCAAGAATTCATCTTCACACACTGATGCCAGTTTATTCCTTGTGGGCCTGGTTGCTGCTTACCTTCGGTTTAATAGATCATCGTCATCATCCAGGTCGTTGGCTCCCACCTGGCTGTTGTCATATGTGTCGTCATATTCGTCATCATAGTTGTCCAATAGGAAGCCTGAGCCAGTGGCGCCAGGCTCACCGGGACCCACCAGTACCTCGTCCACCACGGTTTCATAGGCCAGGTACCGTGCCTTCTGCTCCGCGATGTGCTGCTTGTCATCCAGCAGGGCCTGGAGGCTTTCCCCTTTCCTGAGTGAGCAGAGCCAAGGTCTCAGCTTTCATGCGCAATGTAAAAGAGGACGCTGCTTCCAATCCATGGACATGCAACCATTCAAATCCTTTCATGAGTAGGTTTTATACTTTATTCCTTTATACTGCGTATGCAAGGAATTTGGTCTCTGCATTTACTGTATGCCATCCATGAATTAGTCACAATCACAGAGCACAAAGTGAAGTGAAGCACACACTAACCCGGAGCAGTGAGCTGCCTTGCTACAGCGGTAGCAAGGCACTCAACCACTTCCCCCGCCCACATTTTTCCTACTGGTCGGGGATTGAACCAGCAACCCTTTGGTTCCAAACCCGAAGCCCTAACCAGCCACGGCTGCCCCATGTTAGGAAGTATTGTTGATGAAGAATAATAACCAGTCCTAACTTAATGAACAATTATATGAAAATGTTCAGTGCACAAATAAATTCAATCTTGTCCTTTAATTGTGGGCTCAAGCAAATCTGATATTTATACAGTCCTGGCTCTGCATATGGGAAACAAATGGCATAGACCAATCAGGAGCACGGAAGGAAGGAGATCAATCTAATTGGCTGTTGAGCTCAAACAAAGACAACTTTTCATCAGATTTGCAGACATCACCTGCTATAAAATAATGCTATAAAATGTGAAATAACATATCAATCCTTTATGAGAACAAGTGACTAGCATTCACAGAGATGGGGTAAAGACTCACTTTAGCAATCACGGAGACGGAGTAAAGACTCACTGTAGCATTCACAGAGATGGGGTAAAGACTCACTGTAGCATTCACAGAGATGGGGTAAAGACTCACTGTAGCATTCACAGAGATGGGGTAAAGACTCACTTTAGCAATCACGGAGACGGAGTAAAGACTCACTGTAGCATTCACAGAGATGGGGTAAAGACTCACTGTAGCATTCAAGGAGACAGGGTAAAGACTCACTTTTTGCCTTTCCAGATGCGGGACAGGTCCACCTGATCCCTGTGGAACACGTCAAAGTCGTCGTCATCAAACACATTGGACCTACTGTCAAGGACCTCTGGGAGCTCCTCTTTCACTGGCCTGAGGAAACAAACAAACAAACAAACAAACAAACAAACAAACAAACAAATAAATAAATAAAACAAACAAATTGATTAACAGAAAACGGCATGGCTTACACCACAGGTCTCACAGCTTTTAACACACATCAAACATACAGGTAAAATAAAGCTCGAAGGAAGTTCAAGGTACTGTCTTCATGTCTGTATGTGTGATGGCAAGATTCCAAAGAAGGCTTGGACCCCCAAACACGTACATCTGTTGTCACATGCTTTCAATAAATTCAGCAAGAGTATATGCTTGAGTGAGCGATTTTTCCCCAATATTATCATATATTTTTTTAATCGCACCCCAAGGATTACGTTCACTAAAAATAATAATTAAATATATATAGAATTTCTTCTTTTTTTTTTTTTTTTTTTTTTTTTTTTTTAAACCAGAGCTGAGCGTGCTTTCTAAACCCCCCTCTTACCTAGGCATTGCCCGGTCTAACTTGTCTAAGGCTGGAGCCAGTCGGTCCTCCAGGATGTTGTTGATGACCAGCTCAGTGTTGTAGCCGTACTCCTCCAGGCAGGCTAGGATGAAGCCCTCCCCCAGGTCAGGCAGCAACTCCCTGATGTGGGTCAACAGCGACTCCAGCTCCCCAGCACTCACAGTGCATACTGCCCCCTGCAGGACGGAAACAGACATTTCATGGATTTAATGGATTTGCGCGCACACACACACACACACACACTACAGTTATCTATGTACTCTTTATAGAATTACCATGAGGTGAAACATATATTAATGGTATTGAAAGCAAATCATATTCCTGAATAAAGTGCAATTGAAGACACTCCATTTAAGAGAGGTTTTACTACAACCCTCTTGAGGACAAATAAACATCTAGACCCTGAGCAAGTCATGATATTTCTGCAATTTGACTAGACCCTCTATAAATTCCTGGTTGAACACATCATTGAAGGCGGGTGTCAAGTGTGTTTAGCAGACAGAGGCACTCTGATGCACAGGTGGACTAACTTCCTGACTGACTCACGTTATCTCCCTTCTGAGGGAAGTCCTCCACCGCGGCAGCTGCAGCTGTAGCTCCTTGGAGACCTGCAGCTGCAGCCCCTCTGCCATCCCAGTCAGACCCAGCGCCAACCCCAGCGCCAGCAGCTAGCATCCGCGGTCTGCCGCCCCTCTTCTTGCCCACACTGTCCCAGGCACTTTCCACTGCCTGAAGGAGGTACGAGGTCCGGGTCTCATCACTGGAGAGTGGGTGGGGTTAAGGAGAATGCGTGCAGAATGTACGTAATGTGCCAAAGAGGTACCCACTAGATAGCACACATCAGATCACACACAGGAGTGGAATTGAGCATGGAAATGTCAGATCACCCACGGAAGAATTGTGGAGTGGAATTGAGCATGGAAATGTCAGCACGTTTGAAAGAGGTACCCCCTCACACAACAGATCACCCATGGGAGAATTGTGAGTGGAATTGGGCATGGAAATATCAGCATGTTTGAAAGCGGTACCCCCTCACACAACAGATCACCCATGGGAGAATTGTGAGTGGAATTGGGCATGGAAATATCAGCGCGTTTGAAATGCACATTTGAAACATTCTAAAGTAAACAAAATACAAAGCAGAAGAGCAGGGGGAGTGTCTCCTAGTACAAGTTGTGAGAAGGTTTCATGATTAAGGCCATCCTGGTGATTTTTTTTTTGTGTTCTTCAAGTTGTGAGAGGGTTTCAGGATTAAGGCCATCCTGGTGATTTATTTATTTTTATTTTTTAATCCTGGTTTCAGATTTTTTTTTTTTTTTTTTAATTTAGTGATGTGTTCTTCAAGTTGTGAGAGGGTTTTAGAGGTTCGGCCAGCCTGGTGAATAAGGAGAAGGAGATGAATTTGATGAAGTCTGGTTGAAAGGGGAAGTCCACAATTTCACCTTGCAGCCCTCTAGCTGTCAATATAAATTTTACACGTATACACAGTTGAGCCCAAATATCAACAACATTTTTGCCAGAATTGCAGACTTCACTTTTAACCCGGCTGCTGTCAATTCAAATTTGTTTTATGAGCAATCAGCATCATATATTATATTGCAAAAGCATTCACAGTGCAGTACAGTGCAACTTGAATAAAAGGAAATGCAAATAACAAGAATTAAAGGGATTCATTAAATTAACAAATTTAATAAAAATTAATTCCTTGCTTGGGAGATAAGAGCCTATGTGGCTTAGATAAGAGCCTTACAAAACAGCACAAAGGATACAGGTGAGGAGACACCTGCTGCAGGAGACTGATGTCATCTTCCAACGGAAACTGCTCGTCATAGTCAGCCAGGAATCTGAGGGAACGGACAGCAACACAAAAACCAGCGTCAGCAGATTTTTTCACTTTTGCCAACACATGGCATGGTAGTGGGACAATGTGACCACAAACTTATGCATCCAGGGACTACAGAGACCAGATTTGGGGGACTACAGAGACCATTTCAGCCATCACAGGGGGCAGTGGAGTATTGTTGCGCTCAGATGATCTAGAGTTTAGCCAGGTGCGTTTGAACCAAGAGTTGAAGAGAAAGAGGAGTAGTTCGCACACTGAAAGAAATGACTTAAACAAAGTCTTCAGAAAGGAGTTTTTCCATTTAATTTTAGGAGCAAGAGCAGCCATCACAGGGGAAAATGACTGACATAAAATAGATAACAATACAATCTCCTGTAGCTTAGGTTCTGTCTTTCTGTTTAACTTGCATTGTTACTGCAGGGTCTTCTCTGTACTGTTGCTTGAATGCTATTCCTCATTTCTAAGGCACTCTGGATACAAGTGTCAAACAAATTAATAAATGTAAATCTAAGAGAAAACAAAAATGGAGCTATGAGCGCTACTAGGAGACTTATAACAGTATTAACTTCAAACAGGTGGCTTTTTTGTAGCGGATGTGAGTTAAGTAAAAACAAAAGGGAAGTAACAAAGGCACTCTGTTTAGAAAATGAATTGAAAAAAGCCTTTAATTAAACATGGAAACTGGTTAAAAGCACATGGGCATATGCATTGCAGCCATATTGGCCTTCTCTACCAGGAAGCAAAAAGGCAAATGTAAATGTAAATTTGTTCTATTAACCCATTGTGGGATCTTGTGGTGAAGAAGGTGGAGAAGAAGGTGGAGAAGCCTGTTACACAGACAGCTTGCAGAAGGACAAAAGAAACTCTCTCTATGGAACACAAACATACATGTGAGCGTGTGAGTACCTTTTCTCCTGAATGAAGTTGGTGAAATTCTGCAGTAGATCTTCCACATAAGACAGTGTGTTCTCAGTGCTGCAAGGCAAAGGAAAACACCAAAATATTTTTTTAGTTTAACAGGCGGGAAATTAAGGGTGATTCAAATGACAGGCAAAGTCAGCTAAGCATTTCATCCATAGAGTAAAGCTGTTGTGTAGTATGTGGATATGCTAAAATTAAATTAGCAAATAAATGTTGCCAAGTTATAAAAACTAACTCTACTTTTGCTTCAACCTTTACACTTTGCCCAACATTTAAATAAGGCCCCATTCAGTCACACGAGTATTTGCATGGTGCTTGTGTGCACAGCATGTACCCCTCTAGAATAGGCTGCAGGCAGGTGTGTTGAATAAGCAGATGGGCTATCTCCACCAACTTCTTACGCGAATGGCAAAGCCTACTCCACAGGTCCTCCTGAACACTGAGAGAAGGGAAACAAGATCAGAAAACAATCGGTGTGTGTGTGTGTGTGTGTGTGTGTGTGTATGTGTGTGTATGTGTATGTGCATGTGTGTGTGTGTGTGTGTGTGTGTGTGTGTGTATGATACCTTCTATCGAAATTCCTCTTTCTCACTGCTTTCTCCAATTCAGGAACTGCCATCTCATAAAATGAAGTTAGTCTAGAAAGAAAAAACGTGAACAGTAAAAACAAGGAGGGTGAAACAGTAATCTTTTCAGTGAGCGTGCACTGGTGTTCCACATCAAAATACTACAGCAAAGCAGAAAGATTCTCACATTCTCAATCTTTCAGTTTTCATTCATTCATTCATTAGGCAGCTCAACTCTTACATGAGTACATGAGCTGTCTAATGACTACACGTATAACATTACATATATTTACTCATTACACACATTACTTTTCAGAACTTATTTCTGATCATCAGCATAATCCTAGATTTCTATTTAAAACAGTAGAGCAGCTGGTAAAGCCATCTACTCCCTGTGTCCCAGTGGAAAATGATGCTGATTGTGAAAAGTTTTTGTCCTTTTTTACTGAGAAAGTAGAGTCAATTAGAACCTCTATCACTCCTAATACTATGCACTCTGAAGTCTCTTTCTTACAGGATAGGCATACTTTAAACCACTTCAATACAGTTACTCTATCTGAACTTCTAGAGACAGTGTCACATATGACAGTATCTTCCAGTCCTCTTGATGTAGTACCAACAAAGTTCCTATTAGAAGTAATTGAATCTGTTGGGTCCTGTTTGCTTTCTATTTTTAATAGTTCACTTTTAAATGGCATTGTCCCTGATTACTTTAAAACTGCAAGTGTGAGCCCATTCCTAAAGAAATCAGGGCTTGATCCATCTCTACCTCAAAACTACAGACCTATTTCCAAGTTACCATTTGTATCAAAGATTCTTGAAAGATTAGTGTCCAAGCAGCTTATCTCTGCACTGGAAAATAATAATCTTTTTGAAAAGCTACAATCTGGTTTCCGAAAGTATCATAGCACTGAGACAGCACTGCTGAAAGTTACAAATGACCTTTTAAGAACAGCTGATGATGGCATGTGTTCTGTCCTTGTACTTCTTGATCTTAGCGCAGCCTTTGACACTATTGATCACAGCATACTGCTGCATAGACTGGAACATTGGGTGGGAATTTCTGGTACAGCCTTACAATGGTTTTCATCTTACTTGTCAAATAGGAAGTTTTGTGTTTCTGCAAACAGTTACACATCTTCATTTTCTCCTGTCAAGTATGGGGTACCTCAAGGGTCAGTTTTAGGACCAATCTTATTTTGTTTATACATGCTTCCTCTTGGGCACATTATCCAGAAACACTGTCTCCTTCCACTACTATGCTGATGATACACAGCTGTACCTGCCCATTAGTTCCTCTGATCCTAGTATGCTGAATTCCTTAAATGAATGTCTTTGTGACATAAAAAACTGGATGTCAAACAATTTCCTCCAGTTGAATTCTGACAAAACAGAAGTCCTCATCATTGGATCCCAGCACATAGTGAAACAAATGATACCATCCTTAGGTCCCTTTCAATTTTTAGACTGTGTAAAACCTGTTGCAAAGAATCTTGGTGTCTGGTTTGACAGTAATTTAAGCTTTGAACGTCACATCACAAAGCTCATACAGTCTTGTTTCTATCACCTCGGAAATATTTCCAAGATTAGTTCCATCTTAACTTTTAAAGACACTGAGACCATTATACATGCATTTATTTCTTCACGCCTGGATTACTGCAATAGTCTTTTCTTGTCTGAACCAAAAATCTATAAAGAGACTTCAAACTGTTCAGAATTCAGCTGCCCGGCTTCTTACTAAGACAAAGTACTGTAATCAAATTACTCCTGTTTTAGCCTCACTGCACTGGCTCCCAGTAAGCTTTAGAATTGATTTTAAGATTCTTCTGATTACTTTTAAAGCTCTACATGGCCTGTCTCCCAACTACATATCTGACCTCCTAGTACCTTATACACCTGTGCGTACTTTAAGATCATCTGGTAGTGGTTTCCTAACTATTCCTAAGGTCAATCTCAAAACTAAAGGGGAGAGAGCATTTAGTGTCAGGGCACCTAGGCTCTGGAATGACCTGCCTGATGAAATCAGGTCAGCCAAGTCAGTATGCTCTTTTAAATCCCTCCTTAAAACTCATCTTTACAAGCAAGCCTTCCTTAGTTTTGTTTAAGTAATATACTCCATTTTGTGTTAAGTTTATTAAGTTTTATTTCAGTAAGTTTTATTTCAGTGTCAAGTTTTATTTCAGTAAGCTTTATTTCAGTATAAGTTTATTTTCCTTTTTCAAATTTATGTTACGTTCTAATTGAATTAGTATATATTATTTGATTGTTATATTATTATGTCTTATTTGCATTTTCATTTATGTTGATATTGTACAGCACTTTGTAACTTTGTTTTGAAAAGTGCTATATAAATAAAGATTATTATTATTATTATTATTAATTAAAGGTGCTCTAAGCGATGCCACGCGTTTTTTAGGCAAAAACATTTTATGTCACTTACTGCAAATATCACCTAACCAACCACTAGCTGTCTGTGTCCTGAATACACTGTAAAAAAACGCGATCTCTGTGGACAGCGCAGGCTTCAAAAACGGCAACAAAAACAACCTGGGCAAACCTAGCCCATAAAAACATAACAAACTGTTCCAGCAAATCACAGACGAGATGCGCGTTTAGGAGAGTTTCAATTGCACGGGAGCAGCACGGGAGGGAGGGGGAAGTAGCGAGCTAGCTCTCCGTTTTGTTTGAAAGTCACCAGAAGTGACGTTACCCAGCATCGCTTAGAGCACCTTTAATCCAGCTAATGTAACAATTCCATTACTGTTGTAAGAGTACAACAATGATTACAGGTAACATTATATTCAATCAATGATGAAGCTCTATATGATGGCTCAGTTCCTGTTAAAGGAGTCCAGCAGACCCTCCATCCCCTATTGGTCTCTGACCTGCTGAGAAACCCGTGGGAGTGGAATGTTTGGCAGGCTGCGGGGAAAATGTCCAAGAAGGAGTGAAGAGTGGTACACGTGTCACACATGTACACCATCAGGTCCACAAGGTCCTTACACACAAAAAGCAAAGAGAAGTCACGTTACGCTACATACACACTATCTACTGGCCACA
>NC_063193.1:27510246-27662746 GCF_017589495.1 Alosa alosa
TCACTGCCCAATATCTATTTCTTTCAATCTGTCAGTGATTAAGACTGGTGTTACCAACCGATCATCTTGTGCAGAAGCTGTGCATTGCCTTTGCCAAAGAGCACACAGAGGTCCAGGATCTTAGGAATGTCAAACAGGAAGTTGTTGTAAATTATCTCTCCAAATACTTCCGGGGTGATGAAGTTCTCCTGACAGTAGCAGAAGATGACATCACCATAATGAACAAAACAACAAAACATTGAATCAAAAACACTCATCACTTGAACTAAAAACAATATGTTTTTTTTAAAACTATATTTTATTTTACCTTCACACAGACAGGACAATTGAGAGTGACAGGAAGCGAGTGGTAGAGAGAGATGGGCAGGTCATGAGATGTCCCTATGGGCATTTTAGACCCAAGTGTAGTAAAGGTGCTGCCGCTTGCGCCACAGCTCTTTCTGTTCCCTTATAGGTCTCACCTTGGACTCCTTGTGGGTAGCCATCCTCAGGAAGACCATGAACACAGACCGGTGGATGCAGCGTTGCATGTCGGCCACGGCAGGAGACGAGAGAGACAGAGTCACATCCAGAGAGCGAGGAGCGTAGCTCAGGTATGAATCCAGACATCTCTGCACAGACTCATCAAACACTACCTGTGGGATGGAGGGCGGTTAGTATTAAGGCAATCACCCACTGGTGGCGTCTGACGCTTATCAAGTCACACCAAAGTTTAGATCTCCATTACTTTTAACAGAGAAAAACCCACTGGCGGCATCTGACACAGGTCAACACCAACGTTTCGAAAACTGTTCTATCACTTGAGCATCAAATCCATAGAAGTGAATGTCGTCCCCAGTGGGCGTTAACAGCCTTAACAGCTGGGAATTTGCAGTGCTTTCAATAAGATATGTAAGGAATAATGTATTGTCCACCAGTTAGTACACAACAAAAATTACCCAACAAGACAAACAGGAATGTATTGCAAACGGGAGGACCACTGAAGTAAGTAATGATGCCAGTTTATTGACAAACAAAAATGACAAGAAGATATTTAAATGTGCTTCCGTTATTGTGTTATGTCTCAACCAGTCCGGGAAAAAAGCATGATTGATATCGGATTAATATCGCCCAACTACTTACCTGGCACCAGAATTTATCATGAGGCAGTGACAGCAACCAATCCAAATCTTCAGATATAAACTGAGCTTGCTCCAAGAACTCTTCGGTCTGTGCAGACAAATTCTTCTCGGGAGGGGGTTTGTACAGAAGAAAACAACGCTCCTCCTTACGGTCTGGGTGCTGTTTGAATGATAAAATACAGTTACACGTTATGACAGCTACTCGACATCACCATTCAATGATATATTGGTCTATAAAATCTTGAGCTTACCAGGGCCGGAAGGGTGCGTTCTCGGCCATTAGGCCCTATGATGTCGGTGACATGCTGCTCGTCCAGTGGCACTTTTGCACACGCCATGAGCAGGTGAATTGGTGTTCTCTTAAGTAGTAAACAAAGACAGCCTGATTTACAGTGAGTGACACATGATGACAACTGGGGTTGTGGCTGGTTAACAGCTTATTGTAAAATCACACGTTACCGTTTTAACTTGCGTAATGTCACAATCTAAAGACTTCAACAGACTTGTCATAGTTGCCAAGAGCAGTAGCCTATCCTTATGGATGCAAAGTAACAGCTGGGCATGACACCTCACCCGAAGGCTAAATTAGCTCATCGAATAGTTATGTCAGGCTTAACAGAAGAGCCCCTAGGCATCATGTTAGGTACACACAATGACTCACTAACTGCTAAACCATCATTTACGTTAGTCATCATCAAGAATGATGATGGCTGACAAGCCAATGTTAATTCTATACGCAAATGACAGTCTCTCTCAACCTTTTTACATGTCAAACTAGCTGGCTAGCTAATCTAACATAACGTAGCGTCAGCTTTTTAGGTTCAACAGTAGCTTAACGTTATTGTTGATACACGCAGACTCCGTTATGAACATATGTTACAAACCAGCCGTTGCCTTTGGACATTCTGTTGGCGTGTTGACGACAACACTAAGTTGGTCGGAAAACTCACCACGGCAAACCGAAGAGTGCAGGTCGAAGAGTATCCTTCTCCTTATTCAAGGCATTACATCAGCGGTCCAGCGCTATTCGGAGATGAGCCACAGAGAGACTGTGGACTGCCCCTGGCTGTGTCAACTTTTCTTTTTGTCGTGTTCACTATGTCTTTATCTCTTCCAAAGCTATGCTATTGCTAGGCGGCTACGACAGCCAGTGCAGGTTAACTATAACCTGCCACGCGCTACCGGGATTCTGACAGTCAAACAATTTGTAGCATTAGTTGTCGGCTTTGTTGACAATAGTTCAAAATATTTAAGTTTGAAATCTTCGTAATGATATACAGAATATAGGTAAACGTGTTATAATCAGGCAAGAAAACTTCCGTCGAGTGCCTTGTTTTTCGGTTTCCGAAGGCTGATAAGTCAATGCTTTAATGTAATGCTACCACCTATTGGACTGGAGTGCAGACCGTCAAGGCCTCTAGGTTAGTTTATTTTTTGTTGACACTATGTTATTATTTTTCAGAATAAAATAGGCCTATAGGCTACACACATTTTTCATCAAAGGGAAGATATTTTTCACTTAATTACAGTGCATGAAAATGCACTGTAGCCTACTGTTCTTCCAAAGTCTTCTTCTTCTTCTTCTTCTAACGCAGTTAATGCAGCTTCAACCGCTTAACTAGAAACGTCATTCAAACTATGTTACGTAGGTCTTACTTAGGACATGTGTATTTTTCATCTTTGTAACTTTTATTCATGGGTTTCATCAGGTCCCTAAGCACAATGCAGTCTGCATTCATAATCTAGGCACTTGATTTTATACACCTGTGGAAAGGGACCTGATGAAACCCATGAATACTTTTTAAACTATTAATTAAAAACTATTCAAAATGTCCCCATAGACTTAACATTGGGCTGATGACATCACAATAGGGCCGTTAAGCAATTAGAATCTTGGGCCAGGTGGCCAGGCCACCTGCACCAACTGTCAGTTTCTCAGGCTTTAAGCATAAGCCTATTTCACGCCGCCATTTTGAATATTAATAAGCCGTATACACACTTCCGGTTAACAATGTCTTATGGAGAAACTAACGTTATCGGAGCTATCTACAAGTTTACAAGGAATTTGCGGGTATTAATCCATCACAGGTGGCAGATATTGTGGAACATCACAGGAAAACTAAGTGATCCAAACTGGATCAGAGATATAAATTGTTCCATGAACAATTCACCTTATTCCGCACGCAAACATGGGGCACTAGCTTTGCCCACATTGTCTCCGAACTTCCGATTGAGCAGTACATCCATTGCGATACATTGAGATAGCAGAGCTCTATCGAGATGACTGGCATCATATATTATGGGTCATCCTAAAGTTAGGAACGTTTATTTAGGATTTTGGTGACTTAAGACATTTCTGTTATACAGCTTTCCTATCTGAAGTTAGGAAAAAAATGACTATGGATCGGCTGTTCAGTAATGACTTTCTAAACTAGTTACCATTACCAAACAGATAAGGATTGCGGCCACTGCCGCATCGTCTACCCACTCCGTAGGGGTGAATAGCCTTGGGTAGCGAAGTACAATATTGCAATCTGACCTCCTGATGGCATTTGTTGTTTTCCTCCCAAGTTAGCCTCTCTATCCTCTTCTGCCGTGTTATCCCAATGAAGCTAACTAGACGTAGCTAGCCGACCGGAAGTTTAAAGACAACGTGGAATTTAACAAAATGGGCGGGGCTGAATAAGGTGAATAGGCCTTTATCACGGCAGCCCACGGGCAGCTGAAGCAGGGCTGTTCAGTTTCCTGTTGGCAGGTGTTCCTAAAAACATTAACGGCCTCTGGTTGAAGTAACTGGCCGAATCTGACACTTAATTAGAAACACCTGTGCTCACACAGGAACAGGGCTGTTCACTTCCTACTTCAGCTGCCGTGATAAAGGCCTATTAACAATTAAATTGTTCCATGAACAATTTATATATAAATATGAAGGTAAAGTCAGTCAGCTAGCTAGATGGCTAATACCAGATAGCTAGATGGGTAATACTAGATAAGACACAACAGGTTGTAAATGCACTTCAATAAAGCAGTGTAACAAAATTATCCTGTAGCCTACTTCTACTAAACCATCAGAATTGGATCGTAGATTGTTCCATGAACAGTTTATGTTTTGTGAAGGTAATGTTGATGTCAGCTAGCTAGGTGGCTAACGTCAGATCCAAACACAGCTTGTAAATGCACTTCAATAAAGCTGTTTAAAAAAATAATCCAGTGTTTTATTTTGTAATTATTACGTGCATGTTGGTTTTTTAGTCGTGTATGTTGGTTTTTTTAGTCTCCAAGGTAGAAGGCCTAGATGGTGTCTTTGTGAGATCACTGTGCTACCAATCTCTTAGAAAAAATGAGGAGCCACACAAACGAGGTGTAGTGAACATTGAATCTGTCAGGGGCAAAAGGAACAAGTACGCCTCAAGAATCAACAAGCACACTTTTGTGTGCTCATCGCTCTAAGGTAAATTTTGCTTTTAACCTTACTGTGAAGTTATATACTAGACAATGTTATGCTGTTTTAGGTTATGATTTGGTTCTCTACCCTAACTAATGAAGAATCAATGTGCCTGCAAGCAAGCAAGCTTAGCGATAGCTTAGTTATCACCTACATGTAAGTCAGGATTGTATGCTTTGACTAGCGGCTGGATGTTAGCTAACTGTGTTATTAAAGATACCAACACCTAACGTTAATGTTACAGACGCGCTGTGGTAGTTTTTCATCACTATTTCAGCATTTTGTTAATGGGGAACCAAGTCCCGAATCCCCAAATCCAGTCCCTGCTATATGAGTTATAACTAAATAATTCAATTACAGAAAGAATATTACAGCCACAACAGTATCAGAATAATATCAAACACTTTAATCGATTTCACATGTATTTACAGAGGCATCTCCACAGTTTCAGGCTCATCAGTGCAGGACACCACATCAGAAGAGTTGTCCATGGTCATTGAAACAGGTAGGCTACAGTTCATGTGACGGTTGTGGATTCTCATTGCACATTGTAGGGAGAAAGTGCTCAAAATGGTACCAGTCGAGTTTATTTTTTATTTTCCTCCACATCGCTAGCCTGGCTAGCGCCACCACTTCTCAATGAGACGTGGTCTGGGAACCAAACGTTCATTTTCTCGTATTTGAAAAAAATGCCCAGATCCGTTTATTGGGTGCCACGGATGTCTATCAAATGCGTCTGTGCATAGCTCATCATCGTCTTGCTTTCCCACCTGTTCTGTGATTGGTTCCCTATCTCAGGCGAAAATTTGCTCCATGGTCTCCAGGCTGCCTTAGCAGCGTGAATCAAATCACACGCAAGGCAGCATGGGAACACCCAGGCTACCACATCGCAGGATCAAAAAAAATTCGCTCCAGGTGATAGTCACTTTCACATAACACAAAAAGGTCACACCATGGCATCCCAGTCGATTGATCCTGTAGGTGTCATTACCTTTTTTATTTACTGGCAATCGGTGTAACTGATTTTCATTGGACATTTAGTTTCTAGAAGTCCATAGGTCTCATTCGCACCACTCTGAACCCTTCTGTCAGGGGATGTACCCAAATAGGGGGCTTTAGGGTTGATGACAAACCCACACACTTGCACTTCATTACCAGTGATGACAGCATAGGGGGACCGGGTATGGTCGTAACATGGGGGGAGTTGTAACATCACCAATTCCACCAATCAGGGATAAGATATGAGCCATGTGACAGTTTCTGACTCCTCAGACTTCCTTAATGATCACACATGGACATTTTCAAGTTGTTAGCGCCATTTCTCCTGGAGTAAGGAGAAAAATTCAACATCTGAGGTAAGAAAGTAACTTTTTTTTTTTAGATTTATTTTTTTCTAGTGCTTTTACCATTGTAGATACAGTTGTATGAGTTACATCAGGTCAAACTGTAGTTTCTCTAGTAAAGAATGGTGTAGCTCTCTCTTGCTAATGTCAAAGCACCATGCTAATACAGCTAGCTAAACAATGGATGACAGTGGTGGGGTAGGTTGTAACACATTTTTTAAAATGTTACAACCATCCCCTTACATTCAAAGAACATATGTTTTGTGATTTTAATAATTATACAGAATGCCCAGAACATGGGTGAGGAAAACTAATCGTGGAGTGGATGCCAAGGTACTAAAAAGAGCAGCAGAGGAGGTTAAAAAGGGAACATCTGTCAGGGCAGTGGCAAGAAAGCATGGTATCTGCCATGTTACCCTTCATAGATATTGGCAGAAGTTCAAACTACTTAAAGACCAGGGATGTGTGTGTGTGACTGTTCAGCCCTCTCTGTCTTTCCATGAGAGACACAAATACATACACACACAAAAGTATAAACGTTGTGGTTTTTATATTTAGTTTAAAACGTTAATATGATCTCCATTCTCTATGTGAAGAACGGATTGTATGGTATACAATATGTTGGTGAATCTATTTTCACACCCTGTGTACCCTGTTAATGCAATAAATCAGTATATCAAATGGAATTCCATTGTTTTTCTGCATTTTTTTTTTACCTGTTACAATCTACCCCAATAGGTGTTACAATCTACCCCAGTAGTGGGGTAGGTTGTAACAAAGGTACACACTGCATTTGTCATAATCTCACAAATTCTGTAATATAGTTGAAGAGATTTAAATGGTTGCCACTTGTAGTAGACAAATGTGGGTTTTTTGCCAAAAAGTTCCAGAACTGTAGCTTTAAAAGAAATGGTAGTTTTAGGTGCTGAAGAAAAGTGTGTTACAACCATACCCGGTCTCCCCCTCATGATATCGATAATAAGTCAAGAATGTTGATACTCTTGATTTGATTTGGGAGCCCCCTACCACACCAGTGGAGACATTACATGACATAGACTCCCCCAAACACACTCAGTAAAAAAGTGGCTTCATATCATTGTATTTCATACATTTTGAAATTTATATTAGCCTAAGTTTATATTATTTATGAGCTGCATAAATACCAGCTAAATACATAGTAATCACTATTTCATATTGAATTTTGATCATATTGACTTACATTTTACACGATTGTCATTGACTTATATTTATCTTAAATGTCAGTACACTGTAGGCTATGTGTAGGTCAATTGTGCTCTTCCAGGTGTTATGCATGGGTGTGCATTTTGCATTTTTCGCCCGTCGTTGATAATGTGCAGAATGTAAATTTGATTACATTTCATGTAAATTCAGGTTAATTTTCTCACAAACCTTTTACCACAGCAACTAGTAATACCATCTGAAAGCTAAGCTTGTGCTCTGTCAGGTGATATGCATGTGATATCAGAGAGATTATAACTTTGTGAGCAATCCAACAGAGAAGAATGGGTGTGCATTTTGCATTTTTCGCCTGTCGCAGATAATTTCTCAGGGAGGGCAGGGTTTATCTCAGGTGAGGCACTGCCTCCCCCAGCCTCTCCCTAGACACGCCCCTGTGTGCAGCTATATACGTGTGCTGGTTAAACTTGTGAATTAGATCATCAAAGGCAGCATAGATGCGTATGGAGATGGAAGACTATAATGATCACTATCACAGAAAAGACAACAGAGAGATTTTGAACACATCAGCAAATGCAGGATCAAACCAGCTGAGAGGTAGGTACATAAACAAAGGCTAACACTACACATACACTCGGCATAGGACACATTTAGAAATGTAAATAATTTAATTAGGAATAATGATGAAAGTCGTTGTTTTTCATCTTATATGTTTAGAATTGATACAGTTTCAGTTGTTTGGGGCAGCCGTGGCCTACTGGTTAGCACTTCAGACCTGTAACCGGAGGGTTGCAGGTTCGAACCCTGACCAGTAGGCTGAAGTGCCCTTAAGCAAGGCACCTAACCCCTCACTGCTTCCCGAGCGCCGCTGTTGATGCAGGCAGCTCACTGTGTCGAAATTAGTGTGTGCTTCACCTCACTGTGTGTACACTGTGTGCTGTGTGTGTTTCACTAATTCACGGATTGGGATAAATGCAGAGACCAAATTTCCCTCACGGGATCAAAAGAGTATATACTTATACTTATACTTAGTTTCAGTTAGAAAATGTTACATAAAATCAACATGTTTATATTATAAATTTATTATGAATATAATATATTTGTATTTTCATCTGTACAGTAGGTGTGTGTGTGTGTGTGTTTTTTTTCAGCCAAAATAATACGCACACATATACTACTGCACACATAAAGCCAGCGATAATCATGCTCCAAGTGCAATTAGCAACTGAACTGTGAACGCAGGATAAAAGTACAGACTAAAAAGAAAAACGCACTGCATTAAAATGACAATAAAATGTATTAAATGTAGACATACAAGTGACTGATAGATTCTTGAATAGGCTAATAGTCTGTCTGTTAAATGTTTTATATGAAGTGCTTGTGTTATGGGCCTATAGCTCTGAGACAACACCAGCCTCCCAAACCAGCCCAAACCAGCCTTCAAATTCACCAAGTAGCATTTGAATCCCACAAATATGTTGATCACTTTATCTAAATCAATGTTTGTACCTATCTCGATACATTGGGATGAAGCCAACTAAAAACATACTGTACACTGTGCGTATTGAGGCTTGTAGTAAAAGGTAGTAATATTCGGTAATACTAAACAATACGGTAATACTGTAGCACTTTGAGTCCCTTTTCTGGTTTGTTTTGGATGAACTAGAGTGGTGGACACCGAAATTTTGACGATGGGTACTGTCTCGACTTTTCTGACTCGTTTTGAATCGCCTTTGACTACTTCAGAGTGGCAGCCTATGGTCATGCACAAACATGTCCTTAAAACAACCCTTAACGTTCGTTTTCAAAACTGCAACTCACTGAGTGGTTAGTGGTGTTCGTTGATGTTCCAAAACAAATAGCGTAGCGAAATACAGTTTCTGTCGTGTTTTATTTGGCATTTTGTAAAATCCCATTGATTTCTGTTGGAAGACTCATTGCACGTTGATATTACTCCGGAAACGAAAACGGGGGCTGTTTACATACTGTCTATGCTTCAGGCTCAAATATTGATCGGAAGTTTATACGCGGTTGTGAGGTATCTGAAAAAATAGTTCCACAATAGCAAATAACATGGCTGGAAATCATACATTTCGCGATTCAAAACGAGTAAGAAAAATCGAGACCGGACCAATTGTCAAAATTTCGGTGTGCACCACTCAAAACAACCACCAAAACAAACCAGAAAAGGGACTCAAAGTGCTAAATACCAGAATTATCCTTTAATCGTAGGCTATAGGGTTATCTGAAGCCATTCACATTCAAAACTATTTTGACTGCATTTACTGAATGATGTCAGGATTTTGGAGTGACCAAGTTTGTCCCTGGGTTCTCTCATTGGATCATATAACTAAAGGATTGTGCATAGCCTGGGTGGTTGTGGTAACAACAGATTATTATCTGTTTATTATTATTTATCCCAATGCCCCAGTGCAGTGACGGGGACACTGCACTGTAGGAGATGCCGTCCTTCGGATGAGATGTTAAAGGAGAATGCCGGTGTGATATTGACCTAAAGTGTATTGAAACATGATACCGAGTGTGAACGTATGTCTCATAGCCCATCTCGGCTTGTCCCCTGCACTCCAAAATCTGGCTAGTTAGCCGATGCTACCAACAAACTTTTTTTCAATAGTGGTGCTTGACATCGGACTAACCATGCAAATAAATCACTGTTTTACACCCATTTACGAGGCTCAATGTATCTCCACACTTCATTGGTAGACTTCTGAGGGCCCTGACATTTAAAACGAGACATTGAGAACTTTGAAAAAAAAGCACTGGTAGTTTACTTACAAGGCGATTTATACAGACAGTATCTAAGTTTAGTTTGCAGCCATCTTGAATTTAGTTCTAGATAAGTCGAGCAACAAGTAAGAATGAACAGGTATAATAAGGGATCAGATTCCAAAAATAATTCAGGTGGAAATGCATGGATTCAGTTTCTTCCAGTAGCAGCAACTGGAATCCATGCATTCCACCGAATTATTTTGGAATCTGATCCCTTATCATATCTGTTCATTCTTACTCTTTTGCTTCGACTTATCATGACTTAAATTCAAGATGGCTTGCAAACGCAAACTTGGATGAAGATACTGTCTGTATAAATCGCCTTGTCTTTAAACTACCAGTCTTTCAAAGTTCTCAATGTCTGGCTTTAAATGTCAGCCCTCGAAGTCTACCAATGAAGTGTGGAGATACACTGAGCCTAAAATGGGTGTAAAACAGTGATTTATTTGCATGGTTAGCCCGATGCAGAAGCACCACTATTGAAAAAAAGCTGTTGGTAGCATCGCTAACTAGCGGAAGATTTTGAGTGCAGGGACAAGCCGAGATGGGCTATGAGACATAATGCTCACTCCGGTATCATGTTTCAATACACTTTAGGTCAATATCACACGAATTCTCCTTTAAACCAAGGTCCTGACTCACTGTGGTCAGTAAAGATCTCATGGCACTTATCACAAAGAGTAGGGGGTTCCCCGGTGTCCTGGCTAAATTCCCAACCTGGCTCATTCAATCTGGCCCCCTAATCATCCCACACTGTAATTTGCTAATTCACTCCCTCACTCTCCACCTTAAGCTGGTGTGTGGTGAGTGTTCTGGCGCATGGCTGCCGTGCATCATCCCCTAGGTGGGTGCTACACATTGGTAGTGGTTGCTAGTGAGGTCCCCCCTTCCATGTAACGCACTTTGAGTGTTGAGGAAAGCTCTATATAAATGTAATGTGTTGTTGTTGTTGTTATTTATCCTTCATATAACCATGCACCATCAACATGAATCTGAAGATGATACCATAATGTTTAGTTGCCCATGAAAACTAACCTCAAAAAGTGGCATATTGCTACATAGTGCTGCTTTTAAAAAACTATTTCTGTAACCTGTGAGTTATTGTTACAGAAAAGATTATTTATGACCGCCGCACAGCGAAGCGGCGGTCATATAGGTTTAGTCAGATTTTTTTTTTTTTTTTTTTTTTTCTTTTCGCATGCCCAAATTTCCGTCAATGATTCCCGGACACTGAAAGACCGGGTACACAAACTTGGTGGACATGTAACCCCACATGGATAGCATGGAACCATCGTTTTTCGTTTTGATCTGTAGCCCCTCCGCTGAATTGGACCCCCCGAAAGGAGGGTAGGGCAGACACAGTTTTCTGTGAATATCTCGAAAACCGTAGGGTTTAGGAGGACCATTTTTTTTTGTATGTTGATCTCAAGGGGCCATGTCAACCCATTCCATAACCACTCATTTCATGTATAGCGCCACCTAGTTAAACACAAAAAAGTAAAAATGAGGTGGTGTAATTGAAGGTATCTGTGACCTAACATAGTCAAACTGCACAAAATTGGAAGTGTAGGATCATTATGACACCCTATGTATGCACGCCAAGTTTTGTGGAATTCCGTTCATGGGGGGCCACACAATAAATTAATTTATGTTACTATACACCAACTGGCCTGTAGGTGGCCGGAGACAGTTTTCTGTGAATATCTCGAGAACCGTAGGGCCTAGGAGGTCCACCTTTTTTTTGTATGTTGGTCTTAAGGGGCATGTCAACCCATCCCATTACCACTTATTTCATGTATAGCGCCACCTAGTTAAAAATTAAAAGCAAAAAAATGAGGTGTTTTCATCTCAATATCTCTGGCTGACAAGGTCAAAACTGCACGAAATTAAAAGAGTAGGATCATTATGACACCCTCTGAATGCATGCCAAGTTTTGTGTACTTTCGTTCATGGGGGCCTTACAATAAAATAATTTATGTGTACATTTAGTGACGCATACACCAACAAGGATTCCCGACACTGAAAGACCGGGGTACACAAAACTTGGTGAGCATGTACCCCACATGGATAGCATGGAACCGTCATTTTTAGTTTTCATCTGCAGCCCCCCCGCTGGACTGGACCCCCCCGAAAGGAGGGTAGGGCAGACACAGTTCTCTGTGAATCTTTTATGGTATGTTGGTCTCAAGGGCCCACATCAACCTGGCTCATAATCACTCATTTGTGATTTGCCCCAGTAAAAATGAAAATCAGTAGGATTAAAAAAAAGCCAAAATAAATATTCATCATCATCATCATGGCTGCATTTTCAGTATTGGCGAAAGTAGTCGTTTGTCCACTAGATGGCGATCGTTGCAGTGAGACGTAATTTTGTTGGAAGTTAAAAGTGGGTTGGAAAAAACAATGGGCCTTCATACAAGGACTGTAATTTACAGCAGCGAACATCTAATAAGGATAGGGCGATGTTCACATGAAGTGTAATTCCCATTTCTTCTTGAAGCGAAATAAATCTAAGGATGTTTCGGACATGCTTGGTTTTACTGCAGGTACGTTAATCTTGTAATATCAATAAGGACCTAGGTAATGTTACCGTTAAGCGTTGGTTGAGTGATGGAGGCATTTGATTGATTGCATTTGTAGAAAACTATAAATGCGGTTATACCAAGCAAATTGATAGCAGCACTGTTTGTATCTTCGACTGTCATTTATTGCACGTGCTACAAAATCATTCTGTGCAATGGAAGATTTACCAACGTTACACCGGGTCTGATACAGTTTTGCCTATACATCGCGTGAGACTGAGGCGCCTGTTTATTTTGTTTTAAGTGCGTGCAGGGTGTGAGAGGGGAATCGATGTGCTTTGATTACAGCTTGGTAGTTGTAGTCTGTGAAATTAAAAAGCACGTGTGTGTGAAGTATCCAAACAATGACACCTTCATTTCATTATGGCTGCTTTAGCAAAACACCTTAAGCTACTGTGTAGTGGGTCCCATTTAGAAGTGGCTACTTCATTCGCTTTCCTTGACTCATGGAGCTGCGTGAATGTTATTACAACTTTTAAGCCCGATATGACAGTTTAAGTCCGCTTGATACTGTAAAGTAAGCCATTGGTTTCCAAAGGAGATTTTATTTGTGTAAAAGCCAGCATAGCCTATTGACAATTTATGTTGTCAATAGGCCTACCTTATAAATCCTACCTGTAGCTTAGGGAAGCTAACAACTTTCTATTAGGATCTAGTTTGTTAGTTACCGTTTTGTCATAACTCCCTGATGCATTTTGCATTTAGAATAGCCAGAGCGTGTATATCTCAATCGGAAAATTAAACAATATCGGTGCCTATGGACTAGGCTGGGTGAACCCAGCCTGATCTGCCCGCTATTTATTTTTTGATTTCTTAAAAAAGATTGAGCTTGGTCTGATGAAAGCCAGACTAGCCATGGACCTCAGTTAAACAATGCAAGGGAACATGAATCAGCCTATATTTGCACTAACAATAACGGACAAAAGCTTTTCAACTTTGGCCCGTTAAAATGTGTATGAACAGTCTAGCGACGCATTTCATCAAGGCCCATTTGGACATGTCAGTTATTTGCACCACTGGTTAGATGTAAAACAGCATTTCGTTTCAGACTAGGCTACTGTTACTTAATTTGTGCATTAACAATAACGTTTCAGACTACTGTTACTTAATTTGTGCATTGACAATAAAATTATTACATGAACTAAAGATGACTAAAATCTTATGTAGAAGAAGAAACATTCACAAAAAATCCATCCATCCAAAATGACCTTTGTTTTTTGATAGCTGTTGAAAACGGCATGGAACTGACAGAGATGTTTTTGTTTATAAATACATAAAAAATAAATAAATAAATAACATTATGCTGATACCTTTTTTTTTTTTTTAATACAATGTAGCCTACAGGTGTAAGTGACCTTTCATCAATCCAGTTGCAATGGATGAACTGTGATGAACTGCCCTACTTGTGATTGTTTAGAGATTTTAAAGGTTTTATAACAATTCTACATCTTCTTTGGCTATTCTACAATCTATTCACCTTTTCAGCACCAGTAGGGTACTTTCTGTGCAGCCTTTTACACACACTCAGGCATGCCAAACAAGCATACACAAAAGTTTCAAGAGTGGGGGATGGAGTAAAATATGGAGACAAATTGAAGTGTGATTTATTTTCGCGGAACGGATGTACAGGACTGAGCGGCGGTCATATTTTGTACCGCTATGCGGTACATCTAGTTTCCCCATAGGTTGTAACCAAGCTTTTATTAGATAGCATAACTACCCTCTTGTTTCACACCATCTAATTTGAGGAAGCAGAAAGCTGCAAAAAGCTGAAGATGTGTGAACAAAACGGAATTTGAAAAAAAGAAAGATCAACTAGATGTACATATTATGACCGCCACTCTCCTTGTAAATAGCAAGTCATACATGCTCGGTTTGATACTCAAATCTTACGGTACAATGCTTATGTACCGTATGTGTATGTGTGTCTCTGTCTGTACACACATGTATCCACTACCAGTGTGAGTGTGTGTGTGTGTGTTTGTGTTTGTTTGTGCATGTGTGTATGTGTGTGTAAGTGGCAGTTTCAGTTCGTATTGACTGTGTGTGTGACAGCCCTGCCTGGGGTGGCGGTAGATGAGTAGTCCAGCAACAGGAAGGCCCAGAAAATGACCACCGACTCCTTTTGACCGTGTCAAGGTGTCCTTGAGCAAGACACTGAACCTCAAACTGCTATTTTCTTCTGTCAGCTACAGTTACACGATTGAGCTAAATGAAACTTTTGTTAAAGGGACACCAGGCAAGCCTGATGCTTTTTCTCTACGAAACTCCCCCTCGCTCGGTCTGAAGCTCTTTTCCTTTTCTTTGCGTCTTCCGTCAAGGGTTTTGCGCTGCTTCTTCCGCCCGGCTCTGCCATTATACACCGCTTTGCACAATCTCTAGCGTTTGGATTAGCCTGCCTCTGTGCTGTAAACTGATCCTGCTTCGGTCGCCGGGTAGGATACACCGAACTTGCAAGTGGGATATTCTTCCTACAGGCAGTAGGGGCGGGCGAGAGAGCCTTCATTCGCCCCGTAATAAGTCATTTAACCATATACCGACTTACGAAGATGATTAATTAACACGAAAACGTTGCCTGGTGTCCCTTTAAGTAATAATAAAATACCAAAATATTTCATGTGATTTTCATTTTAGTCTGCCATTATAGTTGGGTGTCCTTTGGGCTGCTGTGTCTCCTTCAAGTGACTCTGAACATAACTCTGCGTCTCCTCTGTGAGTTACTTTCTAATTCCTTTAGCTCTAATAAGCAGACAGACATACACAAACAGTATTACAAAGTCTGTCTTTCAGACATTGAATTCAACAACCTGACCAATGACGGACAGGAGTGTCAGATGGGATGCGGCTCGCTGGTTGAAGAAAGAGACCTTTTGCTGACCAATTACACCAAACTGTCGGAAGAAAAAAAGAGCTGTTACTAATCAACTACACCACTCTGGCTGAAGAAAGAGACAGGCTTCATAAGGAGCTTGATGACCTGGGTGAGTATGAATCTGGTATTGTTGTCTTGTAATGAAGAGAAAGAGTATGTTGTACAATCCAAACATTTACCCAATAAAAAGAATTTCACAGCACAGTTAGCACAGATGTCATTCTATTGGCATGTGCAGTTATTGGTGATGGTGAGGGGCACTGATCTGGTGAACACTGACAAGTGTTTCTGAATCTTCACTGTGAGAACTTCAGCTGCAATAAGCAGACAGACATGAGCAATACTTGAGTATAACAAGTAACAAACATGTAACAAATGGTCTTTCAGCCTTACATTTTACAAGTGTCAACAACCTGACCAATAAGAGACATGATCACTGCTCTTTAACCAGTGGTTATTTTGTTAATGGGAGGCTTTTGTTTCAGCTGTCAGTTCTAAATGATCTTATTACATCCTGCCAGTGGGATGGAAGAGTTTCCAATCCAGCCTCTATTTCTTCTCCATTGAGGACAGAAACTGGACTATGTCCAGGAAAGACTGTAGACAGAGAGGAGCTGACCTGGTGATTATCAACAGCGAAGAGGAACAGGTGTGTGTGTGTGTGTGTGTGTATGTGTGTGTGTGTGTGTGTGTGTGTGTGTGTGTGTGATAGATGCAAGAATTGATGGACAGTCAGTCAGTTGGTTGTACTTGTGTAGTTACCGTATCTGTCAAAATATTCCTGAAGTGCTTTCCAGATGTTTTTGTTATAATGGCACACATGCCTTTTAAATATATCTGTAAGATCTTCAAAGTCTTTAATGAATTAGACATTGTTTTTCTTTTTCAATGAAAGGAGTTCATCTCAGCACGTGTCCGTGTCTCCTGGATTGGCCTGACAGACAGTGACATAGAGGGGGAGTGGAGGTGGGTTGATGGGACTCTACCAATCACAAAGTAAGAAAAATACATCTTAAGTAATATTGGCAACCTGGGGAAACCCTAAAATGCCATAAGCATGTGATGTAGACTCTGTTTCTGGGAGATCTTGACTTAAATGACTTTGTTTTCCTGAGTTAATGAATATACATTTTAATTTGATAGCTCAGGAAAACTATAAAACAGACAATGACATGTAATAATGCTGATAACAAAAAAAAAAGCTAAGCTTGTATGTAGCACCAATTACGGAGCCCTGGAGGTGTCATTTGTGTATATCGAGGGAATGTGCACTCATTTTACTAAAGTGTGTGCTCATTTTACTAAAGTGTGCGCTTATTTTATTAAATCATGCCCTCATTTTAATTTGTTATAATATGAGTGCACAATTTAGTAAAATGAGCAGCCTATTTACTAAAACGAGTGCAGTACTTATTAAGACGAGCGCACGATTTTGTGCAACGAGCACACATTCTCTCGATATACAAAACAAAAATCTTGACAATGACACCTCCTGGGCTCTGTAACCAATAACAAATGTTTGTAAGTTTATGTTGTCGCTTCATTTGTTCTAGGTTCTGGATGGAAAATGAACCCAACAATGCTGATAAGGGTGAAGACTGTGCCAAGACTTATGGAAAACAATGGAATGATGTACCTTGCTCACTAGACTTAAGATGGACTTGTGAAAGACAAATATAGATTTTCCATGACACCATATATCAGAAGATACACCAGTCAAAAATTTGGACACAGTTGTTCATGGATTTTTCTTTATTTCGACCATTGTAGAATCAGAACCAATAAGGTTAAAAAACTATGAAATAATATACCGGTATGTGTGGAATTCTGTAAGCAAGAAAAGTGTAAAAAAGTGTAAAAACTTGTATTAGATTTTAGACTAACCTCATTTTGCATCGATGAGATTTTCACACACTTGCCATTCTCTCAACCATCTTTAGGTAGACATCTGGAATACTTTTCCAAAAGTCTTGGAGGAGTTCCCGTTCATGCTGAGTCTACTTTTCTTTCAATCATGTTATTTCAGAAGCATTCCATGTGTTTATACCTCATGAATTTGGTTATGATAATGCCAAACTTCTGATGGGCACTGTATATGTCACAATAGGAATTTTCTCTTTTCTATGTCTTATGAAGCCTTCTCTGATAGTTTGTTTTATGTCTGGTATAATGTGTGTATTCTCACTTGACCTAATGTGAAAACAAACATGGTATTGTCCTACTTCTTTCAATACATTTTAAGTTTCTTATTTTATGAATGACTAATATATCAGCTATTTTAACCAATATGTTTAGATGTTTACTAAGCCACAAATAATAAATAAATTGAACATTAAATAAAAAGTTTGTTGGATCCAACTGATTCTGGGCCATAATCAGGTCAAAATCAGTGTCTGCTTGGAATAAGTCAGCACCAATTAGCTTCCATGCATCATTTTGCGCTTTTATGACATCATCACACACAGTACATACCTCAAAGAGTAAAAAATAAAGTGACAAAATAGTATTTTGTATTGAAATACATAAATCAGAATATTTTATACATGTAACAGACATACTGCCCATAGGACAATACTGCCCACAGTGTGTGTGTGTTTGAGAGAGAGAGAGACAGAGAGACAGAGAGATATCAGAGGTCCAATAACTAGACTTCAGATGACCTCTCCAGACCTCAAAAAAGTATGGACATGTAAATACTGTAATGATCAGCAACAGCTGCACAGTGCTATGGCACATGAGTTTGTGGATAGCTGATGCTGAGCAGCTGTATACGTGTGCTGGTTAAATTTGTGCATTAGATCATCAAAGGCAGCGTAGATGCGTAAGGAGGAGATGGAAGACTATAATGATCACTATCACAGAAAAGACAACAGAGAGATTTTGAACACATCAGCAAATGCAGAATCAAACCAGCTGAGAGGTAGGTACATAAACAAAGGCTCACACTACACATACAATCGGCATATAACACGTTTAGAAATGAAAATTAATATGATCACAGTTTTTAAAGTCGTTGTTTTTCATCTTATAGGTTTGGAATTGATACAGTCTCAGAACATGTACATAAAAATTACATGTTTATATTATCAATTTATTATGAATATAATATATTTGTATTTTCATCTGTACAGTAGGTGTGTGTGTGTGTTCTTTTTTCTGCCATAATAATACGCACACATATACTACTGCACACATGCAAGCCAAATCATGCTCCAAGTGCAATTAGCAGCTGAACTGTGAACACAGGATGAAAGTACAGACAAATAAGAAGAAAAATATTAACATACTGCATTAAAATGACAATAAATTGTATTAAATGTAGACATACATGTGACTGATAGATTCTTAAATAGGCTAATAATCTGTAGGTCTGTTAGATGTTTTATATGAAGTGCTTGGGTTATGGGCCTGTAGCTCTGAGACACCAGCCTCACAAATTCACCAAGCAGCATTTCAATCCCACAAATGTGTGTACCTATCTCGATACATTGGGATGAAGCCAACTAAAAACACTACTACTGTCACTGTGGGAATATTGAGGGTTGTAGTAAAAGGTTGTAATATACAGTAATACTAAACAATACGGTAATACAACAACTTAATCTTAGGCTATAGGGTTATCTGAAGCCAAACACATTCAAAACTATTTTGACTGCATTTACTGAATGATGGCAGGATTTGGTGGTCACCAAGATGCAAGTTTGTACCTGGATTCTCTCATTGGATCATAACTAAAGGATTGTGCATAGCCTGGGTGGTTGTGGTAACAACCGATGCCATGTATTCTTCATATAACTATGCACTATCAACATGAATAATATACCAGAATGTTTAGTTGCCCATGAAAACTAACTTCAAAAAGTGGCATATTGCTACATAGTACTGCTTTTAAAAAACAATTTCTGTAACCTGGGAGTTAGTTTTACAGAAAAGATTATTTTCCCCATAGTTTGTAACCAAGCTTTTATTAGATAGGATAACCACCCTCGTGTTTCACACCATCTAATTTGAGGAAGCAGAAAGCTGCCAAAAGCTGAGAAAAGATGTTTGAGCAAAATGGAATTTGAAAAAAAGGATGATCAACTAGATGTACATATTATGACCGCAACTCTCCTTGTAAATAGCAAGTCATACATGCTCGGTTTGATACTCAAATCTTTGCTTATGTACCATATGTGTGTGTGTGTGTCTGTCTGTACACACATGTATCCACTACCAGTGTGAGTGTGTGTGTGTGTGTGTTTGTGTTTGTTTGTGCATGCGTGTATGTGTGTATAAGTGGCAGTTTCAGTTCGTATTGACTGTGTGTGTGACAGCCCTGCCTGGGGTGGCAGTAGATGAGTAGTCCAGCAACAGGAAGGCCCAGAAAATGACCACCGACTCCTTTTGACCGTGTCAAGGTGTCCTTGAGCAAGACACTGAACCTCAAACTGCTATTTTCTTCTGTCAGCTACAGTTACACGATTGAGCTAAATGAAACTTTTGTTAAAGGGACACCAGGCAAGCCTGATGCTTTTTCTCTACGAAACTCCCCCTCGCTCGGTCTGAAGCTCTTTTCCTTTTCTTTGCGTCTTCCGTCAAGGGTTTTCGCTGCTTCTTCGCCGGCTCTGCCATTATACACACGTTTGCGACAATCTCTAGCGTTTCGTTAGCCTGCCTCTGTGCTGTAAACTGATCCTGCTTCGGTCGCCGGGTAGGATACACCGAACTTGCAAGTGGGATATTCTTCCTACAGCAGTAGTAGCGGGCGAGAGAGCCTTCATTAAGCCCGTAATAAGTCATTTAACCATATACCGACTTACGAAGATGATTAATTAACACGAAAACGTTGCCTGGTGTCCCTTTAAGTAATAATAAAATACCAAAATATTTCATGTGATTTTCATTTTAGTCTGCCGTATAGTTGGAGTGTCCTTTGGGCTGCTGTGTCTCCTTCAAGTGACTCTGAACATAACTCTGCGTCTCCTCTGTGAGTTACTTTCTAATTCCTTTAGCTCTAATAAGCAGACAGACATACACAAACAGTATTACAAAGTCTGTCTTTCAGACATTGAATTCAACAACCTGACCAATGACGGACAGGAGTGTCAGATGGGATACGGCTCGCTGGTTGAAGAAAGAGACCTTTTGCTGACCAAATACGCCAAACTGTCGGAAGAAAAAGAGCTGTTACTAATCAACTACACCACTCTGGCTGAAGAAAGAGACAGGCTTCATAAGGAGCTTGATGACCTGGGTGAGTATGAATCTGGTATTGTTGTCTTGTAATGAAGAGAAAGAGTATGTTGTACAATCCAAACATTTACCCAATAAAAAGAATTTCACAGCACAGTTAGCACAGATGTCATTCTATTGGCATGTGCAGTTATTGGTGATGGTGAGGGGCACTGATCTGGTGAACACGGACAAGTGTTTCTGAATCTTCACTGTGAGAACTTCAGCTGCAATAAGCAGACAGACATGAGCAATACGAGTGTTTAGTTGCCCATGAAAACACAAAAAGTGGCATATTGCTACATAGTGCTGCTTTTAAAAAACAATTTCTGTAACCTGTGAGTTAGTGTTACAGAAGAGATTATTTTCCCCATAGTTTGTAACAAAGGTTTTATTAGATAGCATAACTACCCTCTTGTTTCACACCATCTAATTTGAGGAAGCAGAAAGCTGCCAAAAGCTGAGAAAAGATGTGTGAACAAAACGGAACTAGAAAAAGGAAGATAAACTAGATGACCACAACTCTCCTTGTAAATAGCAAGTCATACATGCTCGGTTTGATACTCAAATCTTTGCTTATGTACCGTATGTGTGTGTGTGTGTGTGTGTGTGTGTGTGTGTGTGTGTGTGTTTCTGTCTGTACACACATGTATCCACTGCCAGTGTGAGTGTGTGTGTGTTTGTGTTTGTGTTTGTGTTTGTTTGTGCATGCATGTGTGTGTGTGTGAGAGGCAGTTTCAGTTTGACTCTGTGTGTGAGACAACCCTGCCTGGGCTGGCGGTGGCTCAGGAGGTAGATGAGCAACAGGAAGGCCCAGAAAATGGAGTCGGACCCGACTCCTTTTGACCATGTCAAGGTGTCCTTGAGCAAGACACTGAACCTAAAACTGCTCTTTTCTTCTGTCAGCTACAGTTACATGATTGAGCTAAAAGAAACTTTTGTTGCGTGATAATAAAATACCAACATGTTTTGTGTGATTTTTATTTTAGCCTGCCGTATAGTTGGAGTGTCCTTTGGGCTGCTGTGTCTCCTTCAAGTGACTCTGAACATCACTCTGCGTCTCCTCTGTGAGTTACTTAAGCAATAAGCCCCGAGAGGACATAGGTTACGCTGATTCTACAACAGCTAAGGGGCGTTGTTAGGCACAATGCGCTAGCGGAGTGCCTAAAACCCACCTTAGCTGTTGTAGAATCAGTGTAACCTACGTCCTCTCGGGGCTTATTGCTTTTCTAAAACTGTTACTATAAATACCTGACAAAGTTTCATAAAGTAAAGATATACAGCAACTAGAAATATAACGAGTTATTCCTAGATAATCATTCTTCCGCCAAGAAATATATTTCCTCTATCTGAATGTTAAATTAAAGTTGTGGTAGAGCAGTAATATAGAACGGAATGTGGTCAAGGTGTATGTTTGTGCTGGATTTTACAACGGCATCGAACGTGATTCAGACAATCACAATCAAGGACCGGAACTGTAAGTTTTAGAATTTCTCATTCCTTCAGTTAATAAGCAGACAGACATACAAACAACAAAGTCTGTCTTTGATATACTAAATTTACAGACATCAACAACCTGACCAATGACGGACAGGAGTGTCAGATGGGATACGGCTCGCTGGTTGAAGAAAGAGACAGTCTTCATAAGGAGCTTGATGACCTGGGTGAGTATGAATCTGGTATTGTTGTCTTGTAATGAAGTGAAAGAGTATGTTGTACAATCCAAAGGTTTACCCAATAAAAAGAATTTCACAGCAGAGTTAGCACAGGTGTCATTCTATTGGCATGTGCAATTATTGGCGATGGTGAGGGACACTGATCTGGTGAACACTGAAGTGTTTCTGAATCTTCACTGTGAGAACTTCAGCTGCAATAAGCAGACAGACATGAGCAATGCATGAGTATAACAAGTAACAAACGGTCTTTCAGTCGAGTTTACAAGTGTCAACAACCTGACCAATAAGAGACATGATCACTGATCTTTAACCAGTGGTTATTTTGTTAATGGGAGGCTTTTGTTTCAGCTGTCAGTTCTAATTGATTCTTACTATATCCTGCCAGTGGGATGGAAGAGTTTCCAATCCAGCCTCTATTTCTTCTCCATTGAGGACAGAAACTGGACTATGTCCAGGAAGGACTGTAGACAGAGAGGAGCTGACCTGGTGATTATCAACAGCAAAGAGGAACAGGTGTGTGTGTGTGTGTGTGATAGATGTAGGGATTGATGGACAGTCAGTCAGTTGGTTGTACTTGTGTAGTTACAGTATCTGTCAAAATATTCCTGAAGTGCTTTCCAGATGTTTTTGTGACAATGGCACACATGCACTTTAAATATATCTGTAAGATCTTCAAAGTCTTTAATGAATTAGACATTGTTTTTCTTTTTCAATGAAAGGAGTTCATCTCAGCACGTGTCCGTGACACCTGGATTGGCCTGACAGACAGTGACATAGAGGGGGAGTGGAGGTGGGTTGATGGGACTCTACCAATCACAAAGTAAGAAAAATACATCTTAAGTAATATTGGCAACCTGGGGGAAACCTAAAATGCCATAAGCATGTGATGTAGACTCTGTTTCTGGGAGATCCTGACTTAAATGACTTGTTTTCCTGAGATAATGATGATACATTTTAATTCGATATCTATATAAAACTATATAACAGAGAATGACATGTAATAATGCTGATAACAAATAAAAGCAACGCTTGTATGTTGCACCAATTACAGAACCCGGAGGTGTCATTTGTGTATAGAGGGAATGTGCACTCATTTTACTAAAGCATTTTTTTTAAAACGAGCGCACTACTTATTAAGACGAGCGCACAATTTTGTACTACGAGCACACATTCTTTCGATATACAAAACAAAAATCTTGACAATGACACCTCCTGGGCTCTGTAACCATTAGCAAATGTTTGTAAGTTTATGTTGTCGCTTCATTTGTTCTAGGTTCTGGATGGAGAATGAACCCAACAATGCTGTTATGGGTGAAGACTGTGCCAAGACTTATGGAAAACAATGGAATGATGCACAATGCTCACTACACTTTAGATGGACTTGTGAAAGACAAATATAGATTTTCCATGACACCATATATCAGAAGATACACCAGTCAAAAGTTTGGACACAGTTGTTCATGGATTTTTCATTATTTCGACCATTGTCGAATAAGAACCAATAAGGTTAAAACTATGAAATAGTATATGTAACGGTATATAGAATTATGTAAGCAAGAAAAGTGTAAACAAAGACATGTTTTAGATTTTAGACTAGTAGCTTGATTTTGCATCGATGAGATTTTCACACATTTGACATTCTCTCAACCATCTTTAGGTAGACATCTGGAATGCTTTTCCAACAGTCTTGAAGAAGTTCCCATACATGCTGAGTCTGCTTTTCTTTCAATCATATTAATTCAGAAGCATTCCATGTGATTATACCTCATAAAGATGGTTATGATAATGCCAAACTTCTGACGGGTACTGTATATTTGTCACAATAGGATTTTTCTCTTCTCTATGTCTTATGAAGCCTTCTCTGATCATTTGTTTTATGTCTGGTACAATGTGTGTATTCTCACTTGGTCTAATGTGAAAACATCTTGGTATTGTCCTACGTCTTACAAAGACATTTGAAGTTACTTCTTTTATGAATGACTAATATCAGCTATTTTAACCAATAAATAAATTGACATTAAATAATAAGAGTTATTAATTATTTGTTGTAAATATCAGATTTCAATCTGTAAATTGTGTAATTGATTCAGTAAAACACTGTATTATGGACTATTAAAGACATAATATACATATAACATTCAGAAAAATACTATGCCCATTGAAAGATTTACCACTAAATACCTGCTGTATCAATTTTGATACAAACATTTTCTGCTCGATTTTACACCAAACTATATTTTACAATTTTCAGAAATTTCTAAGTTTTTTGAACAATATAATTTTTATCTTAAAATATTGATAAATATGTAAAGGTAAATCTCACCATAAAAGTATAAAATTACCAATATCCTTGACCTTTACATAATCAGCAGGGTACTAATGAGATTCCGCCATTTTGAATTCTAACAAACCACATGTCAGAATTGTTGTAGTGCAAAAGGTATCCAACAAGGGGCAGTGGACAAGTAATAGATTGTATACAACAGGGTTTTTATGCAAAGTTTATATCTCATGGTGATGCAATGGGTCTCAGAAATGTATGTCTCAAATATGATATGCACAGCATTAGATAGATAGATAGATAGATAGATAGATAGATAGATAGATACTTTATTGATCAAGTCAAGGTCTCAGTAGCATACAGGCATCACACACAACATGCACTTACAACAGAAATGGTAAATATATGTTTAAACATATAACTAAACTCCACTGTACAATAGAGACAGTAGAAGATAAGAAAAACTAACAAAACGAAATACTAAATATACTATATAAATAAAATTTAAAAATCCACAGTGTGGTTGAGGGTGATCAAGCATGAGACGCTTGCAGTGACAGGGCCGGGACTGGCCTGTAGTTCTGCATGATGAGGTGCTCAAGAGGGTGAGTGTCATGGTGAAGGTGAAAAAGCAGTCCAACAGTAGTCCTGTAGTTCTGTGTGCATGGTAAGGTGCTGAAGAGAGTGAGTGTCATGGTGAAGGTACAAAAAGTAGTCCAACAGTAGTCCTGTAGTTCTGTGTGCATGGTAAGGTACTCAAGAGAGTGAGTGTCATGGTGAAGGTGCAAAAAAGTCCAACAGTCCAACAGTGCAACAGTGCAAGAATAAGGTCTAGAGACCATGCAGCATAAATAATATGGACAAATAAGAGAGTAAAGTATAATGTAGACATGGTAATATAAAAAACTATGTCAGTGCAAGAATAGGTTGAGGTAATAGGGTTACAGCCATTCAGTATTGTAGCAGAAGCCATCGGTCATGTGTGCTAATATAGCATGAAAAGCAGTGTAGCAGTAAAACAGTAGTAAAAACATTAGGCTGTGGACAGTAGTAAAACAGTAGTAAAGCAGTAGTGGGCAGTCAGTACTCAAACATGGAGAGGGTGGAGAGGCAGACAGACTATGCAGAGAAGTCTCTCTCTCCTCTTCCCTTTAGTGAAGCATTGAACAGTTCAATGGCCCTGGGGACAAATGACTTCCTCAGCCTTTCAGTTGTGCATGGCAGTGAGCGAAGTCTCCAGCTGATTAAGCTCTTTTGCTTTTTAATAGTGTTGTAGAGTGGATGACATTCATTGTCCAAGATGTTGATCAGTTTGTTCAGGGTCCTTTTGGCAGATATTGAAGTGAGGCACTCCAGTTCAGCTCCCACTACAGAGCCAGCTTTCCTTACCAGCCTGTCAAGTCGCCCAGCATCATTCTTCTTTGTGCTTCCTCCCCAGCATACCACTGCATAGAAGAGGACGTTGGCAACAACAGACTGGTAGAACATCCTGAGGAGTTTGCTGCACACATTAAAGGACCGCAGCCTCCTCAGGAAGTACAGCCTGCTCTGCCCTTTCTTGTAGAGTGCGTCAGTGTTGGCTGACCAGTCCAGTTTATTGTTCAGGTGGAGACCCAGATACTTGTAGGTGCTTACCACCTCCACATTGACCCCATCAATGGAGACTGGTAGCAGAGCGGGCTTAGACCTTAAAGGGTTTTAAGCCATTTCCACTTCAAGGTAAGCAAAACAGTTTTCACTGGATGGCCACACATCTGTGAAGTTCTATATGAGCATATAATTGCTTGATCATGCCATAGCTGATTTTAACCTTAGACTGTATAAAATAGGTTTTAAGTCTACATTGGATGGTTACAATTTTATGACTTATAATCTAGTTCTCAAAGGAGAATGTGAATTAGATTGTTACTTCCGAAACCTGAGTGGGCTGTGACTGTTAAGGTCTTGGTATGGATGGCTCCCTGCAAAGTTCCCTTGTTATACACATAGCATAACACTGTTTGAGTATGTACAGGCTTTATTTTGCTGCCATTTTGGTAAATCAAAAAGAAAAGCCAAACGAATGTACACAAATACCGACAAATTGGCAAAAAAATGTAAGCACCTGTCAACGGCAAAAGCCCGTAAATTCAGAACATCCGATGAGATGTCACCTCCATACTATATAATAGAATTTGATAAAAAATAATATGAAATCCATTTAAAAAAATCAAGATTTTATCAGTTATATGTATCAAATGAGAAATGGAAAAGTTCACCAAAATATACCTTAATAGGGCAACGTATCCCAGGAGATACAACTCATAAAATCCAAAATATCCAAAATATTTCAAAAATGAGTGTGGAAATGTTTTTATTAGGTGCAAATGAGACAGAATGTAACATAAAATGATTTACTACTATTTTTTCACTCTTGCCTGTTTAAGGGTTAACCATCCTTCTTGCCAACAAAAAATAAGCTGGCATCTGCAGGGGAAGAGGAAGGGCGGATAGTACCTGCAGATAGGGACTCATCGGATGTATATCTCCATAGCTAGGCGTTCAGGGGGAGAGAAGGAATATATCCAAGCTCAATGAGGGCATGTTCCAGGGAGCAGGTTGATGGCGCAGTCATAGGGATGATGAGGTGGCCCTAGATTTGCTGAACACCGGCCTCAGATTTAGAGACTCCTCCAGAACACTGGACAAATCAGGAAAATCCCCAAGTCCTTCAGGAACAACAGATGAAGGATTAAGGGAAGACTTCAGACAGTGAGACAAACAGAAAGGGCTCCAGCCCAAAATGACATTCTTGGCCCAGTTGACATGAGGGTTATGTTTAACCAGCCACTGATGGTTGAGAACTATGGAGTTCTGAGGAGAGTCAATAAGATAAAACACAATCTCCTCACAGTGAGTGCCAAAAAGCATTAAACTCAACGGTGTTCTTGTAGTGTGCAGGTCAATTTTGGGTTCTAAACTTATAAACTTTCTACATGTTTATTATTTTTATAGTCAGTAAAATAGTAGTTTGTGTGTGATTAAGTAATTTATTGTTTGTTATAGTTAAAGGAGAACTTGGCAACTATTTCAACGTAATAAACCCATTTAGAAATCATTTGGTTGATTAAATGACCTGTTCCGGTAAAAAATGGTGGCTTTCCCCGCTGCCCCTAGTGTCCCCAGGCGGAAAACCAACCTTGCAACATTGAGACTACCGTCCTGGAAAGAGAAGTGAGAAACTCGTTTTAAATCGTGTTTCTTATCTTGTAACATCCACATTGTTCTGCCGAACTTATGCTAACCGTTTCGCTAGCTTGTGAAAAAAAATCCATGTGCTTTATCGTTACCTTTTTCCACAGTTTGAAATAGCATAATGCACAATTTCTCCAGCAGAGGGGGAAATATAGCTAATCCTACCAAGTTTCCCTTTAATTTACATTATGTGTTGTGTGTTGACAATAAATTACCTTTCATTACCAAATAATTAGATCAAGGTCAGTGTTCAAATTACTGCATGCAAATCACTAAATGGTATGCAGAAGGGCCTAATCTTTAAGCCATCTGATGTGGCTACCCGATACTTTCCCGTGTTTATGGGATTTCTTTGATAGTTGCAAAAGGGAAAAAAGTGAAGATATCCGCACACTGTCTTCTGTATTCCCAGTGTTATTTAATTAGTATGTTTCAACCACTCAGGTCTTCATCAGATACACCATTACTGTTGCAATATCTCTGCGTACATTCCTACATTACGTCTATTTTTTGATGGTGAACATTATTTGCTACCACATATATCCTAAGCTGCTATTATATTAGGCTGTGGGCTTTAACGAGCGCATTTGGGGTAGCCTATCCTACATCTAAGAAATAATTATTGAACAAATTGCAATCTACATGCCATGACAAAGATTACCAGTAGCCTACTGACCGAATATTAAATAGATTTTTAAGTTAAACTACTAGTGTGAACATTGCGCTTTCATCACGTTAGCACACTATGATCACAGTTATGTCTCGTCAAAATTCACTGATGAAGGAAGGTTAACTTTATCCCAGAATAAACCACACTCGTTTCACTTACAGATAGGCTATAACTGAGGAGATGAACTTGGCACTGATCCTAGTGTTTTCTATAGCCTATTTGTTACACACAAAATCTTTGTTTCTAAAAACGTAGCAAAGGGTTTTGGGCAACCTATGGCCTTGTTCATTTCTCTTGTGAGTTAAATGTTTTCATGCAGATGTCTGGAAAATAGGTGAGATAACAGATCATGCATGCGTGTTTTAGTGTAGGCCCTATTCTCTGACAGAATGTGTGCAGCATTTACTTAACAGTATTTACGAAATTGTCCTGCCGAACCACCGCTGAGTTTTAGGCGAAGCCCCGAATGTTTTGAACTCTTGGTTACACCCTTGATCACAAGCATAACTAAAGCTTTTTTTTTTTTTGGGGGCAGTATCTGTCCCTGTCCCCCCCAATATTGAAGACACCGTAACGCCCCTGGGTCAATGGAACTTGAAAAGCTGTGATAAGTCATGATGCTCAGTCTGAAATGTTGGGCACGGTTTAACCCATCACACATACTGTAAGGTAAACTCAGGTAATATGGGTAATGTCTGTGGGACACTTACAGTTGTTGTCCATTGCTTACACACTAAAAACAAATGCTTACACCAAAGCCTCAATACCTAAACGTCTTAAAGCATACCTTAAACACTGTGTAAACATAGCCTAAACACATTTTTTGCATTGCACATTGTTTGCAATTCTGCAACACACTTATTGCGAAACACTACACACTGTTTCTTACATTAGATACTTTCTTCAAAAATGAAATCTCTTGTTATCATTGGGAAACACTTGCAAAATGCAAGCACATCTGGTAATTGGTAATACATTCATACCGGACAACACTTACAGAAAAAATTGAACATCAAATAGTAAAGGCTTAGCATACAAAAATATTTCAGGTGTGCACTTTTTCATTGAGTGCCTATGTACAGTTCTGTGTTTTTCCCTTTACACCCCATTTCTAAAACCTATTGAAGACTTATTTTCAGTGGGCCAATGAAAAGTATATGACCACCAACCATATACCTGCATGTCTCTTTAGCAAGCAACGGAAGGGGCATGCAGAGACATTGAAGTGGGATCAGTTCAAGGGTGGATATGGCACACAAGGTGATATTTTCCCCGTTGCCTAGGCAGAGATTAGCCTGAAAAATCCAGACCCTGATAATCTAGACAGATTGAGGGTCTGGCAAAGAGCAATGTAATGCCCCAACTCGATGGGCGGCAACAAGCATGCATATAAAAATCTCACTGCACGCAATATAACATAGACCACATAGACAACATAAACCGGATAACACTAGACCATGTTTACACTGAATGATTTCGGACTTCAACGCAATCGGATAACACTACGACCATTGTGTACTGTCCTCCAACGTTGCAGCGCTGTCTTCATCAGTTTAGCTGATTCCCCGGAATGCAAGGGGAAAAAGTAACGTGCATCATTGCTCTTTGCCAGAATGTCTCGCAGAGACAATTCAATGGATTTCCAGGGTTGGCAGAGATCACATCGCCTGCGATGTCGACGAGAACTTGTGGCCAGATCTGAACGGAAGGCAGCATCCATAATCCCTCCCCCACACTCCACACACACACACACACACACACATACACACACTCAATAGCATTTCTCCAGTAGCCTAATTATTATTATTTTTATTTTTTTTGCTACAGTTTTGATTTGTTTAGATTATATTCACTTACAGTATTGCATTGATAACTCTGATTCTATTTTTCTTTAGTTCTGTAAGAATGTTTTTTTGTAGTCAAGTCAAGTTTATTTATATAGCACATTTCATACACAGAGGTCATTCAATGTGCTTTACATAAACAAAACCAAACAATAATAACAAATAAAAGCATAGAAGGACAATATAGTCAAAAAATAGTTCAAAAAGGTAAAGATCATAATAAAAAGAAAACTTAAAACACACAAGGTAAAATCGTTTAAAAATAAAGAATAATAATACCGGTAAGCAAAAAAAAGTAATAAAAGTAATAAAAGTAATAAAAGACAAAGTAGAATAATTATCAAGGCAGATTCAGAATTTGTAACTCAGCACAGTTAGCAGAAAGCATCTGAGAACAGTTTGGTCTTAAGTCTAGATTTAAAACAGGCTACAGTTGGGCCCTTTTTGATGTCATCTGAAAGTTAGTTCCAGAGCTGAGCCGCATAGCAGCTAAAAGCTGCCTCACCATGTTTAGTTCTAACAGTAGGTTTTACTAACAGGTTTTTCACCTGGGACCTGAGAGGACGAGAAGGTGTGTACTGCTGAAACATATCTGATAGGTATTTACTGTAGGTCCTGCTCCATTTACTGATTTATAAACAAAGCAATAGTGTTTTAAAGTCAATTCTGTAACTTACTTGAAGCCAGTGCAGGGACTTAAGAATTGGAGTAATGTGGTCAATTATTTTAGTTTTTGTTAGAATCCTAGCTGCTGCATTTTGTATCACCTGAAGCTGTTTAAGTCTTGTTAGGAAGGCCTGTGAACAGTCCATTGCAGTTATCAACCCTGCCAAGGTTGTAAGAACTTTTGTTGCAAAAAATGTAAGCTGATTACTGCAGAAATTCTACTTTTGAGTTTCACAGAATACTGAGTGAGAAAATTACAATAAAATTACTAAAATTTAACCTGTTTCTCACAGGTCCACACATAGTGTGTAGAGCATGGTTTATCATCCCATTTAGTATTGTAGAGAAGGGCACAGTCCTGGTTACCTTGGTAGTCATTTGGCTGGCCTGACCACCAGTACCTGAAACAATAATTAGATTTTACCACAAAGAACTTACAGATGGTGTTACACATTAGCAGTTTTTCCTGCCTTTTACCAGTTTTTATTCCCCCTCCAACAGCAGTTATATCTGACTGAATGGTATGGCAGTCCATGTTAAACCATGTTACAGTTTTTCACAATTGCTAAAACATATATATATATTTTTAACCTGACACCCTTCACTATTAAATCTCACGAAACCGGCACCGACCTCATCACAAGTTCACCCCTCTTCCCCCATTACTGTACAATCATTTTTATGCACCATAACATGCATACATAGTCGTAATATACCTCGTTTTAAAGCTAAGAGTCTCGGGAATCGCTCAATGTTAAGCTTTCTATGACAAAATGTGTTTTGTGCATTACTGTATTTGATTAATTTCACTATGCATCTTATCAAACTGCTATTTGTCTATACATCTTATCAAACTGTGAATTTGTCTCTTTCACCTGGTTGTCGTTGACAAATCGAATATTTGATTGTGGTTTCTGCAAGCTCAATATGGATAGGTCAATAGTTTAATGCAGACTTACGTCCTTTCGAATTTCTTACAGGTTGGGTCGTTGTTGCCCGCAACACACTTGAAAGGCAAGTAAACCTAATGAAAAACGGCACTAACGGCACCAACGATAATCATTTCAGAGGTTTTCGATTGACCGTAGGTCGGAAAAGTGGAAAGAAGATTAGCTTCTAGGCTATAACTTTTTTGTTTTGTTTTACCATGACTGATTTTAAAGATGATCATGTGTGGTAGTTTCAACATTAACACGACCTGATATCACTTGTGAGGATGATATTAATAATAATACATAAATAAATGTTTAACTTTGATGACTTTGAAGGCGAAGGAAGTGTGAGAATAATTTCTGTGTATCTATCATATTCAAGATTCAGTTCGATGGCTAACGTTATGAAGTTAAGTCTGAGTCTGCGCAGTACTGGGGGGACCAACTGAAAAAACTTTCAATTTGTGTCAGTGCCCTCCCATTGAAAACGACGGAGTCTGTTCGTCCATTTCTTTTACTGTCTATGGGAATCACGCATATCGGCGTGATCACATGACTCTCCCGGTCAGATTGAACCCACCCATGTGTCTCTGCGACCAATGGTTCAGGCACCCCAGCTTTGATTGACAAAACTCAAGCATACAGCAAACCTCGAAGACAGTAGGGGTTAAGTTATTTAGAGACCTCAGACCAGCCTCAGACGAGTCCAGGAAGTCCTGCAGTATCACCGAGTACAGCTGTTACACGAGGGTCTGGTATCCCTTTGTTATGACGCACTTCCTTCACTCTCCATAAAGAGTAAAGTAAATTATGTACTTATTTCCGGAATTGACGTCACTTCCTGAGGCTGGTCTGAGGTCTCTAAATGACGTAACCCCTACTGGCTATGGTTTAAATTTCCTTCCTATTCATTAAAATGAACATGATGACTGACGAAATAAATTACTCGAAGACGAGACCCGGATATCCGAATAGCTGAGAAGCAGACATTTACGGTGATATGCGATTTCACCGTAAGTGTCACGGCCTTGCCTGGCTCCTCCTCCTGTCTGTGTGCTGCGTCTGTCTCCTACAGGTGAGCTGGGCGCAGGTGTTTGGAGTCGTGCAGACGAGACCGGGTTGTCGACGCCGCCGCTCCTTCTGTCCCGCACCGTTTAGGATTTTGTTTTGCTTATTCACTACACTGCATTACACTGATTGCTTTATTTTTCAAAGCCAACTCCATTACTGACTTTACTTAACCCATTCTGTTAAATTCTATTCATTTAATAAATCTAATATATATCGCCATTCCGCATGTGGCCATTCCCTAATCTGTTGCTTGCTTTGAGTCAGGCTTGTAACAGCTCCTACAGAACACCCCTCAAATGTCATGAAAAAGGTTTCGTAGCTACATTTTGATGGGAAATTTTCTAATGCCTACTGACAATAAAAGTCTTACTGCGCAAGAACACCTGTGAGTAGAAGCATACTGTAATCTTGGTGTCAAATGAAAGCTAATATTCTGGAGATTCTAGTTGTATCTACATTTGCATGGCAGTGATTGTCATAAAATAAAAAAAGGATTTCTTTTACATATGAATCTGCTACTGTGGCTGTTATCTAAAAATGATACTGAGCTAAACGCATAGGTATTTCAACACAAATAAATTTGTGAAAAATCCATATTTACTCTATAGTCATCTACTTTGAGTTACAGCTTCACATGACCTGGTTTCAGGCCTCAATTGTGTTTCAAGGTCACTTCAAGTGACCTAGAGTTCCCAAATGTGGGCAGTTCCAGAGATGTATGTTACTGGCTCAAAGGCAAAACAACATTCCAGCCGTTGTCAGTGCATCACACTGACTGTTTCTGAGTATTCTACTGGGTCTCAGCTTTCCAAAGAGTCCATGTATTTGATGATGGGCCAAAGTATGTGGAAGCAGTGTCCATTTAAGTAAATGATGTGCAATGTAAGGCAAAACACTCAAAATGGGGCCTGAATTTAAGAGTTTAAGTCAAAACTATAAACACAAATCCCAAATTTCAAACTACCTTCCCAAAACCTTTGCCAACCTCTGCAAAACTGAGAAATTGCCTCAAAACAGTTGCACCTGTGCTCAAAACCAAACACTATCTTCAGATCAAAATAAAAACAATACTGAGCAGTGATTGGAAAACACTGTGAGTGCTCATATAGCTCCAGGAGATATTTTCATTGTTTACATTATAGTAAATGCATTTTGCATCTAAAAAACAAAAAAAGACTAAAGCAAAATTATTTACAGTTTACAGTTTTGAGAAAAGGGTGGGAGGTTTTCAAAAAATATGTTTTATCAATTGTGAAAAACTGTATACTGGAAAAGACAGGCATTTCAGTACTGTAAATGAGAAGTACATTGCAGTCTACAGCCTACAATGTACTCTGAATGCCTCACTGATAGTTTCTGTCCATTGTTGATATGAACCTGCACTGTTCAGCACTGTAAATCAAGGACTGCACTGCTTAAAGGAGAAATTTTTCACATAAATCTGTTCCTCGAAATCACCAAGTACTGTCGGTACTGAAGAAAACCTGAAAACAATTGGTTTGACCTAGATCAAGTGGAGGTTGTCGAGTAAGAGCTTCCAGGCAGCTACGGTGCTAAACTTTGGGGGAATGTTCATGAGCCCCCATATTCATGCCTCCAAAGTGTAGCGCTTATAGCTGCCTGGCTTCTTTAGCACCAACAGTACTCAGAGAGTTCTCCTTTAATATACCATTCATAAATCATTCATAGCTCATGATTCTACTTTAAGGAGTTGACACACAAATCTGTGTGTTTTCCTAGAGTCGATAGACAGAGAGGATGGACTTTATGGTGATTTCCTCACTCACCTTCTTGTCAGTGGAGTCCCATCCACCCACCTCCACACCCCCTCTCTTTCTCTGTCTGTGAGACCAATCCAGCCTTCCATTCGACGAACTGAGAGGAAGGTCTGTGATAGTAAAAGAAATTTCATACATAGCCTGTTTCTTCTTCTTTGTGTTTTCTTTGGTGATTGAACTAGGAGAAAAATATATCTCCATTTTGTCTGAGTAGACTTTACCTCTCTCTCAAATTTGAAGGTTTTTCTCTATATCGGCTATGTAATATGGGGCAAGTGTTAACTAATGGACATCACCATCAAGCATGGCCACTTTGTTTACTCGCATAAAGAAGAAAACTGTAAATAGTCAGAAAAATCTTTTTGCCATGTTTTCAAGGGAAATGTAATAATTCAAGCTATGAATAATATACATTATTACAGTAAAGGAGAACTCTGGCGATTTTCACATAGATCTCCGTTTGTCAATGTCATCAGGTAAACAAACAATTGTTTTTAACAATTTACATCTTTTACATTTACATTTACAACTCCAACATCTAAAGCAACCAGATAATGTTCTCCGAATAATGTTCTGTGGTTCATTCATTTGAAAAGAAGTTTCCAAAACTATTTTGTAAATGTTTTCAACATAGCATAGGGTCTGCGCTTCTCTTAGTTAGCAGGTCTGTGTACATGCATATGACTGTCTCTACCTGTTCCTCTTTGCTGTTGATGATCACCAGGTCGGCTCCTCTTTGTTTGGAGTCCTCCCGGGCCTCATACCAGGTTTTCCTCACAGTGGAGAAAAAATAGATGCTGGAGCGAAAATACTTCCAGCCAGCTGGTGAAATTAGAGCTATTTAGACCTGACTGGATTTAAACCCAACTGGAACATTCAGCGGTGAACTCCTCTCACCTGGTCAAACATAGGTCAATCTGTCCAACCACATCAGTGCAATTGGTCAGTAGCAGGTCTCCCTCAACTAGAGAAGTGTAATTGGTCTGTAGAGCACTCTCTTCAAGTAATCTAGTGTAATTGGTTTGTTCTTGTTTCTCTTCGGTTAGATCAGTGGAATAAGACTGCAGTATGTCTCCCTCTTCAGGTAGATCAGTGGAATTGGCCTGTAGGATGTCTCCATCTTCAATCACATCTGTGAGATTCATCGGAAGCTGCCCTGACTCTTCAGTGACATTGGTCATCAACAGTTTTTGCTCTTCATCTGCATCACAGATTTGCATCATGTCTGAAAAACAGGTGTCTGTTAAGGGCCATTCACACAAAGAACAATAACTATGACAACGGCCACACAAACTATGACGATAACAAATGCTTATGTTGTTATACTGTAGTTAAAGTTAAAGTTATCTTTTAACAATACATGTATGGTACTGAGCAACCTATAACATACAGTCTGAAGTGTGATGCGCATGAACATTTAGGGTGTGTCTGAATTTTTTGCATTTGAGTCTTAAAAATGGTCTTTGCGCCAGGTGCATAGTTCAGAAGGGATGTTTCTTAATTGATCATGGGTATGGACCCTTTCAAGAGAGTTCCATTATCAGCATCATAGTTAGCCCCACAAGACTTCCTTTTTAACATTCCATACATTCCATATGTTATCTTAATGCAGAGGAAGTAGATTGGGGCCCAAATAGAACGTTCAAGCATTGTTTTTGTTTACCTTGTTGAAAGGGTCTATAGGTGTTAATCATACACTGTTTTACTCTTCATATCTGCAACCACCCCAGCCGCTAAACTGTGCTAAACTCTTTTGCTGCTGTATCCACTAGTTATCAGAAGCGAATGAACGATTAGGGACTCGCAATGGAGAAGCAGAGTGATGTAAAATCACTTTAAAGACAACCGGCGATTTTTCACATAGATCTCCATTTCTCAAGATTACCAAGTACTGTTGGTACAGACTACGTGAGCCCCTGTGTTCATGTCCCCAGAGTGTATTGCCATAGCTGCCTGGCTGCTGGTTTAAAACATAACACCAGGTTTCTGGACACCCATTTATTAGTAAATAGGTCTTTGTAAGTGTCTTTGGAAAAGCGCTAGACAGACACACAAACAAATAAATAGAGCCCATCGTGGAGATGTAGAGTGATGTTAAATCACAAGGGGACAAAACCCACCCTCCACATTTCTTTTTTTGTGATTATGTTTTTTATTCACATTTTCTGCAAAAATGGTACAAACAGTAAACACAACATACATAAAATAACGAAAAGGAGGGAAAAAATAAATAAAAAATACATAAAATAAAAAAAGGGCAGATAAAGCAATAGATAAAAAGTAAGCAAATACATCATATTAATAAAGCAATATTTTCAATTGCACAGAGTGTTTTTAATAGATAGGTAGAGTCCCTTCCATGCATTTACTGTGGATAAGCTAGCTTTATTCAGTCTAGCAGTAGTCTCTTCTAATTCTGCCTTTTATATGTTCTTGTTAGTACTTACGTATTTTGATCCTGCATCTGCTTGTGGGCTCCTGTTTCCCGTATTTGTAGGTTCTTGAGAAAATGTTGTAGATACATTGCTGTAGATTTCCATCTCCATATTGCCTTACACTTTCAATTTTTTAATCTATAGTCAACAGATGTACATTATGTTTCTGTAAGGCACAACTGATCAGTGACTCTACCTCTCTAATTTTACAACATTTAATATGCCAGGCCAAAAGAGGAAGTCTCTCTAACAGGTTAAACGTTCCTTCAGCCACCATCAGGTGATCTTGGTTTTCCTGTTCCTTATGTCCTTATGTTCAACAACTAACTGAGGCACACAAACACAATGTTCAGTCATGAGTGTGTGCCTCCTGCAGGGATCAAACTAATCAATGTTATGCTGTTAGCCCTTTGCTTCAGTGATTTAGCTACAGGAAAATCTGAGGGAAGTGTAACTGCCACGTTAAATCAGTGAACAACAAAGCAGGTACTGTACAGGCGAAGGTTGGCAGGTAGCATCAGGGATGATGAGTGGCATGGATCACTCAGTCTTTATCTTTAGCGCCATGTTCCATTAGATTGAGACACTGCTGTTGCACATGCATCTCACCAGGAACATTAAAGAGGTAGGGGCCTTGTTTGGCCTTGATGCCCTCAGTCCTGCAATCACATCCTGATACCACCTCATATCAGTCCACCCAGTTTTCACATACAACCATGAGCAGACATACAGAGTAAAGATAGGACCTTTGCCATGCCAAATTTGCATAGACCAAAGATAATGCCTTTCTCATGAAAAACCAAAAGGCGGATTCATATTTAATCTCATTATCTCACTATTATTATACACAAAATACTGTAAGTATCAAAAAAATCTACTACCAGAAATATTTTTAAATGTTGGGTTGGTTTAAACCAATTCATCAAATCAATCAAATCAATTCATACTCCACATTCCATAAAAGATGGGGGCAGTATACCTCCAGAAAGTGAGTTGGTCTACCCTAGAGTAACAACCAAGAAACGTGTATTGCAGTTTGGCTTGCGGTTATGTTGCCCGCATACCGCCTCCCATGGCCGAAACTGGTATTATGACACCTGTCGGGCTGTGGCTAGTAATTTAGCATGCTAATTCAGGTTGATATCTCTGCAGCACTATACCTTGTCATTTTTTTAATGACATCATCACCCTTATTTCTTCTCATTCTTTTGATGTGTGTAACTCTTTTTTTGGATATTCTTACCTCAATTCTTACACATGGCACCTTTAAGGAGATTTGAGAGAGCTTAAAATGAAATTCCTCTAACCAAGCTCTCATATTTCAGAGTTGTGAGATTCAGACTCATAGTCCTTACGGCTACTCAAACTACAAGCATTCTTTGTGGTACAATTTAATGGATGAAATGACATAATCATAAGAGAACGCCGCTATAATGAGTTGAAAATACATTTAAACGTACTTACTCAAACATGTAATTATGTGGATACATTCTGAATGAAATAGGGCTCTAATATGTTTTGTTTGTCCAATATATTACAACATATTTTAAGAAAATTGATCAGGAACATAACAGGTCCTATCAGAACACATACGTTTTATACAATCATATTAGGCATGTAGTGCAGATTAGGTGTCTTCCCGTTTCTGTTTTTTTCACAACATTCACAAGAATCTTATCTATTTTGTGGAACACTTAAGTGAAGTATAGGTCTTATCTCTGCCCTGTCACTGGTTACAGAAGAGGAAGCTCTAAAGAAATGTTGGTAACACTTTACTTGAAGCTGGTGGATAAGACTGACATGACACTGGCTCCCTGTTTCCTATAGAATATTAAGGGTATGTTAATTACTTACAAAGCACTGAATGGCATAGCACCTTCATATATCTCTGCGCTTTTAATATCTTATATCAACCACAAAGGAAACTTAGATCTTCCAATCCTAATCTTTTAACTGTACCCAACGTGCTCCACAAGCAAAGTGGAGAAGCTGCTTTTACCCATTATGCACCAAAGCTATGGAACACCCTTTAAAAAAAAGACCTGAAAACATACCCGTATGTGAGCTTTCAGTTAACTCATTTTTATCTTGTAGATTACTTTTTTCGGATTATTCTACATTCAACTGCTGCTTAAGGTTTCTTCCGGGAATATGGGAGTTTTTCCTTGCCACTGTTGCCATATGGCGTGCTTGTAGAGGGTTAAGGGTTAAGGCTGCCAGTCTTCCGGTCGTTGTTCCTTAAACATCTGTTCATATAATCACAGCAAATACTAAGAACATACTAAGGCTAACTGCTTAGAGTCCACGGCCCACTTCCCCGATAACGACGGAGACACGCTCTTAAGAGGGTTTTCTACGATTCATCTTACGATCTTTCGTTTGGTTTTTCCGACTGTTTCCCGAACATGCTTTCAGGCGTGAACGCAGCGATGCACTGCTCTTAAGATGCTCTTAAGGGGAGCTGTCCAGGTTAATAGTTCTGAAATATCCTCTGATTTGACGGTGATGTCAGGTGACTGCACGTCACAGCTATAGGCCTACCATTTAAACTTCGGATCTACACATTAATTCACATCAATACGAAAATAGAAACACTTTGACAACTTGTGTGTGTGATTAGATAAATAGGCACTGGCAGATGCGATGGGTAGGCCTAAATAGATATCTTTGCATGTTAGCACAAGCAGTTAGCCTGGGTGCCAGCCGAACTTAGTCCCACCCACAACATTTGAGGTCGGGAAGTTCGGTCTGGCATTGCTCCGTTGTGGAGCAACTATGATCGACCCAAATCTGGCGGACCAATCAAATCGGGCTTTACGATGATGGACAGGTGAGCAACAGCGTCTCATCTATCACGTCATCTGAGCATGCTTAGGTTGATTATGTTTGCAACAAAATCGCTGTGGCTAGAAAGCGACAGATGGCTTCTAAGACCCCATATGGAAAATGCATATTATTTCAATGAGGTTTTATCACTGAAAACGATTATTATTAGTCAAGTCAAGTCAAGTCAAGTCAAGTTTATTTATATGGCATATTTCATACACAGAGGTCATTCAATGTGCTTTACATAAACAAAATCAAACAATAATAACAAATAAAAGCATAGAAGGGCAATATAGTCAAAGACTAGTTAAAAGGTAAAGATCATAATAAAAAGAAAACATAAAACACTAGGTAAAATCATTTAAAAATAAAGAATAATTAGTAAGCAAAAACAAAGGCAAAAGTAGTAAAAAAAAGTAATAAAAGACAAAGTAGAATAATTATCAAGGCAGATTAGAAAACTTTGCCCGAGGCACCCCCATTGAAAACCTGTTGGTAGCATCGGCTAACTAGCACCAGATTTCGGAGTGCAGGGGACAAGCCGAGATGAGCTATGAGACAAAAGTTCACACTCGGTATCATGTTTCAACACACTTAGGTCAATATCACACCGTAGCCTACTTCTCCTTTAAGGCATTTGTGGAGAATAAGGATAAGGTTTGTGTGTTTTTCCTACATTTCACGGTAAGTTATTTCATTGCTCTGATTGGTTAGGTCTATCCAATTGAGTGCAGAGGCATTCCCCCATATCGGTTGAAACACGCCCCATAATTACTTCCCAATAGAGCAGTATCAGACTCGTATTCTGACTAGAAATGAGTATGGCTATGTCAGGCTAACAAGCAGTAGCCTGTAGGCCTAAACTCACATGCTAAAAACAATAAGTCATGTATAATGGCAAGTGTTTGCCACTTTCCGACGTCTGTCTGACCCTTCAAACTAGCGCTGCAAGTGCATCAAGAAAGGTCCCGCCTTAGACCATCATAATGGCCAATCGTAGACTACGGTTTTGGGGTGGCACCTGGGGTGGACAATCGAATTTCAAGCCACCCCTCTGGCTCCACCCCTGCTATCTAGCTTTCTAATATATATGGTTGTGAACACTCAGAAGAAACGAAAGTGAAAGAGAACGCTTGCTCAATAGCTTCCTGTTTTTGTTAGCACTTCAGAAAAATGGCAGAGTCGATTTCAAGTAACGAGGACCTTTTAATGTGCTCAATTTGTTTGGATCTACTGAATGATCCAGTGACTATTCTCTGTGGACACAACTACTGCATGGGCTGCATTAATGGCTGCTGGGATCAGGAGGATCAGAATGAAATTTACAGCTGCCCACAATGCAGACAGACGTTTGCTCCAAGACCTGTTTTAAACAAGAATAATGTTGTTGCAGGGCTTGTGGAACAACAAAGGAAGACCAGAATGCAAGCTGCCTCTCTTGCTCTGTGTAGGCCTGCTGGACCTGGAGATGTGGAGTGTGACGTCTGCACTGGGAGAAAACTCAAAGCTGTCAAGTCCTGTTTGGATTGTCTGGTGTCTTACTGTGAAACTCACTTAAAGGTTCACAATGATATTCATCCAGGAAGAAAACATTCAGTGACTGATGCCACATGCCAGCTGCAGGAGAGGATCTGCCCCCGTCACAAGAAGGCGTTTGACATATTTTGTCGTACTGATCAGAGTTGTATCTGCTATCTGTGCATGATGGACGAACATAAAGGCCATGACGCAGTCACAGCTGCTGCAGAATGGGCCGACAAACAGGTGAGTAGACGTGTATACCGGGTCAGTGTTTTTGCATATTTAACATGTTTCATACACGTGTTTCAACACAGCATTTCGGTCATTGCTTTTACCTTACCATTATCGGAACTCCCCCCATTACCGTCAGTCCCGTATTTCCGCCGTCTTGCGTGTATGTGTCACTTAATATCCATTTCTATACAAACCAAGACGGCGGACTCCTAAAGAAACGCAACCACCCACACCATAGGTGTATCTTAATTAGCTATGTAGGCCTACCAAAAATGACAATTTACCGTGACTCGAAGAGCTGTAAATAGTGTTGTAAGGCTGCGTGTACACAACCGCTTGGAGCTCCAGTGGAATTTTAATTTCATGACGAGAATTCTCGGTCTAACCGTTCATATGTCGTTGAAAAGGCGTAAATAGGCGACCCATTAGGCCAGCACTATAACTCCGAGCGTGGTAAACAAAATCGGATATTTCAGGCAGTAAATGCTCCCAGAACCAAACCAGATTTTGTTCAAATCTACACACCAATGGCTACTGAAAAATGTAAGGTTCATTTAACAAATGTTATTTTGAAGTGTTAAAAAACATCGTTTTAGAATTTCTGAACAAAAGTGGTGATAATTGGGGGTGTTACGACCTTACCCACCAACAACACTCAGTAACAGTTTGTGATGTGTTAATCTATTAAATTCCCAACAATTTCCAGCTAGTTCTGGAGTAGGCTAGGCTATTCAACTAACCCGCTTGCTTTCCAGACTCAGACTGTGCAGTCGGCACCCGCTTCCTTATTTGGGTTGCCAGGTTTTAGCCTATGACAAAACGGTTGAAATTGAAAGTATAGTATGGGGAATCGTGCAATTTTAGGAACGGTTCATATAGATTTTTGCAACTGGTGATTTTTTACTTGCTAGGACCCCATTGAATACAAAACAACCTGTTTCCAATTTTTTTCTTCATTTTCAGTGCCAAAATTCAAGATGGTGGACAATATATGCAGAAAAATAATATAAAGGCTTAAAGTGGTCAATTTCTTTGATAAATATACATATAATAAGGTAGACAAGTGAGATACAGACTATTTACAAAAGATGTATTGCATCATTTGCCAAGAAATTTGGAGAAAAATGGGAAAAATAGAAAAACATTTAAAAAATCTGCATTTTGTTTCATTATTGAAGAGTTCAACAAAACATTGTCACTCAAGTATTTATCCTCACCACTGTCACTGTCTTTTTAATATTGGTGCACATCTCTTCAGAGCCTTCACACCTGCAAAGTTGTGTGAATGGTAAGTTGTTACTCTTGCAAGAACACCTTCTACTGCATTGGCTGGCAAGACAACAGCACTTCACAAGCTCCACAACAGCCTGTGGTGCTGGTGGAAGTTTTGACAGAACAGGAGCCCATTGCCCATCAACAATTTGCCTCCATCCCAGTGATAGTGAGTCAAGAATCTTTGGAGCAGGCACTGTATCTTGTGCCCAAACATTTGCTTGCCTGTGTGCTCTCAGAATTTCAATTTCAACTTAATTTCACTTATAGAGCATCAAAACATTACTCATGTCTCATGGCGCTTTACAGAGTGTTAAACATTCAGACAGAGCCAATGAGTAACAGAGGCGAGGAAAAACTCGCAAGAACTCGCAAGGGCCTGACCCATCTGCCTGGGGTCAGTTACAGGACAGTAAGGTCTATATACAGAGAATAGAACATGGTATTTAGAGCCACCTGAGGTATATGTTACAAAGTGGTTAGATGGTTACATAACCAGTATGATAATGCATGAATCCTATTTAGTGTTGAGTTCAAATAGTCCAGTGTAGGGGATGAATTGTCCATAGGGATTAGGAGTTGTCATCGGGCAAGTAGTGGGTCTCTAGGCTGCGCGGGTAGGAATCCGAGCATGGGGACAGCAATAGACGATGGTAGGACAATCATAGGGATGGGATTCCTTAGTTCCCGAGTTCCACTGAAGGGCTTTAGCTGTTTGAAAACCATGTTTTGAGGAGCTGACACACAAATTTCTCACATCCAGCTAACACGTCTGGAGATGGATGAGGACCTACTACAAGCCTACAAAGTGTGTTAATGACATCATCACGACTTGTTTGACTTAAAACAGAAACCTTTCCTTTCCCACGGGATAAAAGTAAATGGCGGGACAAACGGTTGTCTTTCAATTTCCTGACAGGATACAATAGGATACCCGATAGGTCCACCGACTCTATGCACGATGTGATTGGCTGGACCTAAGTTGGGTTTTTCCACCTCACAAGCCAACGGAGAGTTGCTAGACTACCTGGCTAGAAATTACATTTGCTGCTGCTAGGGTGCGTCAAGATTTCTAGGCTGAGATGTATCTTTTGTCGACGTTCTCCAGTGCCCATGATAATGAGACTGTCTTCGTTGATGTCTGGTACCCTGCGAAGGGCAAGCACCAAGACATCTGTGTGACGAGTAGATATGTGGGGTTTTGCCAAAAATGACTTAATGCTACTGCCACCTTTGTGTGTGTGAACTGTGACTGGCAGTTTACATAGTTCAACAGCTTTATGAGCAAGGTAGAGGACGAGGTTGGCTTTGGTTTCCTTCGATCCCAGAAAGCTTTAAAGTCTTTGATTGGTGTAGTCTTGTATTTTGTATCCCTTATCATGAGCTTTTTCCCATTGTATCGACCTGTCTCGTCCTGTCTTTCATGGAGTTTGTGATGGTATAGTTGTTAAATAATAAGTAGCCTATATGTCATTGTAGCCTCGTGCCTCACTTTCAACATTTTCAAAGAAGCATTCTGCCAGATCTTAGCAACAGTTTATGTCATTTTTCCTGACAACCATCTCCTGCACAACAGCCATGCCATCTATTAAGATGCTATCCAATGTGTGTGTTAATTGCACTGAGCTACTCTCTGTAGATTGTTCAGATGATGCTGTAACCAGTCACAATTCATGGATGAAGGCAGACTTAGCTGTAGTGGGCAGCATTAGGCTTGCATATAATCAACAAATTCATATGTTCCCACAATTTCCTGCAAGTCCTGTTAACAGAATTATTGAAGACCAAAGAGCTCATTGTGGACTTCAGGAAGCTTTCTATCTGAGGAGGCTAAAGAAGGTCCACTGCCTCCTCAGATCATGGTGAACTTCTACCCCTGCACCATCAAGCGTATCCTTACCAACTGTGTCACAGTTTGGTATGGCAACTGCTCTGCCCACGACAGAAAAGCATTGCAGAGGGTGGTGAAAACAGCCCAACGCATCACTGGTTCCTCACTCCCCTCCATTGAGGCCATCCAGGGCAAGTGATGCTTGCATAAGGCGCACAGCAGGTTCAGAGGAAGCTTTCCTGCAGCTGAACTCTAGCTCTGCATCCTGGTTGACAACCAACCTACAAAGCCACCCCCGCCCAATCCCTCCTTGCCTGTGCCTGTTGAGGTGTCCACGACCATAGCAATCTTGACAGGGACAACAACCTCGTCCTCTATACTTTGTATATCACATTGCACTTTTCTTTTTTTTTTGCACTTCTGGTTAGACGCAAACCACATTTCATTGTCTTCATACTTGTACTCTGCAATGACAATGAAGTTGAATCTAATCTAATCTAATCTATTGTGGTGAGTGCAGAACAATACTTTAATTCAAATGATTATTAGGTTATGTGAAGGAAACTTTTAATCAGTCAATGTGTTTTTCTGGGTATGCCAATAAACAGCATAATGGTGGTTACACCAATCACTGGTTGATAATCATGACATCTCATGTCACCCATGGTCATATTTATTACTTAAGTCATTCAATTTTATTAGAAAATGTATGTATATAATGATAATACCTAACATATATCCATTTAAAATGTTTAAAAAGGCGATTATTTGCAATTTTTGGTGATATAGCCGCCATCTTGGATTTTGGACCTGTGCAGTCCGGGAAAAAATTGGAAACAGGTAGTTTTGCAAACTATAGGGTCTGAAAGGTATGAAATGTTCCAAACACCTTTTTTTGCTACATATCGCCCTGCACTAGTAAGTGATCGTGTATGTACTGTAGGCTTAGATTTTGATGCAGTAGGCTACAGACTAAACCACATGTTGCTTTCTCTGCTTTTTACCTCATAGGCCTAATAAAATATTCACTTAGCAAAGATAATGTCAAACTATTCTGGCAACGTCTCGTTTCATAACTTGATTGCATTTTTGTCCGCTTTTCATCACATTATTATGACCATTAAATGTAGGCTATTTTGCACGCTAAAATCTGATTCATCACAGGTAAACACAATAAAGAATGGGAACGTAAATTGGATTATGTATTCTAAGTTGTAATTCCTCTGTATGTCCTGTTGGTGACCTCAGTGAGAAGCACTGTTAAGACGCTCTTAAGGCCCATTCACACCAAAAACGATAACGATAACGATAACGATAACTATAAATAAATATCGTTCTTGTTAATATGAATGACGACGTTCACACATAAACTATAACGATAACGACATGAAGAACGTTATCGTTGGGGATCACTTTCAGAGTGATTTTCACAACGATAAAATGCTAATAGCCAATCAGAACCCATCGAATTTTAGCCCTCACATTTATTAACACAATGAGAGACTTTGTTTATCGTTGTTCAGTGTGAACGCTTTTATCGTTATGGTTATAGTTATCGTTATCGTTCTTGGTGTGAATGGGCCTTTAGCCGATAACGAGTACTCTGGAGCACTTGTAGATCTACGAGTGTTTTCACGATGCTCTTAAGCTACGATGGTTTCGGGAAACAGTCGGCAAATCTTAAGATGTTCGTAAGAGGGACTTTACGACGCTCTTAAGATGCTTTCGGGGAAGTGGGCCCACATCAACAAGGTCTAGTTAGCAAAGCCTATACTACTGCATCAACTTGTTGCGTTAGCCTCAAAATGTATTATTTTCTTCTCTAAGGCCATTTGTGATTCTCCAGGTTGGGGGTGAGGAAAGTTGCATGGTTCTTTGCAGATATATATAGGGCTGAGAAGGTGCACCATTCTCCCTACACGTTAGTTAACCGTCAAAATTACTTTTGAAGCTATTATATTAAGTTATAGCAAGGTTTTAACTTGCACAGGATGTTTTAACTGGCTACTGGTGGCTTTTGTGTCTGTTTCCCACCCAATAATTTAGGTTGGGAGCTAAGACCTAGCCTGATTTCCAGACTTACTTTGTTAAGAAAGTCTGGCCTCTCACAATTCGGAAACATTTCAAATCCTAGCATCATACACTTTGTGATAACTTCCAGCCTAACCAATCATATTGATCAGGGATTCCAAATGTTACCTACTTCACCTAACTTTTACAAACTGATAATAAATCTCATTGGCAGTCAGTCAGGAAGCAATGCATTTTGGTCTACCTTTGCTGTACATACAATTGCATCTTCCAACTGCTTATATAATATAGCCTAACCCATCGAGATTGCATTATAGTGCCAGCTATTTGAACAAAAAAAATTACATTTTTTCAAAAATACATTTTTTCAAGTCTATCAGAGAAATCTGGGTGATTTACAACCTGACTTAAATAACCCAATAATGGGCGGTAGGCCTACCCCATGGTACAAGACTGCGCTGATTGGACAATGATTCAGTGGTAGGCTAGATTAAACTGAAAAGGCTGAGGCATTAGACCAATAAGACTCCAGTAAACATACAATAAATGTTTGGAGGCTTGGTTAGTTTTTTTATTTTTATTTTTAATCTTTTCGCACAGTTGCCAATGGAATGTATGACAGAGCAGTGCGAACACAAATTGTTTTACAGGCTAGGCCTACTACAAAACATCTCCACCAGTTGGTACCAAATACATGCCAAATAATAGCCGATCTTTGAAAGCTTTTTGAAATGAAACGTTTGGAAATGATTCCGTTGTTGTAGGCTATAGCTACGTTTGTGTTTGGCCATTAAAATTCACTAGCCTACATAGGCCCACCCTTCATTCAGACTCTCTACCATTAAACATCTATTCCTTAAAAATGTTATTATGGTTGTCACAGCAAACATAAATTAAAGTCTGAGTAGCCTATGTAAGTTATTCATATATAGGCTGGCTAATCTTTTTTCTTTTCGTTCGTCTAATGCTATTTAATGTTAATGACGAAATCTTGTTTGCACACACCTGTCTTTCCCAAGCTGTGCAGTAGCCTACATGCTCCTGAATTCACACGAAACGAAACAGAAAGTATAGCTCCTGACCAGGGCCCAGTTTCCCGATAACGACGGAGACACGCTCTTACAAGGGTTTTCTACGATTCATCTTACGATCGTTCGTTTGGTTTTTCCAACTGTTTCTCGAACATGCTCGTAGCGTGAATGCGCGTGCACTGCTCTTAAGATGCTCTTAAGGGGAGCTGTCCACGTTAATAGTTCTGAAATATCCTCTGATTTGACGGTGATGTCAGGTGACTGCACGTCACAGCTATAGGCCTACCATTTAAACTTCGGATCTACACATTAATTCACATCAGTACGAAAATAGAAACACTTTGACATCTGCATGTAAGCATCCCAAGTAGGTTATATACCACACAGAGACATAAATAATTGTAATTATTTTAAGATTAGATTGTAATTTTTCGCGGTGTCACTTAAGAACACGTTTGAAGATAAGAAAGAAGTCGAGTAAGAAAGAGAGGAAATGTGTAGGCTTAGATTTTGATGTAGTAATGTCAAACTATTCTGGCAACGTCTCGTTTCATAACTTGACTGCATTTTTGTCCGCTTTTCATCACATTATTATGACCATTAAATGTAGGCTATTTTGCACGCTAAAATCTGATTCATCACAGGTAAACACAATAAAGAATGGGAACGTAAATTGGATTATGTATTCTAAGTTGTAATTCCTCTGTATGTCCTGTTGGTGACCTCAGTGAGAAGTACTGTTTTCCTTTTCTTTGCGTCTTCCGTCAAGGGTTTTCGCTGCTTCTTCGCCGGCTCTGCCATTATACACACGTTTGCAACAATCTCTAGCGTTTCGTTAGCCTGCCTCTGTGCTGTAAACTGATCCTGCTTCGGTCGCCGGGTAGGATACACCGAACTTGCAAGTGGGATATTCTTCCTACAGGCAGTAGGGGCGGGCGAGAGAGCCTTCATTCGCCCCGTAATGAGTCATTTAACCATATACCGACTTACGAAGATGATTCATTAACACGAAAACGTTGCCTGGTGTCCCTTTAATTACTGTTTATGTTTGTGTTTTAGTGTAGCGTGATTCCAATTTTAGTCTCGTGTGTAACCCTTCCTGTTGGTGTGTCCCCCCTTGTGCGTGTAGTTTAGGGTATGCCTTTGACTTCCATGTGTATGATATTCTTGGTCTGACTCCCTGAGGCTGAACTTGTCAATAAAGCTTAGTGAACAAAGTAGTGGTGTGGTCATTATACTATTGTCAAAAGACTCAGACAGAGGCCTCAGTGGGTGGGAGAGCTGCCTGCCCCTTTCCTGGAAGAGTTGGGGGGAGCAGAAGACTTATCCACGGGCAGGGGCTCAACAAGCTGATGCCAATGAGAGCCCTTATAATGGCTTAAAAAAAGCCTTTGAAGTCCCTGGGGCGATGTGAGAGGAAACGTGGGGCGGTGATCCGGGCCTGGCTGCTGTGGAGCCAGAGCAGGGAGGTCCCGGAGTACCTGCCCCCGCCGGGGGAGTTCGTGCGGTTGATGGCGGCCAATCTCCGGTCCTCCCTGGCGGATTGGATGGCGGCGGCCTGGCCGGCATTGCATCTTAGGCGTGGGCCCTTTGTCGCTTCATCGGTCAAAGCAGCGAGATGGAGTGGCAGCCTGGGAGGACGTGCCTGGTTTGGTCCTCACTGGGATCCCGAGCGGCGGGCTGACTTCTGGGTGGGGCAGAGGGTGGGCGCCCTCTGAAGTGACTGTCTTTCTCCTCTGGGTGCGCGTGAGAGACATCATGCAGTGTAGGCACTTGTTCCAGTTGGCCTGTTGGCCGGCGCCTTTCAAAAAAGCTGGTGCCCGCACTGGACCGCTAGCAGTTGTGGTTGTGCTGCTGTCGGTGAGTGTGCTCCTGCGGTGTGCGCCCCATGTGTGTTGGTGGTACCATGGACAGTTGGACTGGGTGGCGGAGTGCCGCACCGACGTTTGCCTGCAGCTGAGGGAGAGGCGATTGCCGAGGATGGCAATGGCATGCGAGGGGGCTGTGTAACGTCGGTGCTGTATGAGGACTGTGTGTTACGGTCCGACACTAGTGCATGCTGGGGGATTCTGGGAGAACTTTGGGGTTGTTTTTGTGTGTGTTTATGCCTTTAATTACTGTTTATGTGTTTTAGTGTAGAGTGATTCCCCTTTTAGTTCTATCTCCTGTGTGACCCTTCGTGTTGGTGTGGCTGTGTCCACCCCTGTGCGTGTAGTGTATGAGTGTCTTTGACTTCCCTAGCGTATACTGTGTTGGTCTTGGTCTGTGTCTCTGCTCCCGAACCTGTCAATAAAGCTTGCTGAACGAAGTATTGGAGTAGTCGTCATAGTATGATCCTGATAGCTGCGTGTTTTCTGTAGAGATTCATATCTTGCCTGCTGAGATAGCCTACCTGATTATAATCATTAAGATGATATAATTGTGATATAAATATATACCCGCACTACCAGACTCACCAACAGCTTCATACACCAAGCTGTAAGGATGCTGAACTCTCTCCCTCCTCTCCCCCCTCCACCCTCAGCTACATAACATCCTGGACATTGGACCCACAATGGCCGCCTGCACTACTCCACTTGCACACTTGAACACTTGCACACTTGTACACTTTACAACTTGGTGTTGTTGTCCTGAAAACACAACACTTCTGCTGCTCTTACATAACTTGCACCACTATGCCACTTTCTTTATTACTCAGGTCAAACAGAACTACCCAAGCCTCTTATTGGCCTGACTTTGCACTAGTTTTTTATTGACTGTCTATGCACAATTTCAACAAAATTTTGCTGCTCTTATTTTTTCATTATTATATGTGCCCTCTTATTTACTTATTTACTTACTTTTTTGTTTACTTGAATGTTATGTTTGTCTGTGGACTTAAAATTGGTAAAATATGTCTTGTCTTCACCGTGGGATAGTGAGAAACGTAATTTCGATCTCTTTGTATGTCTGGAACATGTGAAGAAATTGACAATAAAGGACTTTGACTTTGACTTTGACTTTGATAAATGAAAGTGGTTGTGTGTGTTTTTTATCATCAGAAGCAGATGGGCAAGACACAGATAGGATTCCAGCAGATAATCCAGGAAAGAGAGAAGGAGCTGCAGGAGTTGAAAAAAGGCTGTGGAGACTCTCAAGGTGAGTACTGACCACAGGAGAATGTTGGATCCTGGAAGTGTCACTTGGTCTTGTTATTTCAGGAGAGAGAGAAGGAGCTGCAGGAGTTGAGAAAGTCTCTGGAGACTCTCAAGGTGAGTACTGACCACAGGAGAATGTTGGATCCTGGAAGTGTCACTTGGTCTTGTTGTTTCAGCAAGCTTTGATGTCTCAGGATTACATGTTATCACGGTGTCATCAGTCATTATTGTCAGCACACTCCCTCTCATATTCTGATGCCTAATCTGCCACACAATAAGACCCACATTTCCGAAGTTGGAGTGCAAATGATGGATTCTATGACATATCCACGCAGCCGGTGATTGCTCATCATCACAGCTGAAATAGGGATTTGCCATTGATGAAATTAATTGTTATCCTGTTATGTGCAGGATTTCTTCATGTAAAAACGTGCTTCAGCTAGCCTAGAACTCATTTTTGTTCATAACCAATCAAGTAATGATAACAATGATGATCGTCCTTTTAGAGAGTAATAGTGTTGTCACAATACCAAAATTATTGTTTAGATACTGATACCAAGTCAAGAATTGTGATTTCGATGCTTTTTTGATACTTTTTTAAAAAGATATTTGATTTGGGGGCCCCCACCACCTTGACGTCATCAGTAATATTGAATATTATCATCCACACCAGTGGCCATCCTAGATTCTGCTCAACCCTATGAAATTCCAGTGCAGTCTGGCATGGCAAACCCTTGGCCTGTTAGTCACAAAGAGCCAAGGCAATGCTGTTGATGCATTGTTGATCCGTGACATGGATTGTCCAGAAAGACATGGTTTAACAGGAATTGACCTTATGCACAAAAAGCTCTTGTGGTAGCTCATTTGTTTCTGGTGTAGCTTTAGCTGTGTTGTATCGGCATCTTCTGTTATGTTCTGCTCCTTACATGCTCCGACAATGAAAAAATTGTTTGCCCAATAATAACTATTTCAACGCACGCATAAATCCTTTTACATTGTAGCATGGTGATTCACTAGATGCAACAACCAACCGGGTCCGTGTAGACACTAATTACATTAACAATAGCAGCAGGTTCAAACACATCTGGCTCTACTGGAAACAAATGAGTTACCTGAAGAGCCTTTCAAGCATAAGGCCTATTAGCCTTGAATCAAGTAAATTACACCATGAGCTACTTTTCAGCTTCACCTCCCTCTGTGTGTCTCCTGCCCTCCTCTTTGTGTGTCTCCTAACAGAGTTCTGCACAGACAGCAGTGGAGGACAGTGAGAGGATCTTCACTGAGATGATCCGCTCCATTGAGAGAAGGCGCTCTGAGGTGACAGAGCTGATCAGAGCTCAGGAGAAGGCTGAGGTGAGTTGGGCTGAAGGACTCCTGAAGCAACTGGAGCAGGAGATTGCTGAGCTGAAGAGGAGAGATGCTGAGTTGGAGCAGCTTTCATACATAGACGATCACTTCCATTTCCTCAAGGTAACATTGACCTGACCTCCTGAAACTGAAATTAAATGTAAAGTATGAAACAGGGCCTGATGTACTAAGAATTAGCGCCAAATTACCGCCTATTTGTAATAACGCAATTTGCACCTTAAAACATGGCATCTTATGTACAAAACAGACCGGACATGGATGAAAGCACATTTTGCATGCCACTGGAGCGCAGAATTGTGAACTGTGCTTTTCTTACTCATACATACATACTGTATACATTTATTGGAAGTTCGAGGGGAGTATCGCGCAAAAACATGGGAGGAGAAGTGTTAATAGTGATTGATTAGGTATTCCGCCACATGTATGAAAACGGCACACGTTTTGTGGTGAAAATGTTCCGACTTTTAAAAGCAGGTGTCATCCAAATTGCGGTTAAATGCGTCAATTAGAGAAACTTTCAAAGACAAATAAAATAAATAAAAATACAAAAAAAAACAGTAATGATAATGATGAACTGATTATGATTGTAGATAAAGGAACATTTCTAAAGGGAGATAGATTATTCCAGAATCGAGGGGCAGCAAAGAAAAGCCCTATCACCTTTCGCTTTTAGGTAGGATTGCATTGGGGACTGAAAGAAGATGTTGCGAGGAAGACCTTAGTGGCCTAGAAGGACCGTAGGGACATAAAAGGTCACAGATATACTGTGGGTGCCATCCCATTTAGGGCTTTGAAAACAAAAAGCAAAATTTAGCAAAACCTAATGAAGTGAAAGCTTAGTAAATGGCACAGCGTTTGCTTTCTGCGGACAGAAAAAACCTGCTATTTGTCTTTGTAGGTAACATGTGGCCCTGTGTATTTAGCGGATACATTTCTGTGCAACATAGACATATGCCCATATGAACAGTGTGTAATAAAATCTGTATTTGTGCTGTATGATGTGTGATTAGAGTAAAAATTGTTTGTATTGTTTTTAGTAAGTGCAGTATGTATCTAACATGTACTGTACACACTTAAATGCACTAATGCATAATTACACATAATTACACACACTAAACCAACTAATTCAGCAGTCTTTGTGGAAACAGAGTTGACTGAATATGCAGGTGGCCTGTCTCACCTTATGTGTGTCTCTTTATGCAGAATGCTGTGTCAGTCACTGGTGCTCCTTGCAGTACAGCTCCAACCAACATGGCCTTCAGGAGTTTCTCTTTTGAGGCTGTGAAAGAATCAGTCTCTGCAGTGAAGGTGCAGCTGAAGTTGACACTGGATGGCATCTTCAAGCAGGAAGTAGCCAAGATATCTACAGCAGGTTGGACAAACATCTAGAATTGACACAATCATGAACTTCTTTTAAAAGACACTGTCACAGTGTTTGAATTGCTATGGATTCATTTGACTCTGTATTTTCTCTGTCTCTCAACAGTGGCACATATCCAGATCATTCGGTCTTTAGAATGTGAGTCATTATGTTACATTCCCTTCAACAATAACACTTCCTTTCAGAGCTAACAGACCTGTCACAAATGCTAAAAACAAACATTTCCTAAAGTGGAGTACAGATGAAGATAATATATGCACATATTATCTTCATATGTACTCCACTTTGGGAAATGTTTGTTTTTAGCATTTGTGACAGAATGTGTGTTTGTTTTTTCTGTTGATCCTGGGTGATTGAGTGTCTCTGTGTTGGTTCCCAGATACTGATCCAGAACTCCCAGTCAGAAGAACAGACAGTAAGGGCATGCTACCACAAACCAGTTAGTCTTTACTGTTTTTCTTCTTCTAACAGCCTGCAAGGCTTTATATCTGGGGTCTAGCAAGGGAATGATAGTTTCACTGAAATGAAAGAGTGTGGCTTGGCTCCAGAGTTTGAAATGAAGGCCCTTTATATGTTATGTGTAAAAATACCTTAATATTTTCATGAAGGGTTTAGGAGAAAATTAAACACTGGGGGCCCTATCCTACACACAGCAAATCTTGAAGCCAGCCACTGAAAATGATAACGCCACTGACCAAGAAATAACTGATCCAAAGTAAAATGAGCAGCTCTACACTGCTACTGTATTTTGAGAGTGCACTGTGAAGTCATCTAACAAGTGATAAGACCTTATAGCAACGAGTCACAGCAACACAATGTAAAGTTTTATTGTTAGTAAAGTGATTCTCTGTTTCAGTGTCTGATATCCAGGCTGTTTTTCCTGAACCAGTTACCAGAGAGGAGCTATTGCAGTGTAAGTTGGACACACACACAGACACGCCCACAGACAAACTTTAGTTGTATTCAGACGTGCACTGAACTCTGTACATGATCCGGGCATCAAGTCACAATTATTTTACCTGGAAATCAATGACACTACCAGACCCCTAGTCAGGATGTCACACGGGTGAGAGTATTTAGTCTACAAAAAGGTCACACGGGTGAGAGTATTTAGTCTACAAAAAGCAAAGGTAAATTCACACCAAGCAAGGGGGTGTGTTGATGACATTCTGTGCGAAACTGATGATATTTCCTTGGCTTTGATTGTAGCCGATAAGTTTATGATCATCATAATCAAGTTCATCCATTTATTCTCATTCATGACAGACTAGCACTAATTGGCAAAGCCGGGAAGTTCCCATGAACATCCATTGCATCGCGATTTAACTGACTATAGGCTATATATGGCCAGATTGTGTCTATAGCCTTTATGTAGACCGGGCTACCGCTTGGTTGAGAACGATAACTTTTGGAAAAAGGACAGGTGCTAGACAAACTTTAGCCTATGTTAAAAATAAGACAGTCTTAAAAGAGTAATGTTTCAATCCCCAGGATCTTCGGATGGTAATTTGTTGCCCTTTTTAAGGAAAATAAAACTCATGTTTTCAGACTTTCTTTTCATTTCAATGAAATGGACTTGCCATAATTATTAGCATTATCATCATTATTGATTGATATATTGTGTGTCATACCCCGACCATATATTGTGCGTCAAGCCTGGCTACTCCCCTCACTTGAACCACACAGAGTATTTACTGCAGGTATGAACCACTACCAAACTTTGTAGAATGGAAGACAAATATGTTCTTAGTACGATTCAATCATTAAAAGTTTGTACCACAAACTTCTCATTGGTTTGATAGTAGTCCCTAGTTTCAGAAAAAAACATGCAAAATAAGTGATATTGAGGGTCTCAAAACTCAGTATTTTCTCTAGAAAGATAATCCTTTTTTAATGGTTTCCCAAAAAAGTGAAGTCTCTAAAACAAAAGGCCATGATAATAATAAGGATAAAACAAGGCGTGTTTGCATTTTTGTATCATTTTCATGCAACTGAAATGTATGAAAATGCATCCCCATTCACAGAATAAATGCATGTAGTTACAGGTGTTTTAGGAACATAACAAAAGGAACAAAATACTATGCTGTGTTTCACCTGAGGGGCCTCTAAAATCTATTGTTTATTGTAAATGTTTATTTTGGTGTTCCCAAAACACCTGTAACTACATGCATATTCTGTGAATAGGACTTGCTACAATATTGGTACTTTACAGATTTTGATTTAGATTTTGATTTTTATGGTCCTACTAGATACCCCACATACCATTTCAGTTGCTTGAAAATAACACAAAAATACAAACACGCCTTGTTTTATCCTTATTATTGTCATGGTCATTTGATGTGGAGACTTCAAATTGTTGGAAAACATTAATAAACTGATGCATTTCAAGAGGAAATAGTGACGGATACCAAATGAAAAAAACAAAACTGTTTTTTAATACCCTCAATATCACACTTAAAGCTAATTTTTCCAAAATCTAGGGCCCTTTCAAAAGTCAGGAGACATTTAGTACATACTTCAAATTGTTTACACATGATTTTTAGGAGTTGATCGTCCATCCTAGAAAATTTGAAGAGGCTAGGGAAAATATTTGTCAAGATATTAATGCCTAAACATGGCATGTGTTTTTCAAGCTGTAAAAATGAAAGAATTTCAAGGTCTGAAAAAGATATGAAGACAGAAGATTTGCACAGAAATATTTCACAGCCCTTGGTTTTAGGACCCATTGATGATATAGACAAGGTTTGAACAAAATCTGAGACGGTGCAGCAACAACAGTATCACAGAATTTGACACAGAATGACCCGGATAGATGAGGTTACTATCAAATCCACACATCCCATACTTCCACACATAAGCACATCCTATATCATCAGCACAGATATAATATAGTCATCACACACATAAACATATCCCATCTCATCAGCACACATATAGTCACCACACACATAAACACACCCCATCTCATCAGCACACATATAGTCACCACTCACATGTAAGGATCTGGCAGTTGTCTCTCAGCTGCCTAAGATTCTCTGTTCTTGGGGAAAACAAAAGACCAAAACCACTCCCTCATCTCTGGACCCCAGCAGATATTACAGCGTCTGCACCTCAGCTGGAACACACATCAGCGCACCACACATAAACTATTGGATAGGCAATGACTTAATTAGCCCAGTTTTTTTATCCCCTTCTGATCCTCTTCCACAACCCATTTCCCCTCCCTCCCCCAGGTTTTCAGGCCTTTAATCCCTCTGTGACTGAGCACGTCTGATGGAAGGGCCACAGTAAAAACTCTTTATATTAGAGTGAATTATCATAAATGTCATTAATCTTTATGAGATTCAGCAGATGTCATTATAATAATAATTGTAAAAAATGTCTTTTGATGGCTAATGTTAAATTTACAAAAACGTGATCTCTACTTTAGAAGCTATTCCTGAAAATGCCAAATATACTTCTCATAGGAAATGTGTACATGATGATAAGTGATACAATTTACCCATCTGGGACAAATAATACAATTGTAACTGTAATTGTATCTAAATATTATACTTATAAATGCCTTTTGAACAACACGCACCTTATCTTACCAATACACAAATGATCTTAGTTTAAATCACATTAATGTTGGAAAAAATGAATAGACATCCTTTTGTATCCATCATAATTAACCAAACAGTACAAATCAACCTGACATACCTAATTCTTCATATCTGTTGTAATAAAGTCAGTGTTGATAAATTGAACTGTAACTCTAAGCTCTATTAAAGGTTGTATCAGCGATTGTAGGCCCAAAAAAGGCCCAAACATTAATGATTACATTCATCTAATCTTTCCTAACGATCCGCTAGCTGCCCGCCCGCATAAGCAGGCCGTCAAAAAAACGTGTCTCTGTAGGCAGCCTAGGCTCTGAGATCTGCACACAAAAACAATTGTTAACAAGTGTTGCCAACCACTCAATGGCAAAATAAATTGTTCCAACCAATAATCGACGAGCGTTCAGGAGAGTTTCAATTGCACGGGAGGGAGGGAGAGGGAGTAGCGAGCTAGCTCTCAGTTTTGTTTGAACGTCAACAGAAGTGGCGTTACCCCGCCATCGCTGATACAACCTTCAAGAGGCACTCTATCTCCAAGGAATCAGTTATGTGATCAAATAGATGTGATGAAACATGACTCATATAATAAAGAATTCTACACTATAAACTCTCCAATGAAGACATAATTTATCACAAACACATTCTTTACTTTTCACTATGATCACAGGCCCAGTGTTTAGAGTTGTTGAAGAAGTTGTTTCTCCTTTAGAGAGCAGAGCAGGTTTCCCTTCATTTCAGGTCAGTCTCAGAGATGAGAGTGGAGTGGAGGTGAGGTGAGGTGCAGGAGCAGCACTTCTACCCGTGGCCTACATGGGGCAGCAGCCACACTGACACTCTGTCGCCACTGGGTGGCAGTACAGATCCATGGATCGTTGGTCAGTACAGTACAGCTTAAAGATCACTGGTCACCATGGTCTCCTTTGACACACACACATACACATGTGTGCAGCTCTACACCAAACACACACACACACAAATAACCCACACACACATACATAGTGTGACTGCATGGATTGATGTCTCACCCAGGGATGCATCCATAATTGGTATCCGCTGTGTCTGTCTGTCATACACACACACACACACACTGGGATAGAGAGAGACATACGTACAGTACATTCTCAGATAAAGTTGCTGTCACCTCTCCTTATCAATGTGGCAGCCACTCCTCCTGATGATAATACAGGAAACCAAAAGTGCCCTTTCACACTGCTGTCTCCTCTCCTGCTGTGTGTGATCGGGACAAAACATGGCGCACGCTTCAGCCAAAAGACAAAAGTATTTCACTTGTCCAGTTTGTCTGGATCTACTAAAGGATCCAGTCTCAATTCCATGTGGACACACATATTGTTTGGGCTGCATTAAAGGCTGCTGGGATCAGGAGGATGGTAAAGACATCTACAGCTGCCCCCAGTGCAGACAGACATATAGGCCAAGACCTGCTGTCAGTAAAAACACTCTGATTGCTGAGATGGTGGAGGACTTTAGAAAGACTGGACTCCAGGCTGCTGCTCCTGCTCAGTGTTCTGCTGGACCTGGAGATGTGGAATGTGGAGTCTGCACTGGGAGAAAACTCAAAGCTGTGAAGTCCTGTCTGGATTGTCTGTTGTCTTACTGTGAGGCTCACTTCAAAGTTCACAATTATGTAAATCCAGGAAGAAAACATTCAGTGACTGATGCCACAGGACAGTTACAGGAGAGGATCTGCCCCCGTCATCAGGTGTTTGAAATAGTTTGTCGTACCGATCAGAGTTGTATCTGCTATCTGTGTACGATGGATGAACATAAAGGCCATGACACAGTCACAGCTGCAGCAGAATGGAAAAACAAACAGGTGAGTACTGTAGCTACACTTGTGTCTTCATTTTATTTGAAAGGTCTGATATACAAGTGATGTGTTTATATAATGACAACAGCATTATACTTCTTAAAGTCTACTGATTTTCTGCAGACGTATATTAGGCTCATTGGAGAACTCACAAAGCAGGTAAGCATTGCAGGTGCAAAGAGCAAAATGTGTAAAATCTGTCAAACATTGCCATGGCAGCCTCAATGTGAATAAGAGAAAGTGGAATAGATAATTAGCGAGGGTTGATATCACTTCTTGTTGTTTGTTTTTCGTCAAATGCCATTGGCGTCATTGATTAGGGTAGCCTGGATGTCTCTCTCAATATGATACCATACAAAAGGTCCAATGTTTTTTACAGTCCCTGTGTTTAATGCTTAATACCAGTTCTCTAACTGAAACAAGATCATGTTGTTTCTACAATATTATGTGTTCATCAAAAAAATCTGGTTATTGTTATCATTGTTCTGACAAATGAATAGGAAACATAGTTAGGCACAGTATGTTTGTTTTATTATAAACAGAAGCAGTTGGGGCAGACCCAGAGGAGATTCCAGCAGAGAATCCAGGAGAGAGAGAAGGAGCTGCAGGAGCTGAGGAAGGCTGTGGAGACTCTCAAGGTGAGTACTGACCACAGAAAAGACAAACTGCTAATTGATTAAGGTTTCAGCTCTCTAATATAATTTATAATTGTTATGGCAGCTGTGTTGATGTGCCATTACCAGATCAGAGGTAAAAGGTTATTTGTCAGAACAAACTCATTTTGCATTATATTGCTTAATGATAGCCATGCTAAACCAGATGTACCGCAGAGTGGTACAAAATATGACCGCCGCCCAGTCCAGCACATTTTTTCCACAAAAATAAATCACGCTGAAAGGCATATATGATTCTAACTGTCTCACTAAATTGCACTATGCACACTCAATTCTCACTGGTATCTGCTAGACAACAAGTACCAAAACATGATTAGTTCATAGATTTCACATGTAAAATTCATTTTATACAACCCCACCCCCATCTTGCCTGTTCATAATTCTGAGAAATTCTTGAATTGTGTGCATGTGTGCGTGTGTATATGTTCATGTTTATGTGTGTGGGTGTGTGTGTGTGTGTGTGTGTGCTTGTGTGTGTGCCTGTGTATGTGCCTGTGTGTGTGCATGTGCATGCATGCGTACATATGTCTACTGTGTGAGTATGTGTCATACGTATGATTACTGTGAATGTATGTGTGTGCATGTGTATCTGTTTATGCATATGTGTGCATATGGAATGGGTTAACATGACCCCTGGAGGCAAGCATACGCAAAAAATTGGTCATCCTAGGCCCTACGGTTCTCAAGATATTCACAGAAAACTCTGTTGGTGTACGGTCACTAAATGTACACATAAATTATTTTATTGTGTGCCCCCCCATGAACGGAATTCCACGAAACTTGGTGTGCATTCAGAGGGTGTCATAATGATCCTACACTTCCAATTTTGTGCAGTTTTGTTAGGTCACAGATACCTGCGATTACAACACCTCATTTTTACTTTTTTGTGTTTAATTAGGTGGCGCTATACATGAAATGAGGTTATGGAATGGGTTGACATGGCCCCTTGAGATCAACATACAAAAAAAGGTGGTCCTCCTTAACCCTACGGTTCTCGAGATATTCACAGAAAACTGTGTCTGCCCTACCCTCCTTTCGGGGGGTCCAGTCCAGCGGGGGGGCTACAGATCAAAACGAAAAACGATGGTTCCATGCTATCCATGTGGGGTTACATGCCCACCAAGTTTCGTGTACCCCGGTCTTTCAGTGTCCCAGGAATCCTTGACAGAAATTTGGCCACCGCTTCGCTGCGCGGCGGTCATAATAATGGGCATACATCCAAAGTAAACTATTTGTAGAGTAGTATTAGCATTATATTAGACATTAGTAAGTGCACTGTCTATGATGTGGGGAGAAGAGTCTAAATTAAATTAAATTCTAATTCCACTATCAGGCAACATTGTTGTGAGTTCACTGAGTAACTGTGCCTCTGCTGTCATCTCAACAGCACACAAAGAACCACTGACACCATGAAACACTTTCAGCTTCACCTCCCTCTGTGTGTCTCCTGCCCTCCTCTTTGTGTGTCTCCTAACAGAGCTCTGCACAGACAGCAGTGGAGGACAGTGAGAGGATCTTCACTGAGATGATCCGCTCCATTGAGAGAAGGCGCTCTGAGGTGACAGAGCTGATCAGAGCTCAGGAGAAGGCTGAAGTGAGTTGGGCTGAAGGACTCCTGAAGCAACTGGAGCAGGAGATTGCTGAGCTGAAGAGGAGAGATGCTGAGCTGGAGCAGCTTGCACATACAGAGGATCACAATTATTTCCTCAAGGTGACATCATTAATGGCAATTAAATTAAATTAAATACATTTCCTTCTGCAGTCCTTTATTGTATGGGCTTACCCCCAGAGGATGTCAGGGGTATCACATCAAATTTGGAGCAAATTTAAACTCTGAACATGGAGGCAATTAAAGAGGCATGTTTTTGCATTTTCATTTTTACTGGGGCTGCAACATCACGTTATGGTACTGTAGGTTGATGTGGGCCCTTGAGACCAGCGTACCATACAATTGTGTGATCTTGGGTGCAATGGTTCGGGTAGTTATTGTGGCCCCCAGAAACCAAACACTTATTTTCTGTAAAGGTCTAGGAGGCTACACGACCACCAAGTTTCATGTGCCCCGGTGTTTCGTTGTCCCGGGAATCATTTTCCAAAAAGTCTGGGGGAAAAAAGACTTCTGTATGACACTTATCACTACTATGCTACCAGCAGTCATAACATAAGAATTTCAATGACAGGAAGAATTCAGCTGATAAATCTTTCTGTGCAACATATGACATGTATGTCCACATGATAAAAACTGTATGTGTGCTGTGTAATGTGGATAGGAATTGTATTGCTTTACATGCAGTAAGATAATGTATCTAACATGCATACATACTTAACACACACTAATGCATAATTACACACACACTAAACCAACTGATTTAACTCATAATGTCTTCAGCCTTTGGGGGAAACAGTCCTGACTTACTATTCAGGTGATCTGACTCACCTTGTGGTTCTCTCTGCAGAATGTTGTGTCAGTCACTGCTCCTCCTTGCAGTACAGTTCCAACCAGTTTGACCTTCAACCAGAGTTTCTCTTTTGAGGCTGTGAAGGAAACCATCTCTGCAGTGAAGGTGCAGCTGGAGGAGAAACTGGATGGCATCTTCAAGCAGGAAGTAGCCAAGATATCTGCAGCAGGTTGGACAAACATCTTGATTGGATGCATTCATGAACTATATCAGACCAGTTACAGTACCCTCCAGAATTACTGGCACCTCTGCTAAAGGTGACTAAAAATAGGAATATAAAATCATCTTTTGGAAATTGATCTTAATGCCTCAAGTAAAAAATGATGGAATATCCAACCTTTACTATGCATCCTGATAAAGTTATCTTGACCTTTGACATTAAAATAGCCCCACATCATCACATACCCTTCACCATACCTAGAGACTGGCATGGTTTTATTTCAGTTAGCCTATAGCTGGTTTGATTTGCATTGAGCTCAATGAGCATAAAAATAAAATTATCAATTTCTAAAAGATGATTTTATATTCCTCTTTTTAGTTACAGTAAGCAGAGGTGCCAATAATTCTGGAGGGTCCTGTATGTTGAAATAAACATGGATTCATTTTGACTGTATTTTCTGTGTCTCTCAACAGTGACACAGATAATCCAGTCTTTAGAATGTGAGTCTGTCACAAAGTTATATTCCCTTCTACCGTTGAAATAAAACTATCCCTCAGCGCTAACAGACTCATTCTGAAAAGTAATATGATGCTATCATTATATTCTCTTTATACTATGTATTGAAGCTTTATTGCTAGTAAAATGATATTTTCTCTTTCAGTATCCAGTGATATCCAGGCTTATTTTCCTGAACCAGTGACCAGAGAGGAGCTCTTGCAGTGTAAGCTGAACAACCCCCCCCCCACACACACACACACACACACACACACACACTGCAGTACACAAATACAAGTCTAAGTTTGTCCTGTTTTTTCTTATACAACAGATTCCTGTCACTTCACACTGGATCCAAACACAGCACACAGACGCCTCCATCTGTCTGAGGGGAACAGGAGGGTGGAGTACAGAGCTGAGCTCCAGTCATATCCTGATCATCCAGAGAGATTTGATGTGTGTCCTCATGTGCTGTGTAGAGAGGGTGTGTCTGGACGCTGCTACTGGGAGGTGGAGAGGAGTAGGTTGGTTGATATAGCAGTCTCATATAACAGCATCAGCAGGAAAGGACAGAGTAGGGAGTGTGTGTTTGGATATAATGATCAGTCCTGGAGGCTGTTCATTACCAGTTCCAGCTCCTCTTTCAGGCACAATAATAAAGAGACTAAACTCCCTCTAGTGGCCAGCTCCAGAATAGGAGTGTATGTGGATCACAGGGCAGGAACTCTGGCCTTCTACAGCATCTCTAACACAATGACCCTCCTGCACAGAGTCCAGACCACATTCACTCACACACTCTACCCTGGGTTTAAGATATTTTCTGGATCATCAGTTAAGCTGTTGTGACCCACACCATATACAGCAGGACAGAAATGTAAAGACCCCAAATACAGATATATGCTGTTATTGTTGTTATCACATCCACACATCCACACACACACACACACACACACACACACACACACACACACACACACACACACACAAAATATAAGCCACCACTCACATGTAAGGAGCTGCCTGAGATTCTGTGTTAGATAGATAGATAGATAGATAGATAGATAGATAGATAGATAGATAGATAGATACTATTGGGGAAAACTAAAGACCAAAACCATGCACCAGCTTACAGCGTCTGCACCTCTAGAACTATTGGGTGGGAAATATGTTGACTGAAATCTTTGGGGGATTGGCTTAATTGCCTAGCTACAGTACACACAGACACAGACACAGACACACACACACACACACACATACACACACACACACACACACACACCAAGGATTTCCGTCAATTTGATTTTAGAAATGTCATATTTGAGATCGATGCAGATCCTGTGAGAAAAAAAATAGGAGGGGGTCTATCACCTTTTCTTTTCCTTTTTTTAACCCTTTCATGCGCAATGTCCACATCTGTGGACAGTAACTTTAACTCTGATTTCTATTTGTTTATCATGCTGATATACTCCAATCCACTTGAGGACAGTTTTAATAGATCCATTGCAATATATTAATAATATGTATCATCTTATATTTGGAATATTGACTGCTTGATGACATCATCAATTCAACATGGCTGACAGTAATGGCCATGTGCTGAATGCTCCAGGCATATCTGTAAAAGTTTCTAATCAAGAAGGCTAAACCAGGTAAAAAAAATATTATGGTGTACAGGACAGTGTGTTGAACAACTCTATGAGGTTAGAAATTATATTTGATGTAAAATATAGTTTGTAGACGCTCGTATAGTCGTGGATGTTGCGCAACAGAGGAGTTGATGACCAAAAATCTGATTTTGTAACTAGGAAGGTTTTTTTATTTGTATTGTTCAAATATGAATTTAACTACTTTAAATTACAAAGAAACAAACATTTGGTAAACATAAATAATGACCTAACTACATGTTATACATTATGTGAACTGCCTATTTATGACAACATTACAGAAATATATAGAGACCAATGAATGGTGTGTATGTTTTGCAAAGAGTAATATATTAAGACATTAGGTGATTAGGTGATGACTAAGTGGTGTACACACACACACAACACACACACACACACACACATACATACACACACACACACACATACAGTACACACACACACACACACACACAGACACACACACACACACATAGACACACACACACACACACAGACACACACACACACACATAGAGTACACACACACACACACAGTACACACACATACATACAGTACACACACGCATACAGTACACACGCACACACACACATACAGTACACACACACACACACACACACACACACATACATACACACACACACACACACACAGTACACACAGACACACACATACAGTACATACACACACATACAGTACACACACACACACACACACACACAGTACACACACATACATACAGTACACACACGCATACAGTACACACGCGCACACACACACACATACAGTACACACACACGATGTTTAAAAGGGAAAATGCTGTTCATAACATTACAGACATGATTGTAAAATCAATCAGTTTTTGAAACTTAAAACATTTTTCAAATCTTTCGAGATGTTTGTAAATATTATCTTCTAAATGACATAGTAAAAAAATATTTTTCTGCAGTTTACAACATAACCAACATGATATGATTGTAAAATCTACTTTTTTTAACTGGACAAATATTTTAAAATAATTTATATGTTATCTGTTACAAAATATGTTCAAAAAATGATCAAATACTGTTATAAATAACTCTTTTTTAAATGTTTAACTCTTTATAATGTTGCAAAACACCTTTAGAATATCCTTCTGTGCCATTAAAATCATTACTGTTATGATGTACTTAAAAAAACTGTTGGTTTTTTGCATTAAAGTCACATAATGGTCCATATTTTCTGTCATTACTCTTTATTATTTTTTACCCCATTGTTGCGCACTGTCCACATACGTGGACAGTAAAATAACTTTATATAAAATCATATTTTTAAAACATTCAAAATGCTTTTCAGTTTTAGGCTCATATAGAGTAATAAAATCAATATAAAAAAATTCTAGAGAATTTTTTTCATAATGCGTGCATGAAAGGGTTAAGGCAACTAGCCTACAAATATTAGGTCCAATGAATGTGTTAGCCTAGAAATCTAGACGCACCCTCGCCAGGCTATGAATGTGTGTTATGGTAAATGTTTAAAGACCTATAGTGTTCTTGAGAACTTTCTGTGTCTCAATCAGAGACCGCTCAAGAAGATACGTCAGCCATGAGTTTCGCTTTGTTTATGTTGTCACGCTTGTCTCATTGGCCTGGGGCGGTTGCTTAAAAAAACAACTGACGTCTTGGATTATAGTGACAAAATCGAAAGCTGATGAGGTTGCCCAATCCGTTTAACTTTTTTGGATATGATATTGTGAGCTCTATGTGCGAATTCGGAGGCTGTGTTCTTTCCGTGCATCATGTAGACAATTTCTTACTATCGCGAACTCTTGTCAGGGGAGGTCATTCATTTTGGGTGTCACCTGACTTGAACAGATAGCCTGCTATGCCACCCGATGTATTATTATTGTTACAGTTTTTAATCAATGCAACTAACATTATGTGTAAAGCGACGCAATATAAACTGTAGCCTATGCCTATATCCCGTCTGACATGTACAACATGTTGTTCACAATTTGCGACGGAAGGTTTTGTCTGAGCGTGTTACATAAAATAATATCGCGAACTGTTGAGTAAAGGGGGTCGGTCAGTCGTGTTTGTGACGCACAGACAGCCTTGTAGCCTATTTTGCTTAGGCCTCACTTTTAACGAGCGTATGTTGACAAAAAATAACCATGCAATTAAAATAGGCAACTTTAAAACTTTGCTATTATTAATGTATAGCACAAAACCATAACCAGTAGGCCCACCAGAACCTCGCATATTAGCGTCATGATTTGTGTGCGTCTATTTGGCAAGGCCACTAGCTGTCATGGATGCGTTGCTAAAGGAAGGCACAGGTGTCAAAAGTTAAAAAATAAATGGAGATGGGCGGCTGTTGGAAACGGGAGAACTAACAAGCCATGGTGTAAAAAAACAAAGTGCCAGGGGTTTGCTTTTGCGCGGTTTGCTGCAAGAAAATTGTTTATGGATGCAATAGGAAAACGTTTTAGCACGCCAACAATCAAAAGACCGCCATAAGGTTAACGTTCGTGCACTTCAGGACATCTTCCCTACCTGGTGCAACTAGCCACCACGACAGAGGTAGGCTACGTTTATCTATGGCTGACCGTTTTTGCGCTCAGAAAGTATAGGCTACGCATGTTCTATCATAGCGCAACACGACCTGTCCCTCACCATATCGCAACCTCTTGTCAACCTTATACAATCAGTTGCTGAAGACAAAAGCGCCCTCTCCAGATTGTCATTATCAGATGCGCAGACCTCCTGCATGAGCACACACAGTATTGCTGCTCATTGGAAAACTGAGTTGTCTGTAAAACTCAAAATTACTATGTTTTCATTAAATGCGGATGAGGCAACAAATGGAAATATGAACAATATCTAGACTGTTCTGATTCGTTACTTTGATGAGGAAATGTGAAGTCTTGCAAACTTGATTTTATAGATTTTACTTGGTGTTGAATTGTATATTAACAAGAAAACAAATCTCCCCTTTAAACACTTTTGGCCTGAAGTAATTAAATAAGAGTGTAAGTTAAAGCCTTGCTACAATATTGCTGCAGTAGAAAAGAACAGCAATGGCTAATCAGCAATGGTCAGGGATGGTACTGAAATATTGTTTTGTTCATCAGGAAAACTAAATCTCAATCAAGAACACTCTCAATTCGCCTTATTCACATGGCGGCCATTGGCGGCTAAAACGAGGCTACAGGGTACACAAACCATAGGATTGTTATGTTCTATGCATTCACCTGTAGGTGGCATTCGGGCAGCCTTGGCCTACTGGTTAGCGCTTCGGACTTGTAACCGGAGGGTTGCAGGTTCGAACCCCGACCAGTAGGCATGGCTGAAGTGCCCTTGAGCAAGGCACCTAACCCCTCACTGCTCCCCGAGCGCCGCTTTTGTTGCAGGCAGCTCACTGCGCCGGGATTAGTGTGTGCTTCACCTCACTGTGTGTGCAGTGTGTTTCCCTAATTCACGGATTGTGATAAATGCAGAGACCAAATTTCCCTCATGGGATCAAAAGAGTATATATACTTATACTTATAGTTATACTATTATAGTAACTTAAGAGTACCCTGTAGCCTCGTTTTGGTGTTTATTTGGTGCTTTACATTGCTGTTTGCATCTTTTTGTAAATTAAAAACCAATAGGTCGCGACCCCAAAAGGGGTGCTATCTCTATAGGTAGATATGAACAACGTATGACTTATGGCCTGAAAAAAGTTCAGTCAAACAATTTTTTTTTTACTTTAATCCCTGACACACACACTCACACACACACACACAGCAGCAGCAGCAGTAAGGAGGAGAAAATTACCATATTTTTGCAGTTTAAATTCGCATCTGTCAAAAAATGCCTTAAGAAAAGAAAAAAAAAAACATATATAAGGTGCACTGGACTATGAGTTGCATTTATTTAGAAAATTATTTCACAAAATCCAAGACCAAGAACAGACAGACTATGTAACTGGGCACAGAGGCCAAAAAGATTGAGAATTCTACCTTGAGTCTTAATGAAGACAAAGGAGTGAATGGCGGCAAGCTGAGGCGAACTGGGAGATAAGGAAGGCGCGATGGTAATTGTAAAGCATTTTACAAAAGGTTCACTGAACAAAAATGCTTATTGCGTAGGCCTTTTGTAATTTTGCATGAATTACTTTTTTATTAAATTTGTAGGATGGAATGCCTCAAGGGAACAATTGTGTAATATAGGCTAGCACCCACTGCTTCAGCCTCTGGTAAGCTCAGAAGTGGGTAGCAAGTGACTTGTAGCTTGAGAGCGATGCCAGTGTAGGCCGACGTTTCCTTGGCAACAGTATTACTGTAAAGCATTAGCATTGGCAACTTACCTGTTGCAAGTTTACCAAGCTCTCGATCTCATTCCACAAGCCTAGAGTGCCCTCTCGCGGCTGTAGACGGTAATGTTTCATGTAGTGTTCATGTCAATTCATGTCTTAAAAACATGTTAAATTATATATATTTTGATATATAAGTTGCACCTGACTAAGTCCCAGCCAAACGATGAAAAAAAGTGTGACTTATAGTCCGGAAAAATCGGTATTAAAGCTGGTGTTTGTTGTGCCTCTTTCAGATGAATGTTTATGTACATTTATATCTCTGTACACATGTAGTGGTGTTTATTCACATCTCTGTACACATGTAGTGGTGTTTAACATAGATAGATAGATAGATACTTTATTGATCTCCAATATGTCTGTCTATGTTATCTATCTACAGTGTATCTATGTTAAACATTCACATCTCTGTACACATGTAGTGGAGTTTATATCACATCTCTGTACACATGTAGTGGTGTTTATATTCACATCTCTGTACACATGTAGTGGTGTTTATATTCACATCTCTGTACTCATGTAGTGGTGTTTATACAGTCACATCTCTGTACACATGTAGTGGTCTTTCTTCTGCCTGTGCTTTTATGTGACACACTGTTACAGATGCAAAGAGTCAGCTGAGATTTATTAAGGACTTTTCTTGGCTGAATTTGAAGATATTAGTTTTTAAATAATCCTGTCATCTGTCTCTGATGACACAGTGGAAGGCGTCTGTGGCCAACCAGAGCATGGAATTAGACAAATGCAGAAGGAGTAGACCAGCCAAAAGCAGATTCAAGCTGCACTTCATTTTAAACATGGAGGAGGAAGTCAACCGACTTTTTTTTTTAAAAACTGATGAATTACATGAACTACATCGTGGGTATAAAATGGATTTGTATCATACCATATCCATTACATAAATTACATTGAGTATGACATTTATTTGTGTGACACAATAACCGTTATATATATTACCTCAAGAGTAAGGAATGGATATGTGTCCTACCAAAACTGTTACATAAATTATGTCCCTGGTTTGGAACGAATTTTCATGCTCATATTACAGGTAAGCACAGGATTTCTATGCCGACTCTATCACAAGTAAGAGTAGGGTTTCTATGCCAACATACAAGTGACGAGTGGAAGTTTTGTAAATAGAAGAACAGCATGTGTCTATTCTTCTCTCACACGCACGCACGCACGCACGCAACCGCAGCCCCTGACCTGCCTGATATCTTTACCACAGGCCCCCACAGCAGGACGAGAAACCGGCCGCTGCTTCCCCCAGTCAAACACAGTCTGACCACAGCACCAGGGCTGAGGGGGGAGTAGGCCACTAAGCAAAGCAGCCAAACCAGCACTGAAACCCCAACACATCATTACACTATCACCTGGGAACACACACACACACACACACAAGCCCTGTGCCGCTTTGACACTTGCTGGTCTTGCATTATGTCATCACACATACAGACACACACACACATGGCTGACTGTGTGTCTGTCTGTGTGTGTGACAACACGCTGTTGTCATAAACAATATTTTAATGTCTCACTGGAGTGCCAGTGTTTAATTATTTTGTTTTATGTCCATGAACATGTTAACGCACCGATATCCAGAATTCAGTGGCCCACATCTGGCCCAGGACATGAGAGGATGAACTTCCTCAACAGGTTGCTTATATCCGGGGGGTCCGTCCCCTCTCACCAGCCTGCCAACCATCAGCATGCCCGGGGATATTAGGGGCAGCCATGGCCTACTGGTTAGCCCTTCGGACTTGTAACCCGGAGGGTTGCCGGTTCGAACCCTGACCAGTAGGCACGGCTGAAGTGCCCTTGAGCAAGGCATCTAACCCCTCACAGCTCACTGTGCTGGAATTAGTGTGTGCTTCACCTCACTGTGTGTTCACTGTGTGCTGAGTGTGTTTCACTAATTCACGGATTGGGATAAATGCAGAGACCAAATTTCCCTCACGGGATCAAAAGAGTATTTATACTTATAATATACATAGAGAGGACACTACTGTGATTGGCAGCCGGGGGCTACAATATGATATATTAACACACTTCAGAGATAGGGCATTCAGTAAAGTAACAGCTGGCAGGAAATGATTAGCTAACTCATAAACATTTTGAGGGATCTCCTTCAATGCAGGTGTCATGCCTGTATTGTGTGTGTGACATGGTTGTATTGTGTGATGTGTGTGTGATGTATTGTGTGTGTGTACGACATGTGTTTGTGTGTGTGTATTATATGTGTGGGTATATCAGTGTGTGTGTGATGTGACTGTATTGTGTGATGGGTCTTTATTATGCATGTGTGTATATATCGGTATGTGTGATGTGTGTGATCCCTCCGTGCTGAGAGGCAGCTGTGTTTGGCCGTGAGCATTAAACTCCCGACGGCACATGCACTACAGACAGACAGGAAACATACACACACCTCAGGTCCACCACATTTGACTTCACAAACACACACCATTACACCACTATGTTTGTGTGTGTGTGTGTGTGTGTGTGTGTGTGTGAAGGACACAGCCAAAAGCCGTCAGGAAGCCAATTTGAATGTGAACTGAGTCTGTGTTGGCTGGAGTGTGTTAGATAAGCAGTGGTAAGCCAAGCTGCTAACCAGCCCCTCACACACACACACACACACTCTCTCTCACCAGTGTATAAATCAGACTCACGGGCAGAGCCATCCGAGTGCTCTGCTGCAGAGACAGTAGCTCACCCAGGCCAAGGAGCTCTGACTGGACAACCTGGACATCCTCAAGGCCATGAGGGTGAGGACACACACACACACACACACATACTGTACATGCACACACACACATATATGCTTACATACAACAAACAACAAAAGATGTCTGATGGAAAGATTTTGTGGTTAAGTTTCGATCACCTGCTGTCTCCTAACAGGGACTGGGTCAGGGTTGAATTTTAGATGAATTGTTTGAGCAAGATATTGCTACCTAAAAATAACATTAGTGGATAACATCAGTAGATATCAGGGTAAGATGATAAAAGAGGATTTTAAAACAAATATGAGAGCTATAACATGTTTATTTTTGTCTTTTAAGGCAGATTTCTCAGGAGAAAGAGCAGATTTTCAGAGCTGCCATTAGAGTTTGGGATCTGTTTGGTCGGCTCTGACTTCACACACTGCCCTCTGTATGGAGTAAAAACACACTCCACACACACACACACACACACGTCCGGCATAATGCTGTCGCCGGCTCACCGCCTGGGTGTGTGGTGCCTGACGGGTTGCGTGGCGGTCTTCTCCGTGTTCTTCCACATGTTCATCCTGCTGCAGAGTGTGCGACCCGCGCGCGCCCAGCACCCACCGCTGGGCGCCCGTGTGGGAGGTCATCCGCGGCTGGCGGCTCAGAGCATCCTGCAGCAGGCCCTCGCTCTGCTCTGGATGAGCCTGGACCTGATGGACCCGCAGTGCATTCTGGGCCAGGCGCACCCGCTGCTGGTGGTGCTGGTGCTCAGCCTGCGCTTCTCCGTGCTGTGGAACACCGCCTTCCTGCTGTTCTACTTCGCCACCAAGCTGGTGATGGAGCCGGTGCACTGCTACACCCGTGCCCAGGAGCTGGTGCTGCGGCACGTGCGGCCCACTGTGCTGCTCATCCCCGTCTGCGGCCTGGCCTTCTGCTGCCCCCTGCTGGCCAGCATGGCCACCAGCAGCCACAACGCCACCTGGGTGACGGACTGCGGCTCGGTGCTGTCGGTGGACGTGTCCGGCTACACGTACCTGGTGCTGTATCTGATCTTCTGCGACGTGCTGCCCGGGGTCATCATCACCAAATAAAGGGACATTCAGTGTGAGGAGGGACTGTATTGGGCATGTAATAAAGCTGAGATTATACGATGAGAACACAATAAAATCATATTTCATATTTCATTTTGGGATTGGGGAGAAAGACCTCTGATTTCTCAGACTTGTTTATGAATATTTACATCCCGAATACAATTCTTTTGGAGCTCAACTATGTCATCTGTCTGGCTCAATCACCAGTTTTGTAGGTTTTCATTTTGAAATACAAATGCTGATGCCCACAACTTCTCCAGACCACAAAACTGCCACCTATTTGACTGGGCATAACTGAGTCAGAATAATGATGAAGAAGAGGACTTTCCACTTGCTACTTATCAGCACTGATGGGTGGGCTAACACACTCACAAGGCAAGCAGTGGGTGGCAAACAGATGTTAATAACCCTAATGATAGGAAAATCAAAGAAAGAAGACATGTATAATGGCATTTGTATTTTTAGTTATTTGATGTAAATCTGTCATAAATCTGCCTACATGTCTCTGCTTTTGTCCTGTAATGGACGATGCTGATGCTGAGCATTTCCTTTACGCGCGCAGATTCACTGGAGTCGACATAGAGGGCAATACTTTTTATTATAGCATACCTTACAGAACATGAATGGCATTTAACTAATCAATCAATACCCTACAACTTAACAAACACATAATTAATATGAACTCAGTATACTGTATATGGCTGGATTCTTAAAAGTTAATTTTCTTACTCATTCCTTTGCAGACTTTGAGGTCTCATCAATTGTTTCATAATTACACATTATCTCCACTAGATGGCCTTATTACAACTGATATCCAATTATAAACATATGCTGTCCTGCAGTCATTGGTTCTGAATTGGTGGGTTTACATGATTGTTGGTTAATGTTTCCCGGTTTCCAATAGGCTTACTATGTTTTCAAGTAGCGAGTTTGCGAAAACAACATTACATTTTGGAGTTTAATTTCCTTTTAAATCTGTGATGTTTTCCTATTTTCTTATCAACGAGAAACACGAAATTAAAGCAATAAGGTAGGCATAGTCTACAGCTAACACTGTATAATAGTGTAACGTCGGCGCACAAGACATTGCGTAGCGTTCTCCCACGCAGGGCATGCTGGGATACGAGAGCGAACATTTGGGGGGGTGGGGGTCTTTATATCTCCTTAGTTATAAGTGTAAAGTTAGCGTCTTTATTGTAACATGTTCCCCTTTTAGTTCTCCCTCGTGTGTGATGCTTTTTATGTGGGGAGCTGCGTCCTCCCTGTATCTGTAGTGTGTGTGTGTGTGTCTACTTGACCTGCCCTGTTTGCTCTGTGTCGGTGTCTACACTCGTTCTCTGCTGATAAACCTTTTGATTGGACAACTGTGTGTCGCTATCAAGTCGTTACAATAGGGTACATCAGACATACAGCTTGTCATGTTATTCTTCATGACTAGCAAAAGTGGGCTGGTATTTTGACACCGGTCTGCGCGCAACAAAGGAAGCTGGGTAAACATCAGGGGTAAAAAACGAAAGTGAAAGAGAAGTGTTGCTCAATAGGTTCTTGTTGAATCGTGTTCGTTAGCACTTCAGTAAAATGGCAGAGGCAATGTCAAATAACGAGGACCTTTTAATGTGTCCTATTTGTTTGGATCTGCTGAAGGATCCAGTGACTCTTCATTGTGGACACAACTACTGTATCAGCTGCATTAAAGGCTGCTGGGATCAGGAAGATCAGAAGGTTAGACCAGGCGTTTATAGCTGCCCACAATGCAGACAGACATTCACTCCGAGACCCGTTTTAAACAAAAATAATGTTGTCGCAGAGCTAGTGGAACAACTAAGGAAGACTAGAATCCAGGCTGCCCCTCCTGCTTTATCTACTGCTGGACCGGGAGATGTGGAGTGTGATATCTGCGCTGGGAGAAAACTCAAAGCTGCGAAGTCCTGTCTGGATTGTCTGTTGTCTTACTGTGAAACTCACTTCAAAGCTCACAATGAACTTCACCCAGGAAGAAACCACTCAGTGATTGATGCCACAGGCCAGCTACAGGAGAGGATCTGCTCCCGTCATAAGAAGGTTTTTGAAATATTTTGTCGTACTGATCAGAGTTTTATCTGCTATCCGTGCACGATGGACGAACATAAAGGCCATGACACAGTCACAGCTGCTGCAGAATGGGAAAACAAACAGGTGAGTACTGGAGCTATACTCGAGTCTTAATTTTATTTGAAAGGTCTGATACTCATATAGGCTAATGTGTGGACAGTTACAAGAACATTATACATTACTTCTTAAATTCTACTGATTTTCTATATAGACTCTTAGTTATTAGAGAAGACATGAACCAGGAAATGTTTTTCAGGCTCTGAGCCAGCTTGACTTGTGTTGAATGCACAATGTCAGAGGTCGTTCTGAAAGCAAATTAATAGAGCATAGCACTGTTCTCAGATGTTTTCTGTTGCAGTAATTGCACTTCCTGTTAATCAGATGCGCTATATATAAGTATATATTTTGATATCTTTTGATCCCGTGAGGGAAATGTATGTATGACTTGTAATGATTAATGTGTTTTTTTAACAATTTTATACTGTATTTTTATATTGCCCATTTATTTACTATTAATTGATTTTGTTCATACAAAGCACATTGAATTTCCCATGTGTATTAGATATAATTATATATATATATTAGATATAATATAAATTAACTTGACTTAAATATGTCTGCCTTTGTATCAACAGAAGCAGTTGGGGCAGACCCAGAGGAGATTCCAGCAGAGAATCCAGGAGAGAGAGAAGGAGCTGCAGGAGCTGAGGAAGGCTGTGGAGACTCTCAAGGTGAGTTCTGATCACAGAAAAGACAACTGCTGATTGATTAAGGTTTCAGCTCTCTAATATAATTGAATTGTTATGGCAGTTGGGTTGATGTGCTATTACCAGATCACAGGTATAAAGTTATTTTATCACAACAAACTCCCTTTTTTATCCCATTGCTTAATGATAGTCATGATGAATTGAGTCTTGATGAATAATAGGCACACATCCAAAGCAAACTATTAGTATAGTAGTAGTGTTCTATTACATATTAGTAAGTACAATACATAATCTGTGATATTAATGCTGAATCATGGGGAGTGAGAAGAGTCTATTAGCAGTAATACATTGTAATTCCACCCTTGGGCCAGACTGTGCCCAGTGAGTAACTGTGCCTCTGCTGTTATCTTTACAGCACACAAAGAACCACTGACACCATGAAACACTTTCAGCTTCACCTCCCTCTGTGTGTCTCCTGCCCTCCTCTTTGTGTGTCTCCTAACAGAGCTCTGCACAGACAGCAGTGGAGGACAGTGAGAGGATCTTCACTGAGATGATCCGCTCCATTGAGAGAAGGCGCTCTGAGGTGACAGAGCTGATCAGAGTTCAGGAGAAGGCTGAGGTGAGTCGGGTTGAAGGACTCCTGAAGCGACTGGAGCAGGAGATTGCTGAGCTGAAGAGGAGAGATGCTGAACTGGAGCAGCTTTCACACACAGAGGATCACATCCATTTCCTCAAGGTGACATCATTAATTACATTTAAATTAAATGCGTTTCCTGAATCTGAAATAACATAATAATTAGATGTACTGCATAGCAATATAAAATATGGGTGCAACGGGGTGGGTAGTTGCATTTTTGCGTGAATAAACTGATTTAACCCTGTCTGACTTTGTGTGTATTTCTCTCTGCAGAATGTTGTGTCGGTCACTGGTGCTCCTTGCAGTACAGTTTTAGCCAACATGACATTCAGCCAGAGTTTCTCTTTTGAGGCTGTGAAGGAATCTGTCTCTGCAGTGAAGGTGCAGCTGGAGGAGAAACTGGATGGCATTTTCAAGCAGGAAGTAGACAAAATATCTGCAGCAGGTTGTACAAACATCTAAAACTGACACAATTATGAACTACTTTTATAAGACCTTGTTTTGTTCAGATATGAAATCATTCTGACTATGCATTTTCTGTGTCTCTCAACAGTGGCACATATCCAGATCATCCAGTCTTTAGAATGTGAGTCTGTCATTAAGTTTCCCCAAAGGCTGTACAAATAATGGATTAAATCAGTTTATTCTGATTCAAATAAGTTTATTATGACATAGCTTCATCATAGCTAGGATAGCAGTCATATAGCGTATAGCTTTTTTTTCTTCCAGATTTTTTATATATATTTTTTCAGTAATTGCGTCAACAATTCCCAGGACACTAAAGGCCGGGCTGCATGAAACATGGTGGGCATGTAGCTCCACAAGGATGACACAGAACTATTGATTTTCGTTTTGATCTGTTGCCCATACCCTGCACCGAACCCCTCAAAGGAGGGTAGGGTGGACTCAAGGGGCCATCTCAATCTATTCCATATCCACTCATTTGTTGTATAGCGCCATCAAGTTTAAAAATTGTGGCTCTACAGGCCTTCAAAGTTGACCTCTGATTTGAAAAAAGGAAATTCCGCCTATTGGCTTTTTTTTGTTAAACCACTCATAAGAAAATAATCCAAACCTCATTATTACTGATGCATATGTGGTGTTTGATGTTGGCATACATATTTTGAATCATTATGTGATTTTGCCCTTCATTTTGGTTGATAAAATTCAAGATTTATGTGTAATAATGAGCAAATCTACGTTTTCAGAGACACAACGTGTTGCAGCACTAATTGAAATGCCCACTACCTCATTAATCAATGTATTTATACCTTCCTACCTCCCAGCAGAGACTTGAAATACAAATGATTACATAGGTCTGCATTGCTATGCTATTTACTATTTGTAAATGTACTATTCGGAAACACCCCAAAATTCAGTAAATTAGTATTTTATTGAAACTACCCATAAGAGATATTCCAAGAGATCAAAACATCATGATTACCAATCCATTATTACCTTTACATTCAAGGAATACCATATGAAAATTGTTCACATCACCACATGTACCCAGCTTAACATAAATATTATAATTTTATAATGTCCAGGGCACATGAAATACATACAGTAATTTCCTGTGTATTAGCCGTATTGTGTATAAGCCACAGGACAGTGTTTTATGCAAGTTAAAAGAAACAAAACCATATACCATATTAACTGCCCCCGTGTATTAACCTCATAGCTGAAGAAATTTTGCAAAATTAATGTATAAGCTGCAGCTAATAGTTGGGAAATTATGGTAATTGCATCACAGGTGCTAAAATGATCTACATTATACATTTCAGTTGTACTTTTGACTAGTAAGAATGTGGGAATGAGATGTAAATGAACTGGTTGGTGAAAATATTCATACTTTACACATTATCATTATGTACAATTATTATTATTATTATTATTATTATTATCATCATACTTAAAATTGTCTTTCATCTGATGTTACAGTTTTTTGTAACTATGTGATTGCTTTTGCCATTTTGTGTGCCATAGTTACAAAAAATTTTTAAGCATTCAGAAAAACTGTAACTTTTTTTAACTACTATGGCTTTTTTTTTGCAAAACTCTACACACAAATGGCAAAACCTCTCACCCAATCAGCAAAACATTGTAGTTCTCTTGCAAAAGCTAACACACCTTGCTTAACTCTTCACAACTTCATTAAAAATGGTGTTTTCGTATCTAACAGTAAACACAAGCCATCACAATAGTAAGCACAGAATGTGCCAACAACAAACTGATGGTATGAATAAAAAACACATCTGGCTTTTGCTTTCTCTGTGCACAAGGTAGACTATGTCAGTTTGAGGTCATACTTTTGTCATAGTTCTGTAAACATACAGGGATCCCAACTTCAAGTACTAGTGTTTATTTACACACATCAAAACAAACACAAGTGTGTTTTCCAAGTCAAAAACACAAAATAGCATTTCACTGAGACAAAACAAATCAGTCTACATCGGGTTAGTCTCTCTCAAAATTCTGTCTACATCACATGCAATGTCCTAGTCCAAGGCACCGGGAAAAATATATTCTGGAATGGCGTGTCCAGGCCCTGACATGACAATATCCCCACATGTAGACTGTTTTTTTGTCTGTTTTTTTCTCTTCTCACTCTTCCTGCTCACTCCATTGTACCCATTGTACATTACCTGTGGCTTATTTATAGTGCTTAGGCTGATTGCATAGTGAACTAATTATCTAAAACAGTTTTCACATGAGAAAGTGTGCTAGAGAGTTGGCAAAATAGTGTAAACAATAGCCATTGTGCCTACAGTTGTGCAAAGTGTGTGTTACAAAATTGCAAACTGAATGCAAAGCAGTGTTTGTGCTTTTAGTTTTGTGACCTCAGTGAGTGGTTTTGCCATTTGTGTGTAGAGTTTTGCAAAAAAAGCCATAGTTACAAAAAATGTGTTTAAGCATTCAGAAAAAACTGTAAGCACATTTTTTGTAACTATGGCTTTTTTTGCAAAACTCTACACACAAATGGCAAAACCTCTCACCCAATCAACAAAACATCATTAGTTCTCTTGCAAAAGCCAACACACCTGGCTTAACTCTTCACACCTTAAGTAAAAATGGTGTTTTTAAGATCAAACAGTAAACACAAGCCATCACAATAGTAAGCACACAATGTGCCAACAACACACTGATGGTATGAATAAAAAACACATCTGGCTTTTGCTTTCTCTGTGCACAAGGTAGACTATGTCAGTTTGAGGTCATACTTTTGTCATAGTTCTGTAAACATACAGGGATCCAAACTTTACTGTAAGTATTGGTGTTTATTTACATACATCAAAACAAACACACGTCTGTTTTTCCAAGTCAAAACACAAAATAGCAATTTCACTGAGACTGGGTCGTCACTCTCAAAATTCTGTCTACATCACATGCAATGTCCTAGTCCAAGGCACCGGGAAAAAATATATTCTGGAATGACGTATCCAGGCCTGAGATGACAATATCCCCACATTAGACTGTTTTTTTTTTGCTGTAAAAGGGCTATTTCTTTCTCTTCTCACTCTTCCTGTTCCCTCCATTGTACCCATTGTACATTACCTGTGGCTTATTTATAGTGCTTAGGCTGATTGCAAAGTGAACTAATTATCTAAAACAGTTTTCACATGCAAAAGTGTGCCAGAGAGTTGGCAAAATAGTGTAAGTGCAGTGAATTGTGCCTACAGTTGTGCAAAGTGTGTGTTACAAAATTGCAAACTGAGTGCAAAGCAGTGTTTGTGCTTTTAGTTTTGCGAACTCAGTGAGTAGTAGTAGTATTGCTATAAGTATTAATAGTTTTAGAAATTGTGCTATAAGAATCACAGTTGTGTTTAAGCATTCAGAAAAAACTGTAAAATCATTTCCATTGAAAAGAAATAATAACTATTTTCCAAGACTTGATCTACAAGTACATACATTTACAACAGTTTTTGTACATTTACTACAAATTCTACAGTTAGATCTGATGAGACAGAAACTGAAATTGGATCAATCCATTTTCAGAGGAACATGAGTTAATTTGCATATCTACAGCAGGCAAAGCAACACAAGAGGTTAGGGATGATCTGATTCAGGCTTATACTCCAGGCAAAGATCATGACATAGAGGCTGGAGTCAGATACACCTAAGCACAAATTCCATGATACATTGACAAAGCAAAAATTAAAGACATTTACGAGTCAAAAAAGAAAACACAGGCACATGGGAAGACCATCATGTTAAAGACTGGACATGAGAGAAGTCTTTTTTCACCCTCTTGGACCTTAACCATGGTCATTGGCGACACCTGTGGGGACCCCAAGGAAAACCTCTAAAGCAGCACTTGCAAAGCATTTGCAGAAACTTGCATCACTATCAGATAATGGTCTCTGGTCCAGAAGGTCAATAACAATGTCTCAACTTATGCAGACATTGCTGCTGCAATTCATAGCATGATCCGTAAAGAGTCAAAGCAGAGGTAGATAATTTTTTAGATTAAATTAGATTAGATTTAACTTTATTGTCATTGTGCAGAGAACAAGTACAGAGACAACGAAATGCAGTTTGCGTCAGAAGTGCAAAAAAGCAGAAAAGTGCAATGTGATATACACAGTATAGGCGGTGCATAGACAGGACAAGACATATAGTGCAGTGTAGACAGTAGTATACAGTTGTTTTGCAGAAGGTGGTTTAGAGTAGCATAAATTAAATATAAATATGTGCAGTGTATTAGCAGTTACTTCATAAGAGCAGAATAAATATGGCTATGTACTGTAATATGAACAATGTATGAACAACATGTACAGTATGTGCAATGTAGTGGCGGTACCATTATAGTAGTAGTAAGAACAATATAGATATATTCAGTGTATTAACAGAATATATTACAGAAAAACTGAATAAATATGGATATTTAGTATGAACCATATAGACAGATAGGTACAGTATGTACAACTATGTGCAGTGTGGTAACAGTACCATTGTAGTGCAGAAACAGTAACATTACAATAGTATTAATAATAAGTGTATGTGCAGGATGAAAAGCAGTAGAATATGGCTATGTACAGTATAAGTGTAATTACAGTATGTACATTTGAAAATAAATAGATGGATCGGATAGATGGGTGGGATAGGGTAGTGCAGTTGTGGGGGGGGGGGCTAGGGGATGTCCGCCTCCTTGTTGTCCCTGTCAAGGTTGCCATGGTCGTGGACACCGCAACAGGCACAGGCAAGGAGGCATCAGGCGGGGGCGGGGCAGGGGGTGGTGGGGGCTTAGTTTGTTGGATGTCACCGGGATGCAGAGCTAGAGTTCAGTAGGGTGACAGCCACAGGAGAGAAAATCTTCCTCTGAACCTGCTGGTTTGGATTTGGAGTGACCTGTAACGCCTCCCGGAGGGGAGTGGGGTGAACAGTCTGTGGTTGGGGTGAAAACAGTGTTTGATGATGCGCGCCTTACGCAAGCATCGCTTGCCCTGGATGGCCTCGATGGAGGGGAGTGAGGAACCGGTGATGTGTTGGGCAGTTTTCACCACCCTCTGCAGTGCTTTCTGGTGTGGGCAGAGCAGTTGCCATACCAAACTGTGACACAGTTGGTGAGGATGCTCTCGATGTTGCAGCGGTAGACGTTCACCAGGATCTGAGGAGACAGATGGACCTCAGAAAGAAGAGACGCTGGTGAGCCTTTTTGATCAGGGTAGAGGTGTTGAGGGTCCAAGAGAGGTCCTCAGAGATGTGGACACCCAGAAACTTGAAGCTGGTGACATGCTCCACCTCAGTCCTGTTGATGAGAATGGGTGTGTGATTGCTAGCTTTAGACTTCCTGAAGTCCACAATGAGCTCTTTATCATTTAACATTAATTTCAACTCGCAATTGAAAGTAAGGAAGGTAGAATAGTAATGATCAATAAGGTCTGCATTTCAGGTATTGCCATAACATGTTGCTTTGAAAACTCAAATTAGCTTTTTTTTGTACATAAATCTTACACAAACATTTTATCAACCAAAATGAAGAGCAAAATCACATAATGAGTCAAAATATGTATGCCAACATCAAACACCACATATGCATCAGTAATAATAAGATTTGGATTATTTTCTGGGCTCTTATGAGTGTTTTAACAAAAAAAGCCAATAGGCGGAATTTCCTTTTTTTTCAAATCAGGTCAACTTTGAAGGCCTGTACAGCCACAAAGCTACAAGATCCAACTTGCTATCATACCATTTTATACTCCAGAGATATGTAGCTTTCAGAAAAATATAGTGAGAATTTGCCCCCCCAAGTGGTAATGACGACCCCCTGTGGCTCATGGACTAATATGTGCACGCTTGAGGTTAAACCAGCAGTTTTTCAGCAGAAACATGCGAGGACCCGTCTCTAAATTAATGGGTGATTTCACTCTTCCTACATTTTTTTAAAACAAGTCAATGGTTTTATAATGTTTCAGTCAAGCTTTGGTTAGATTAGATACAACTGAACATATGCAAAATGTAAAGTAGCCTAATAGATAAACTTTGATTTGCTGTGCTGCATACTGGACAGATGCACATAGTACATTATATGAAGTAGGCCTATTAAAATATTTAAATAATATGAAATAAAAAAATTGAAGGGAATAACGTCCAGTACATGTCTTTGGCAAGTAGCCTAGGCTAGGCTACTACAGACACAGGTGAAGAACAGTCAGCCTCAACCAGTACTAGCACAACGAGATATGTACAGCCAGCTTCAAAAGCAAGCAGTCTAGACCCTAAAATTGGGCATTTATAGCTGTGAAGGTGATTCACACACGATTATTTTTCTTTACCCACAAAACGATATTTTGTAACTTCTGTAGACATCCAAAATGGGGTGGGATGATTGTATTGGGAGCAGGTGGGACTGGGAAAAAAAAGGTTTATTTTGGCCCACAGAATTCAGGTAGGCTGGCCCCTTAGCAGGATTTTGCTTAGGGCCCCATGGAGGTCTGAACCGACACTGGTCGTAGCAAAGCTCCGCTTTAACCTGGAAGAGCTCATCCTAGAGGTGTTGTCTCCTGAACCAGGGGCGATTCTAGACTTAGAGCTTTGCTGGGGCACAGGCCCCCAACATAAAAAAAAAAAAAATGAACTGTGTGCGCAATATGAAATAAATGGCTAGCCTGATTTGGACCATCACATATCTCCCCTAGGTCACAGACATCCTCCTCCATACTCTGAATAGTTTTACGTCTAGCCCCCATCATGTCCTCATCCGTTTCTTGCCTGTCTCTCTCCTCCTCCTCCTCCTCCTCCTCCTCCTGCCTGGTATTGGACTGCCCAGCCTGTGCTCTTTCTCCCCTGTCTTCTCCCTCTCGTCGACCTTCTTCTCCTCCTCCTCGTCCAGCACTCTCTCCCTCAATTGTTGTAGCAGCCACTATCCAGCAACTTCCAAACACATAGGCATAAGTAGGCCTATACTCACTGCATGAATTTAATAGGCTTTCCTACTAACACAAGGGGAAGCTTATTTTTAGTCAAAATTGAGATATACTTCCCTCCCAGGCAAGGGACATTGTCCACTAACTTTTAACATCCTCTGAACAAAACCAGCAGTGGTCTTTGATGAGCTTAAATAGCCTTTTACTCACAAGTCCTTCAGCTCTGAAAATGCACAGAGACTAAGTGCTGCCAGGCAGGATTTGCAATGATGGATGCCTCTGCAAGATCCAATCCAGGCACAGATGGCTTCTGGGGTTTTCTCTTAGGGAAAGTCTTTGTATGTTATCAAAACACCTCCTTTTTTCGTATGGCCAACCCTTGTCTGCCCCTATGTAAATGGCAGACCCCTTGGCTGCAATCAGTATACCTCAATAAATCATATTGGTGGATGAGCTCAAATCATAATCCCCACTAGGCCTGTGTCATTACCACATGCATGACATCCTCCCCAGCTTCCGCCTGGCCATGGCTGCACACAGACTCTTCATGAACTTTACTATACATATCTCTCGGGCAAAATTACATCTTCAAAAAAAATCCCACAACATCCTGGCAATACTGCACTTTGTTCCTACTAAAGCCCATCTGTTCAGGAAGAAATTTTAATGATGGCTCCATTCTGTGTAATAGTTTATCAGATTTAAGTTGCTAAACCATTGTTTTACCAGCATTTAATGTTACACCGTTAATGTGGGACAAAATTATCATACCTCCCTCATCCTCCTCACTGTTCCTCTCCCTCTGTTCAGGAAGAAATTTTCTGATGTCCATCTGGCTACTATGTTTAGTTTTACAGGGACTCTCTACTTTTACAGGACTCTCTCTACATATAAATCCCTTATTAATTGTCCGCATGTGTGCATGCAGCCTACATGGTGTGAGTGTGTGTGTGAGGGAGAGAGCACAAGCTGGTAAACTGTTGCTAAATTTAGGATACAATGGCGCTAAGCATTGAAAAACAGATGCTAGTTATGTGGGTAACACTCTCTAACAGCGATCAATTTGTCTTGATCAATTTGTTGTAACATTAAACAGGGGCGACTTACTCTATGCTCAAAGTGATGTCCACGAGCTCCAGCGTATTCCACAGTGTATGGGTGTGTTCGAAAGCGGGTAAAGTTGCTGCCTTTTAAGATATCTAACTGGGGAGCAAGGCAGCAAGTCTTGGTTGAAACCCGAAAAACAAATTCTGCTGCCTTTTAAGATATCTTAGAATTCCCAAATAGCGGTCATTTTTTTGAAGGCAGCATCGATGCACACTTCATGCTGCCTCCTACCCATAATCCCTTGCGGCAGCGTCTGAAACAGCTGTGAAAGGTAAACAAACATGGCCGGATGACATCGGTAATGGCTGCTGAATCTGTTTAAAATGTCATTTGTGTGATCTTATTTTGCTTAGATTTGCAGATTACAGATTAGAAATAATCAATTTACTATCTGATTATGCCATTGTTGTAACCATTAATAGCGTCTGGTCTGATATATCTGCCGGCCGTAAAACTAATTTATACCGTTAGCCTGCTAAAACTTCATTAAGCTAATTTAGTTTAACGTCAGGCCTTTGCTAACGTCATACCGTGAGTGTTAACCAAAGATTCTAGAGTGCTTTCGCTCATTTTTTAAAAAGATGCATTTAATCCTAAGTCATGTCTAGTGAGACAGCTCTCTATGTAGGGAGGGAGGCAGTAGGCAGCTGTCTCCCGTTTGGAACACACCCTTTGTGTGTGCAGTACAACGAAACACTCGAAAGAATCATGTGAACGATTTTCATTGATTGTTGCGTTCAATCTTAGCCAGCTACAGAGGTGCTATTTCCTGATTGGCTATTATGGTCCCTTTCTTTATTCCTTGTTTTTTTTATTGGCTGGTAAGTGACCAGCTCGAGCCATGATTAAAGTAGGCACGGAGATGCGCTCATGAATGAAGCTAGAGCCGCGCTAGAATTTTACTGGGGCACTGGAGACTTTTACTAAGGCACGTGCCCCAGTGAATAAGGTCTAGTGACGCCCCTGTCCTGAACTGCTGCAGAGGGTGAAGGTGGAGTTTGCTGAGGCTAAATTGAACAGGATACTGAGGACAGGAACTTAAATCGATTAAAAATACAGGTGAACTGCTGCGCACACAGACACAATGATGAAGACACTGCAGACAAGTTCCCAATAGACTGAATCACTGTATAAATACGTTTTGAATGTTAATGCATGGTGTTTTTTTTCACACTCTCTTTTGTTGTTTACATAAAACAAGTTATTTAGGCTTGTTAACCCTTAAAGGAGTACCGTCACACTGGTTGAGAAATGAACGTTCTAAAGAATATCTGGGTTCATTGAATTCAACATAGAATTTTAGAACCTTCAATTGTTGCGGAACTTAGAACGTTCAAAAACCTACACCTTAAAGGGTTAAGAACTGAAATGTTTATTTTTATGTGAACTTAATTTGCACATTTTCAGTCCAGAAATCATGTTAGGCCTATGCTTTGTGGAACTGTGCACTTTGCAAGGCAGGTTAATCTGGTCAGTTTTTGAAAAAGACACCCCAATGTATTGAATAAATACAAATACTGTGAACAAACACTTTTAGCCTTTCCAGGAATATTTTTTTAATTTATATTTATATTTTTTATTATTATACATACATGACATGATATATCATAGATCAAATTGTCTTGCAAATAGGCCTAATTGCAATGAAGAATATTTCAGAATCACTGTATCATGAAACCATCATTATCATGGACAAAATTGTATTGTGGTTTGGAGTAGGCCTACACCAGAGTCCTATGTAATTTATTCTTGCCTCACTAAATGCCTCAAAGTGTCCTCCTTTTTGGTGCTATGGAAATGGCCACCCATTCAGCAGATGAAATACAACTTCCTTTTAGAGCTAACAAGCAATTCCTAAAAACACACATCCCCCAAAGAGGTGGAGGAAACATTAAGGTAATATAAATGCAAAGCAAGATGTGTGTTGGTTTGGTCTGTAGATCCTGGCTATATAAGTGTCTCTGTGTTGGTTCCCAGATACTGATTCTAAACTCCCAGTCAGAAGAACAAACAGTAAGGAGAAACTGCCACCAAACAGTAAGTGTTTACTGACTGATTCTAACAGCCTCTAGGCCTTTACATCTGGGGTCTAGCAAAGGAATGATAGTTTCACTGAATCTTTTTATCTTTAAAACCTTTTTTCAGCTGCCAAACCTGGTGGTGTGGCTGGCCCCCAGAGTTTAGGCATTTAGAACAAGCTCATTTAGAACAATGGTGGAGTTAGAATTTAGCTTTAACAAACCGTAACGAATGCACTACAAACCAGTAGATTACACCCATTACTTCTGGAGTTGTCTTGTGCTAATGAGCTGATTCAGATGGGGTTAGAACTGAAGGTCCTATAAACATGTCCTTACCCTCCTAATGAAGATGAGGGACTTTTGAATGAGGGCACCTCCATCTTTACTTGTCAGTGGAGGTTGATTTAAGCAGCTGGGGACGCATAATGGCACACAACCTTCTTTATACAATCTCTACTGGTGTTATTTGAAAATGAGTGTGCTTTCATCATAATATATTATCTGTATGCTGTATATGTAACTAAGTGTTGTTTGTAGTAAAGTGATATTTTCTGTTTTAGTGTCTGATGTCCAGGTTGTTTTCCTGAACCAGTGACCAGAGAGGAGCTCTTGCAGTGTAAGTTGGAAACTCAAACAAACACACGTGCACACCACCACACACCACACTGCTACACCACCACGCAAACACACATGCATGCAACACAAAAAACATACACACACACACACACAGTTATATACAAATACAAGTCTGTTTTCTCTTCTCCTCCATCAGATATCTGTCACTTCACACTGGATCCAAACACAGCACACAGACAACTCCATCTGTCTGAGGGGAACAGGAGGGTGGACTGGAGTGTAGCTGGGCTCCAGTCATATCCTGATCATCCAGAAAGATTTGATACTTATTATCAGGTGCTGTGTAGAGAGGGTGTGTCTGGACGCTGCTACTGGGAAGTTGAGTGGAGTGGCCTTGTTTATATAGTAGTCTCATATAAAAGCAGCAAAGAGGGTATACAGGTATTGTTTGGATATAATGATCGGTCCTGGAGGCTGGATCACCTCCCTTCTAGCTCTCTGACACCCCTCCTTTTTCACACACCTCTACCCTGGGTTTTGGATAAGTACAAATCATCATAATAAACAGACTAAAAATGTAAAGAACTCCTGTTATCCATCCTAGTGGCCCTCCAGCTTCCTTTCCAGAATAGGAGCTGGCTATCCGCATGTGGATCACAGGGGCAGGAACTCTGGCCTTCTACAGCATCTCTGACACAACGACCCTCCTGCACAGAGTCCAGACCACATTCACTCACACACTCTACCCTGGGTTTTGGATAAGTACCAAATCATCAGTGATGCTGTTATGACCCGCACTGTATACAGCAGGACATTACAGTAAATGTAAAGAACCCAGATGCAGATAGATGCTGTTATCACATCCACACACACCCCCATAAAGACATCCCATCTCATCAGCACACATATAAGCCACCACTCACATGTAAGGATCTGGCAGCTGCCTCTCAGCTGCCTGAGATTCTCTATTCTTGTGGAAAACAAAAGACCAAAACCACTCCCTCAAGTTATTGGGTGGCCTGACGCAGCTATACCCTCCTGAGAACCAAGAAATAAAAGTGCCCAACAACTTCTTTTTTTGTGATTTCCTTTCTATTTAGGATTAAAAAAACATCTTACAATTTTTTTTTTATTTTTAATTTTATAGCATGTCCCCTGTGGTGGACAAAAGGACCGTTTTACTATGAAAAGGTAGCCATGAAAATAGACAAAAATGGACAAATTATGCTTTTAGTGGTATTAAATTAAGGGTAAACTTAACCAAATATAAGGGAAAATGTTATTTATCCTTCTAGACTACTTTATTTGCCTTTTTTTGACAGTTGTATTTCTTTTTTCTGGATTGTTCATTTCATTTTCATGTTTTTCTTTCATCTGCGATAATTCATTTTTAGTCTTACTCTTCCTCGCTATCTTCTTGAGGCTGGAGTTCATAGTCCTCATCTCTGTTTCACTCCTCATCACCTGAGAGCTCCAAATCTGACCCCCATTCATCCCATACAAATGATATCCTAAATTTCCCAAAAAATCAAAATATTTTGGTCCTGGTGTCCATTATTATGGACATTCATAAAGTCACTATTATTTCAAAATGTAAATAACTTAGCTTCTTTCAAAATGAATCATATGATTCTTGACATTTTCATTAACAAGACCATGTATTGCCATCATAATGAATGCTTAATAAGAAGACACTATTTGACTTATTTCTCCTCCTTCCATAAAATGTGCTTGTTTTGATGTCAACCATTTTTGAGAACCAGGAAGAGGAGGTTCCCAGCAACCCAGCCAATCACATGATATATCATTAGAAAGCCCAGGATGTCCTCTTTAAAAGACCACAGGAATTGATAGAATAGCTCAAAGGGGTAAAGGGGTATGCTTCTAGAACTTATGTCCACTACAGAGGACATAGGTCTATGGATTGGTTCTCAGGAGGATATTCAAAATTATATTCAGAATTTTAGTCTGGAATCGGAGCATTGGGAAGTGATTATGGGGCGTATTTCAATGATACAGGTGGGGAAATGCCTCCGCACGCAATTGGATAGACCTAACCAATCAGACCAACGGAATAGCTTACCGTGAATCCTAGTGGCCAACACATCCTTCTTTTAAACAAATGCTGTTCTGTTCGTTTTTTAAAATGATTGGGCTGTTAATAGGCCAGGCTATCTGGCACAACAGCCACTATAGCGACATAAAGGTCTAGTGACAAGCTTTTTGCACTAAACAAAATCAACCGAAGCGAGCTCGTGAATGAATAAGCACTGTTGCTCATCTGTCCATCACTGTATTTGACAAACTTTTTAGAATAATTAAGAAATATGCGCCCCAAATGTACATTAGCCTTGTGATATTTGGGTTTTATGACTATTTATGTTAAAATCACATTTTAAATAAACTATACTAACTAAATGAAAAGCACACAGGATCACTACTTTAGAAGTTATTAGGCCTACTGCAATGTGCTTCTATCAGGACTTATAGTTGATAAATGATAAATAAGGGATAATGTATAGAACGCCCGTCATTATCGGAAAACCCTGACAAGGCAAACAGAAGGGACTTGTCCTGAAGGGACTCATTTTCCAATAATGACCGGCGTTCTATACATTATCCCGCTTATTACACGGCTACTTGCCAAAAACAAAAATAAACTCACTCCACACGATATGACTCTACATTTATTTCTTACCGTTTCATCGTGGCTTTTGCAGAAACAAATAGTTCGCAACACATGCTGAACTTGAATCAAACATTCTTTAGAACACAGCTGATCAACTGTCTTCTTTCACTTTTGAATGAAATTCCATTGCAAGAAGTGATCGGACTACTTACAGAGTGATATGAAAGACGTGAATTAGAAGCACAAAACCCATTTTCCTTTACAGCGGTCTGTTATACTTATCAACGGTCTGTTATCGAGCAATAGCAGACCACCGAACGTTGGGAAGGCCCATTCAAGTGAATGGAGCAGCATTATGAAGAGCCGTGTAATAATATTCAAGGTCTCAGTAGCATACAGACATTACACACAACATACATTTACAGTAAAAAAAAAAATAACAAATCCACTGAGCAATATCGACAGTAGAATATAAAAAATACTAAATCCACATGAATGTACTTAGGAATGTATACGCATGAGGCGCTTGCAGTAACAGTGCAGGGACTGACCCTGTGATTCAGTATGCATGGTAAGGTGCTGTATGAGAGTGTGTATCATGATGGTGGTGCAAATAAGTCCAACAGTGCAAAACACAATAAACACCACTTTGCGTGTAAGTCTGTAAAACGACACATCAGGGGATGTGGACGTGTTCATACTGTCTCTAAAGAATGTCGTCAAACATAACACTCAAGAACAATACGTCTGAACCCAGATCAGAATGTTGAAATCATCTGTGTTCTGTGGGAGAGCAAAGACTCACCCTGAGTGCTGCATGTGTGCAATGAAGCTGATGTGTGCGTCTAAACATATGTGATGATGGCAACAGGGGTAGGTGTCTAATCAATAATATGAAAATAAATTATTTTGCAGATTTATGTTGGTGGTTGATACATCCGTAATATGATGTAATTTATCTTGTATGTCAGGTTTCAAATCTACTTTAATACAATCTTTTTCGACAATAACATTCTAGCAAACATTGTATTTATTTATTTTATCTAGCAAGCATGTATATTTATGTATTAGGTCTTCTATGCATTCTTGATATTTTAGCCTAAACTGCATTGCTTTATTGCCCAGCCCCAGTACACACACACACACTGTACACATGTAATGGTGTTTATCACATCTCTGTACACATGTAGTGGTGTTTATTCACATCTCTGTACACATGTAGTGGTGTTATATCCATTCACAGCTCTGTACACATGTAGTGGTGTTATTATGACCGCCCGGCATGGCCTTGGCGGTCATATAGGTTTAGTCAGATTTTTTATTTTTTTTTTTTTTTTTCATGCCCAAATTTCCGTCAATGAGTCCCAGGACACTGAAAGACCGGGGTACCTGAAACTTGGTGGGCATGTAACCCCACATGGATAGCATGGAACCATCGTTTTTCGTTTTTGATCTGTAACCCCGGCTTGACTGGACCCCGAAAGGAGGGTAGGGCGAACACAGTTTTCTGTGAATATCTCGAAAACCGTGGGGTTTAGGAGGACCAATTTTTTTTTGCATGTTGATCTCAAGGGGCCATGTCAACCCATTCCATAACCACTCATTTCATGTATAAGCCACCTAGTTAAACACAAAAAAAGTAAAAATGAGGTGTTGTAATTGAAGGTATCTGTGACCTAACATAGTCAAAACGGCACGAAATTGGACGTGTATGATCATTATGACACCCTCTGTATGCACGCCAAGTTTTGTGGAATTCCGTTCATGGGGGCCACACAATAAATTAATTTATGTTACTATACACCAACTGGCCTGTAGGTGGCGGAGACAGTTTTCTGTGAATATCTCGAGAACCGTAGGGCCTAGGAGGTCCATCTTTTTATGTATGTTGGTCTTAAGGGGCATGTCAGCCCATTCCATTACCACTTATTTCATGTATAGTGCCACCTAGTTAAAATTAAAAAGCAAAAATTTGGTGTTTTCATCACAATATCTCTGGCTAACAAGGTCAAAACTGCACGAAATTAAAGTGTAGGATCATTATGACACCCTCGAATGCATGCCAAGTTTTGTGTACTTTCGTTCATGGGGGCCTTACAATAAAATAATTTATGTGTACATTTAGTGGCGTACACCAACAAGGATTCCCAGGACACTGAAAGACCGGGTACCTGAAAACTTGGTGGGCATGTACCCCCACATGGATAGCATGGAACTGTCATTTTTTTCGTTTTTTTGATCTGTAGCCCCCCGCTGGACTGGACCCCCGAAAGGAGGGTAGGGCAGACACAGTTCTCTGTGAATATCTTGAGAACTGTGGGGCCTAGGATGACCATTTTTTTTTCATGTATAAACACCTAGTTAAAACACAAAAAAGTAAAAATGAGGTGTTATGAATTGAAGGTATCTGTGACCTAACATAGTCAAAGTTCACGAAATTGGGCGGTATGATCATTATGACACCCTCTGTATGCACGCTGCTTTTGTGGAATTCCGTCATGGGGGCCACACAATAAATTAATTTATGTTACTATACACCAACTGGCCTGTGGTGGCGGAGACAGTTTTCTGTGAATATCCTCGAGAACCGTGGGGGCCTAGGAGGTCCATCTTTTTATGTATGTTGGTCTTAAGGGGGCATGTCAACCCATTCCATTACCACTTATTTCATGTATAGTGCCACCTAGTTAAAAAATTAAAAGCAAAATTTGGTGTTTTTCATCACAATATCTCTGGCTAACAAAAGGTCAAAACTGCACGAAATTAAAAGTGTAGGATCATTATGACACCCTCCGAATGGCATGCCAAGTTTTGTGTACTTTTCGTTCATGGGGGGCCTTACAATAAAATAATTTATGTGTACATTTAGTGGCGTACACAACAAGGATTCCCGGACACTGAAAGACCCGGGTACCACGAAACTTGGTGGGCATGTACCCCACATGGATAGCATGGAACTGTCATTTTTCGTTTTGATCTGTAGCCCCCGCTGGACTGGACCCCGAAAGGAGGTAGGGCGGGTGAACAGTTCTCTGAATATCTTGAGAACTGTAGGGCCTAGGATGACCATTTTTTTTCTATGTTTGCCTCCAGGGGTCATGTTAACCCATTTCATGTGCACACATGTGCACAAACAGATACACACGCACACACACATACATTCACAGTAATGTCACAGGCACACACACACACACACACACACACACACACACACACACACACACATAACATAAACATAACACAAACAATCAAGAATTTCTCAGAATTATAAACAGGCAAGATGGAGGTGGGGTTGTATAAAATTAATTTTACACTTGAAATCTATGAACTAATCATGTTTTGGTACTTGTTGTCTAGCAGATACCAGTGAGAATTGAGTGTGGATAATGCAATTTAGTGAGACAGTTCATATAGGCCTTTCAGCGTGATTTCTTTTTGTGGAAAAAATGTGCTGGACTGGGCGGCGGTCATATTTTGTACCGCTCTGCGGTACATCTAGTTATTCACATCTCTGTACACATGTAGTGGTGTTTATATCTCTGTACACATGTGGTCTTTCCTTTGCCTGTGCTTTTATGTGACACACTGTTACAGATGTAAAGAGCCAGCTGAGATTTATGGAGGACTTTCCTTGGCTGAATTTGAAGATATTAGTTTTTAAATAATCCTGTCATCTGTCTCTGATGACACACTGGAAGGCCTCTGTGACCAACCAGAGCCGGAGTAGACAGGGGTCTCCAACCTTTTTGGGAATGAGGGCTACCTGAAGACCCGAAATCATATGGAGGGCTACTCATTTAAAACAAACATACCCTCACCCCTTTTTTGCAAGGGTAGTCCTCCTAAATAATAGGCCTATGAGATTTGTACTTTTAAATGATCAATATTGTGTAGGCCTATGCAACACTACCAACATTTTTGTTCAGTTTGTTCATTTCAAAATTTGCATGGGGAATCTAATCTATTTGTTTTAACAAAAAAAAAAACAATCGTTTTGTGCAATTAATCATTTGGGTTACAATTTGTACCCAATTTATACCCACCCACCATTATGAATTCAGGGGTTGTTTAAGTTCTGATTTCAGTGGACAATTCGGTTTTAACATTTCAATAGTAATCGCCCACACCACCCTAACATATGAAAACTGCTTTTAAAGTTATTGCACACATGAACTCTCTCCATGATCTGACAAAAAGGTAATGCACAGTCCTGCTCAGTCATGCATGCCACAACATTTTCAGCTATTATCTGGCAGTAGCCCTCTGAGGAGAAAAAGGCCTGTGAGCTAAAGCAATTGTTTTTCAGTCCTTGAACAATCATGCAAGAACCGTATTTGACGAACATGGAATGGCCACAGAACTTTTGCAAAGATATGCTTCCATTGGTTACACCAGACGAGCTAGTTTTCCCCCCTTTACTGTCTATGCGTGCCAGCAGCGTGTACAGTATGCGCTCCGCTTCTGTTGTTGTTTAAAGACTGAATGGGAAACGGATTTGGAGCCAAAGGCTAACATTTAACGCAGCTACAATTTGTAAGGTATCACCAATATCAATTTAATGTTACAGATGTATGGCTACATACATTCTTCAAATGGTTCTGGTCTAGACTTAAATATCGATTGAAAACTTTACAATAGAGCGTGTTCCGCGGGCACCGTGTTGGAGACCACTGGAGTAGACCATCCAAAAGCAGATCCAAGCTGCACTCCATTTTAAACATGGAGGAGGAAGTCAACCGACTTCTGCCATCTTTTTTTCAAAACTGATGAATTACATGAACTACATCGGGGTCTCAAACACCCGGCCCGCGGGCCAAATCCGGCCCAATTCCGGCCCGCGACGTATGTCAAAATATTAACGTAATCCGGCCCTTGAGACTTTTTAATTGCGACAAACAACGATACTGATTAAAATAGACAATAGTTCCAAGTACGGTGACAAATCTCATTTGTACTCTGCTCCACTATGTGCTAGACATCCAGAGCTTCATTCAAACCCAAAATAATTCTGCGCCAAAGCCTTCAGGAAATACTTGTATTACACGCGAGAAACACAAAGGCGTGCATTTTGTAATGGCCAGGCGATGCAGGCCATAGTGTTGCATAAATAGAAGCAGAAGCAGAAATAGGCCTACACCAAATGTTGAAAAACGTTTACGTGTGATGAAGTCTTAGGTAGGCTATGTTATTCACCTATTCTAAATCTGAAGGAGAATATCCTTTTGGAGATTATGATCGATCGTCTATTGAATGGTGGTGCGTCTGCGTGTATCGACCTTGTCCACTAAGCATACCATGCTTATTTCGACCCTCTGCCCAACATAGCTTGGAGGTTGCAGTGGTAATCGTCGGATGATAGTGTCCGTAATGGGCGTGGTACGAACAGCAGGGCTAGTAGAAATAGAGGTCTAAACTACAAAGTCACCCGCAATATGATGCAAACTTCTGGGTACTCAGATTACCCATGATAGGAACTGATTTGACCAGAATACTTTTATTGTAGGCCTTGTGGTTTAGAAACCATATACATCTTAGGTGTTGGTATACATCTTAGGTGTTTTCCTGTTAATTTGTTATGTGGGTAATATGAAAAAAGGAAAGTAAACCTGCTCAAATATGTTCATCCAGTAGCCTATTTACTGAAAGGTGCATAATTTGAGGTGCTTGCCATCCAGTAGCAAATTAGATGGGTAAATTTACCCCCCTTCATAAACTTTTGCTTTACTCAAAGATTTTAACATTTACAGTAGGACTTTATCTCTGACCACCTTCAAACCATGGCCTTTTGAAATTTTGATATAAAATTCCAATGGTGTTGCTTTCTTAACCCTGACGCCTATAGTTTGCCAGGTTTAAAAAAGTTATGAGAGGAAAATATTTTTATTTGGTGTGAAACACACACATAACTGTTTTTATGCTTTTCATTTGTTTTATCATTTGTATTAATATTTATTTTATCATTATTTTATTTATAAGCTAAGGTTGCTAGCAGGTGTCTAAAACTAGATAAAAACACTTTCACTTTCTGTTTGCAGTTTTGTGTGGTATTTGAAAAAAAAAAAGAACATTGCATTTTCAGAAATAGCCGGCCCTCCAATCAGATGACGTTGGCAGAATTGGCCCCCAGCTCATTTGAGTTTGAGACTACTACATCATGGGTATAAAATGGATTTGTATCATGCCATATCCATTACATGAATTACATTATGAGTATGACATTTATTTGTGTGACACAATAACCGTTATATATATTACATCAAGAGTAAGGAATGGATATGTGTCCTACCAAAACTGTTACATAAATTATGTCCTTGGTTTGGAACGAATTTTCATGCTCATATTACAGGTAAGCACAGGATTTCTATGCAGACTCCTATCACAAGTAAGAGTAGGGTTTCTATGCCAACATACGAGTGACGAGTGGAAGTTTTGTAAATAGAAGAACAGCATGTGTCCATTCTTCTCTCACACGCACGCACGCACGCACGCACGCAACCGCAGCCCCTGACCTGCCTGATATCTTTACCACAGGCCCCCACAACAGGACGAGAAACCGGCCGCTGCTTCCCCCATTCAAACACAGTCGGACCGCAGCACCAGGGCTGAGGGGGGAGGAGGCCACTAGGCAAAGCAGCTAAACCAGCACTGAAACCCCAACACATCATTACGCTATCACATGGGCACACACACACACAGAAGCCCTGTGCCGCTTTGACACTTGCTGGTCTTGCATTACTGTATGTCATCACACATACAGACACACACACACATGGCTGACTGTGTGTCTGTCTGTGTGTGTGACAACACACTGTTGTCATAAACAATATTTTAACGTCTCACTGGAGTGCCGGTGTTTAGTTATCTTGTTTTATGTCCATGAACACGTTAACGCACCGATATCCAGAATTCAGTGGCCCACATCTGGCCCAGGACATGAGAGGATGAATTTCCTCAACAGGTTGCTTATATACGGGGGTCCGCCCCCTCTCACCAGCCTGCCAACCATCAGCGTGCCCGGGGATACACATTAGGGGCAGCCATGGCCTACTGGTTAGCGCTTCGGACTTGTTCGAACCCCGACCAGTAGGCACGGCTGAAGTGCCCTTGAGCAAGACACCTAACCTCTCACAGCTCACTGCGCCGGAATTAGTGTGTGCTTCACCTCACTGTATGGTCACTGTGTGCTGAGTGTGTTTCACTAATTCACGGATTTGGATAAATGCAGAGACCAAATTTCCCTCACGGGATCAAAAGAGTATTTATACTTATACTATATATAGCGCGGGCACTACTGTGATTGGCAGCTGGGCTCTACAATATGATATATTAACACACACAACCAGAGATAGGGCATTCAGTAAAGTATAAGTATGTAAGTATATATACTCTTTTGATCCCGTGAGGGAAATTTGGTCTCAATTTATCCCAATCCGTGAATTAGTGAAACACACACAGCACACAGTGTACACACAGGGAGGTGAAGCACACACTAATCCCGGCGCAGTGAGCTGCCTGCATCAACAGCGGCGCTCAGGCAGTGAGGGGTTAGGTGCCTTGCTCAAGGGCACTTCAGTCATGCCTACTGGTCGGGGTTCGAACCGGCAACCCTCCGGTTACAGGTCCAAAGTGCTTACCAGTAGGCCACGGCTGCCCCCTAGTAACAGCTGGCAGGAAATGATTAGCTAACTCATAAACATTTTGAGGGATCTTCAATGCAGGTGTCATGCCTGTATTGTGTGTGTGACATGGTTGTATTGTGTGATTTGTGTGTGATGTATTGTATGTGTGTATGACATGGTTGTATTGTGTGATGTGTGTTTGTGTGTGTGTATTATATGTGTGGGTATATCAGTGTGTGTGATATGGCTGTATTGTGTGATGGGTCTTTATTGTCTGTATTGCATGTGTGTATATATCAGCATGTGTGATGTGTGTTAACAGTGTGTGATCCCTCCGTGCTGAGAAGCAGCTGTGTTTGGCCGTGAGCATTAAACCCCCGACGGCACATGCAGTACAGACAGACAGGAAACACACACACACCTCAGATCCACCACATTTGACTTCACAAACACACACCATTACACCACTATGTGTGTGTGTGTGTGTGTGTATGTGAATGGGGAAGGACACAGCCAAAAGCCGTCAGGAAGCCAATTTGAATGTGAACTGTGGCTGGAGTGTGTTAGATAAGCAGTGGTAAGCCAAACTGCTAACCAGCCTCTTACACACACACACACACACACACACTCTCTCTCACCAGCGTATAAATCAGACTCAAGGGCAGAGCCATCCGAGTGGTCTGCTGCAGAGACAGTAGCTCACCCAGGCCAAGGAGCTCTGACTGGACAACCTGGACATCCTCAAGGCCATGAGGGTGAGGACACACACACACACACACATACATACATGCATACATACATGCACACACACACATATATGCTTACATACAACAAACAACAAAAGATGTCTGATGGAAAGATTTTGTGGTTAAGTTTTGATCACCTGCTGTCTCCTAACAGGGACTGGGTCAGGGTTGAATTTTAGATGAATTGTTTGAGCAAGATATTGCTACCTAAAAATAACATTAGTAGATAACATCAGTAGATATCAGGGTAAGATGATAAAAGAGGATTTTAAAACAAATATGAGAGCTATAACATGTTTATTTTTGTGTTTTAAGGCAGATTTCTCAGGAGAGAGAGCAGATTTGCAGAGCTGCCATTAGAGTTTGGGATCTGTTTGGTCGGCACTGACTTCACACACTGCCCTCTGTATGGAGTAAAAACACACATACACACACACACACACACGTCTGGCATAATGCTGTCGCCGGCTCACCGCCTGGGTGTGTGGTGCCTGACGGGTTGCGTGGCGGTCTTCTCCGTGTTCTTCCACATGTTCATCCTGCTGCAGAGTGTCAGCCACGCACGCAGCACCCACCACTGGACGCCGTGTGAGGTCATCACGAGCGCGCTGGCGCTCCAGAGCATCCTGCAGCAGGCCCTCGCTCTGCTCTGGATGAGCCTGGACCTGATGGACCCGCAGTGCATTCTGGGCCAGGCGCACCCGCTGCTGGTGGTGCTGGTGCTCAGCCTGCGCTTCTCCGTGCTGTGGAACACCGCCTTCCTGCTGTTCTACTTCGCCACCAAGCTGGTGATGGAGCCGGTGCACTGCTACACCCGCGCCCAGGAGCTGGTGCTGCGCCACGTGCGGCCCACCGTGCTGCTCATCCCCGTCTGCGGCCTGGCCCTCTGCTGCCCCATGCTGGCCAGCATGGCCACCCGCAGCCACAACGCCACCTGGGTGACGGAGTGCGGCTCGGTGCTGTCGGTGGACGTGTCCGGCTACACGTACGTGGTGCTGTACCTGATCATCTGCGATGTGCTGCCCGGGGTCATCATGCTGAAGAGCAGCGTCTCCATCTCCGTGCACCTGCTGCTCCACCTGCGCCACCTGAAGTCCAGCACCAACGGCTTCCACGGGCCCAAGCTGGGCGCGGAGGTGCGTGTGATCCGCATGAGCCTGGCACTGGCCTTTACCTACCTGCTCTTCCTGGCGGCCGAGCTCTACACCCACTACCTGATCTTGCAGCAGCAGAACGTGCTGGTCATCATCGTCCTCCTCTCCTCACTCTCCTTGGCCGTCTGCGGACTCGTGCTCATCTACGGCAAGAAGAGCCACTGGAAGGAGCTGCTGCACCTCTACAACCTCACGCTGGACAGGTACCCCTGCCTCACCTGTCTGGAGGCACCTGAGAAGAAACCAGACACCAGCGGGGCTACTTCTCATTAAGGCTCCCACCCAAACCCCACAAATATTTACCATATTGTGACAAGGACATGTCATTACACTGTTACCTGTGCATGATGTCATCACACTGTTACTTCTACATGATGTTAGAGACTCCAGTGAAAGTTGCGGGAGGTCTGTCTCTGTAGCTCTGCTGAATACTGGCTCAAAACCTGACGTTTCTTCCTTCACTTTAAGCAGCCCTTTCTTAACTGTGTCTGAAATATAGCATCGTCATATTGTTGAAGCATTTCTCATAATCAGAACAGAATCAAAATCATCATAATGTCATTTTTATCAATGACATTAAAGGGAAACTTGGCAGGATTTCCCCCTCTGCTGGAGAAATTGTGCATTATGCTATTTCAAACTGTGGAAAAAGGTAACGATAAAGCACATGGATTTGTTTACAAGTTAGCAAAACGGTTAGCATAAGTTCGGCAGACAATGTGGATGTTACAAAGTAAGAAACACGATTTAAAACGAGTCTCACTTCTCTTTCCGGGACGGTAGTCTCAATGTTGCAAGGTTGGTTTTCCGCCTGGGGACGATAGGGGCAGCGGGAATAGTCACCATTTTCACCGGAACAGGTCATTTAACCATCCAAATGATTTCTAAACGGGTTTATTATGTTGAAATAGTTGCCAAGTTCCCCTTTAATGACAGTAATGTAGTGAGTTCAACTGATACTGTGTACACTGCTAGAAATATAAATCTGAACTTTGTCCTCATATTTTGTTTACTTTAAACACCATAAAATGGTTCATGTCTGGTATGATCTATTATTTCCTCATTTTGTGTAGAATTCCTGTTTGCTTGAGTTAAGACCATATTCACTTCGAGTTAAGACCACAATCGCCTGTCACTTCAGCACCACTGATGTTTGCAGGAACAGGGGCGTAGCCAGGATTATTTTATAGGGGGGGCCAGCTGGGTCCAGACTTTTTATTGGGGTGGCACTTGGGAATCAAAACTACTATTTGAAAACTACTCAAACAGTTTTGAAGATTAGGATAGCCTATTTTAATAATGGCAATAAATTGTGTAAAGCCAACACTGATACACAGGTCAGTTTGTTGTCCACTCCAACACATTTTCCATAAATAGGCCAATGCTATAAAAAAAGTACATTATGATAATGCACCTTACTTAATCAGTCTTATTCAAATGATGTTAAAGAACAATACTAAACTACTACAAATATTGTATGCAGATATTTAATCTTATACTGATGGCCAAACTATATTTCTTTCTGATATCCACTCCAAGTACTTGGCTGTAAGTAACATGGCTCTGAAATAAGAAATTAACCCTTAGAACCCTAGACTGTTTTAAGGGCTTTTTCACTACCTTTAGTTAGAAGCATTTATCCTGGTCAATGTAAGTGCCATACACACATGCTATACATTGCTGAATAGAGTCTAGGCTACCCAGACCTGCCACAATTTCATGTATTAATACATGCATTGATTTAATTTTGATTTTTAAATAATAAAAATACAAAAAGTGCATTATAAAAATTCTTATATTTTGACATGTATCTCACCACTGCAAACTGTCAGCTGGCACATGTGTGTGTGTAGGGCAGACTGTCCTGAATCTGGCAATATCATTGCCATAGTGGAGAGAGATTCTCTGGGGCTGAGCAAATGTGAAAAATATGTGGTGTGTGCCTTACGGAAATAAATGGCATTTTTTTTATTTAGCCCTATGAGCCCTACTCTATTTATGGCCATTCTCACTACCTTTAGTTATAAGCATTTATCCTGGTCATTATAAGTGCCATTTACACATGCTATATTTTTTCAGAACAGTCTAGGCTACCCAGATCTGCCACCAATTCATATTAATACTTACATTGATTTGGTTTTGATTTTTAAATAATACAAAGACAAAAAGCGTATTATACCATTCTTATTTTGAAATGTATCTCTGTCAGCTGGACATGACTTTCATGTATGTGTAGGGCAGACTGTCCTGAATCTGGCAATATAAGAACCATGGTGGAGGGGGGCTTTGGGGCTGACAATTTACAGACATGTGGTGTGCGCCTTACAGAAATAAATGCCATTTTTTTTATTTAGTAATGAAAAATGACCTTTCTGCGCTCCATATCTGTGACACGAACCTGACTGAACCCGAGTTTGCGTGTTCTGTGTGTACACTCATGACGATTCTAAAACAACTTTTTACTGCATTGTCATGAACAAAGTGAAGGCAAAAAGGTGTTTCTTTGTCGAATAAATTGGGATGGAATGTGAGTCTCGAATTAGATGCCATGCAGAAATTTGCTGGGATCTCAAAACCGGATTATGAACATACTTTGCCATAGAGAAACACATGATAGCGTTGGATTATGAACATGCTTACAAAAACGTACAAAAACGTGGGGTAAGTCGAGCTATATGAAGTTATTATTTTGATGTCATTTCGTCTGTTTTTTACCCAGAATTATGAACGTGGTATCAAATGATAGCTCTGTGTCTCCTCTTTCATCTGACATGCGGCCTATCTATCCGATCGGATCACGGGTTCGTGGCCTAATTCAAACGAGAGTAATGGGTGTGCAGCGTTGGTTTTTGTACATGATGTTATTTTGCAGTCACGTTGTCTGTTTTTATAGCCAGGAAGCATCGATATACTTGGTACCAATAGCCCTGTGTCTCCTCTTTCTTCTGATATACTTGCCATATCTATGCGATCACGGGTTCGCGAGTAATTCAAACGAGAGTAATGGGTGCGCAGGTGAACTGTAAATATGAATCAATTTGATTTAATTATTTATTTATTTTGTCATACTTGATCGCACAGGCAAGTGTTTAGTCTCGTTGGAAAGCCCCACTTCTGCTCTGTCACGCAATTAAGGTTTCATCTCGCTGCGATGAACAGTTCTGGAGCAATGTAACAAAGAACTCAGGCAAAGCAGCCTGCCTCTGCCTGACCAGCTATGGCAAGAACCACGCAGTCAGCAAATTATGTTTTTTATAAAGTAGCCTAGGCTAGGCCCTATTAGCCTACTTTTATTGCAGATATGTGCCCTAATATGCTTGCATTTCACCCACATTTTATCGAAATATTTTTGTAACAGCGTTACCGCGGGCATCCGATTATTTCTGATCAGCCCCACAAGTCAATGTCAGAGCCTACAAGGACAGCCCAACGCAGCTCACTTGGCAATGATTCGTGACACATTCTAACATCTTATTAGCATTAATGTTACAACTCATCATTAACTCACCTGTTGTTACTGAGGTTAAGTAGTAGTCTACTGTCAAGTGTTTTTTAACAGATGACTTGAATTGTCCCGCTGCTGCTGCTGCTGCTGCACTAGGCCTACTCACATTTTGATCACAACCATGGGCTACACTTCCTGACTGGGCCAATGGTCGTAGATAGAGTGCAGTAACTGGTTCAGTCCCTGCTTTGCAAAGTGTTGGCAAAGTGCCGTCGAAAACGGCTTTTTTTTTTTTTTTTTTTCACTGAACGGAGCTGGGGGGGCCAGCAGGGTGGCCAAGCTTTGACCAGTGGTGGCCGTGGCCCACCCTGGCCACCAAGTAGCTCCGCCCCTGTGCAGGAATTTGTAAGTATTTCAGGTAGCTAGCTTTCCAGTTTTAGACCAAAACGCCACAGAGCTGTGTTAACTGCCCCTTAAAACACATGCAGTGTCATTCCATGCTCTGGATAAGATGTTAAACCGAGGTCCTGACTCACTGTGGTCATTGAAGATACCATGCCACGTATTGTAAAGATAAAGGGGTTCCCCAGTGTCCTGGCTAAATTTCCAATGTGGCTCATTAAATCCGGCCCCCTAATCCTCCCCCAGTGTAAATAACTCATTCACTCATTCCTCACCCTCCATCTTAAGCTGCTGTGTGATGAGTGTTCTAGCGTATAATGGCTGCCCTGCATCACACAGTTTGGTGTTTCAAATTGGTGGTGGCTAGTAAGACTCCTCTTCACAGTAAAGTGCTTTGGGTGCCTTGATAAAGTGCTTTATACTGTAAATGCAAGTTATTGTTACATATGTGGCATACAGTATGTGGTTGTTAGGTGGTAGTTACATGATTTAGGCATTTCTCATAATAACATGGAATCAACATTTTTATCACTCAAAAGTAATGACTCATGTCTAAATGGTTGCTCTCTGGTATACATTATTGCCTGTAGGATTCCTATTGACTTGAGTTGATTTGTTTCCTGGCCATAACAATGACTGTAAATAGAGTCTGATGATTTTGCATCAACACGTCCACGATGCTGAGGGGGGTGGGCCGGAGAGAGGAGAGAGGGCGTCATATGTGATCATATTTCTCTAGACGTCTTATGCGTCCAGAGAAAGAGTCTCAGCACCGTACGCAGTAGAACATTTGGACTAGAATAAATCACCGTCAGGGCCATCTCCTTGGCAGCACAGGGCACCTGAAAAGAGCAAACAATGCATGGACACACACACAACACACACACACACACTTCAGCAAGTCAGTATGCCCTCTAAAACAGCACTAAATAAAGTGGCATTCAGTGAGAGGAGGGCTGCAGTGAGCAGGGATGTGAGGAAAATCTCCTGCCAACGTTTGTCCAAATGGTGCTGAAGTTACAGGCACGCGCTTCAAAACGACACCCCACAATCTGCTGATCGTTTTCATGTCTCAATTAGACACATCTTTAATTTGCAATTGTTTGGTTAACCATTTTTTGTTTACAAAAATATTCAGTTTAAAATAATCTTGCACATTTGTACTCATACAGTATCTCAAAGAAAGAAGGAAAAAAAAACACCGTCAGGCAATTTTCCCAAATATTACTTTCACACCGTCAGGCTAGTTTCCCTAATATTGCCCGTTTCACCATAAGCTGGTTTTGCTTTTAAGGAACACATTAAATACAACTTGTCACTTCCACATGTTCCATATAACAAGTCTATTTACTCTTAAGGTGTAAAATACTCAAACTGCATTTTCATCCCCACTATCCTGAAATCATGCTTTGTGCCATTGGAACCTGCTTGGAAATGGAAGGACAAAGTAAGAATACAGTTCATAAGGAATGACTGAGGCGTTAAGTGAACCTAGCCAATGAGGAATGACTCAGGAGCTTCAGCGTTAGGTGAAGCTAGCCAATGAAGTGCTGGGCAGCAGGAGAGTACCTAAAATGCACACTGTGAAAAAATATAAACATCTGTTGCAAAGCGCATAGCTTGGTCTGTTTGTTGCTCAAACGCTGCATGGAGAAGCTACGTGGCCAGAGAGAGATTCCAGTGCTGATTTCAGTCAGACGCAGAAGGAGGGAGACCCACAGGCACTTAACACACCACATCCCACTGTGCAGAGAGTGTGTGTGTGTGTGTGTGATGCTGGCTTAGTGTGTTCTGATGCTGTGTGTGTGACGAGTACTCGGAGGAGTGTGTCAATGTGTGTAGACCCCAGAGGCGAGTGTGTTTTTTAAGTTCTTAGGAGTGAGTGTGTAGTCCTTAGATGAGTGTATGTATGTATGTGTGTGTGTGTGTGTGTGTGTGTGTGTGTGTGTGTAATCCTCAGAGGAGTGTGTGTGCGGAATCCTCTGAGTGTGTTTGTGTGGAATCCTTGGAGCATTGAGTGAATGTGTCTGTGAGTAGTCCTCTGAGGAGTGTGTGTGTGTGTGTGTGGAGTCCTGGGAGGAGTGTGTGTGTGTGGAGAGGAAGGCTTCTCGGTAGAGCCCACGCGGAGCTAAAGTGCCACAGGAACTTCACTGGAATCAAAAGTTCATCAAAATGCTGCATGGCCATCGTCCCCATTTCAAGTACATTTTCCCTTAAAAAGCCTAAAAAGTAGCAGGTGTCCAGTGGAGAAGCAACACAGACACACATACACACACACACACAGTAGTACAAGAACATATACAAAACCAATTCTGATTACAAAATCAAATTATCAAGGTAAAAAATCTCCTGAATAATTCTAATAAGCTCCCCTAGAGCTCAGTAAGGCATTAGCTGTTTCTGTCTCTATATCTGTCTCTCACTCACACACACACACACACACACACACACACACAGAGACCACCCCTAGAGCTCAGTAAGGCATTAGCTGTTTCTGTGTCCAAACTGCCCTGGTGTGGAAACAGAATGGTCCATAGTGCCCCAGTGTTGGGGCAGAATGGTCTTAAGTGCCCCAGTGTTGGGGGCAGAGGCTGCAGAGGCCCAGTGAGTGGTGTGGGGAGGCTGGAAGAACTGAACGCCCAGGATCAGGTGCAGGACAGGTGTAATGAGGTCTCCAGGGCAGTAGGGGGCAGTAAGAGGGAGATCACTAGAGGCTGTGCTCATAAGAGGGGAACATGGACTTGCGGGTTTTGGGAGGAGGAGGAGGGGGTTTGCCGTCAACCTTCGTCGGTAATGGAGGAGTAAACTGCAGAGACACAAAGGCAGACATGGAGATGAGACCAAGAGTGTGTGTGTGTGTGTGTGTGTGTGTGTGTGTGTGTGTGTGTGTGTGTGTGAGAGTGTGTTCTCACCTCTGCAGTGTTGAGGGGAAAGTCTGACTCGTGCGGGTGCTTCTTGGGGGGCATGGGGGGTGGTGTGCTTGGACTGGGTGCAGAAACAGTGCCATCCTCTGGCAGCCAGGTATAGCCTGCAGGGGAACACAGACCCATTAGATTTGAGGCGCCAGGCCTCCGACTCACACCCCAACAGCGCCCTCTAGTGTTGCTCTGTCTGCACTGAGACGCTCGCGCAGCCCTCCTCATCTCAGAGTAGTAAGGGGACAAACACTTACAGTACAATACTAAATAAAGTGGACACTTTATGATGGTGGTACCCCTTAGTTATGCCCACCTCAATATTCAATAGCTAAGGTATAGGCTGCATAAGAGGCTGTGTGTGTATGTGTATGTGTGTGTGTGTTGTAACAAATCCACAAATTAAAAAGTTTGTCACTTTTAAAATGAAGCAGAAGCTGACATAATGAGTAATGAATTGTTATTGATATTTTTTCCACTGTTGCTTTGTATTTATACGTTATGCTACCCCTTTATGAAACACGCAAGTTGTAGGCTGGGATGGGGGTTGGTCTGATAGACGGACTAATGAAGAGGAACTGACAAGTTTTCGAATGAGAGAGGGCCGCAGGTAGTGGAGGAAGGTGGGAGTAAATTGAGACAGGTCACCTGGAAAGATGCTGTTATTTTTTTCCAATTGTATTTTTGGGATTACTATTTTTGTTGGACAACGTGGACTGTTTTTGGAGCGCAAGAAACATTTGGTAAGCCCATCACCTAAATGGAGAGAAGGTTATGTGGCGCAGTCTACTTCACTTCTGCACTAACCCCGGTCATCCGATGACAAATATGCTTATCGGCTCGCAGGTAGGCTATATCTCATATCGTAGTTAGTAGAGGTAGGCCTAGTAGTTTCTCGGTTTGTTTGATAGCGTTACTGTTTTTTCTTCTGAGCTAGTCTGAGAACAGGAAGCTTATTACCACTCCAGGGACGAAGTTATCCGTAACTTCGGGGCTAACTCCCTAACACTCTATCTGAAAGAGAGTGCTATCTATCTGTTAGCAAATGAACGAGGATTTTGGTTTTATCTGCGGATTTATTTTTGCATTATTTTGAATATGACTAGCTCCAGTCTCAACAGCACGTCTACTTTTTCCACACGCATCTCAGTTCTAACACACATATCCCCTCTCGCTTTCTCTCTCTCCATCCCTGTGCACGGGGCTCTCTTAAAGGAGCTGCACTATTTTACAACAATTGCATCTACATTTTCATATTAGAATGTTTTGTCAAGTGTCAGCTTAAACTACCGTGATCAATTTAAGTTCCCGTGCCCCCCCTGGAAAGGTGTAATGCCCGTCCGTGAATTTGTGTCTGCCGCCGGGTCTGGCTGCGCGGTGTGTATGGAGAGGGGGGTAGTGAGCTCAGTGAATTGAGGTGTGTGTGTGTGTGTGTGTGTGTGTGTGTGTAATGTATGTGTTTGTGTGTGTACTGTATGTAGGGGGGTAGTGGGCTCAGTGAGTTGAGGTGAGTGTGTGTGTGTGTGTGTGTGTGTGTGTGTGCACGTACTGGAGCTGCGCGGTGTGTATGGAGACGAGGGGAGTTGCAGAATGTTCTGCTGTGCGGAGTCTCCCTGGAACAGTGACAGTGTGAGCTTGCGATCCCCCAGCTGCAGACTCTTTGGCCTCTGCTGCCTCTCTGGAAGAGTCTGGAAAACACACACACACACACACACACACACACACACACACACACACACACACACACACACACACACACACACACAAACAAACACAATATTACAACATTAGCACAGAACACATTAAGTACATTTCCATATAGTCATATGCATATGCAGTATGTGTGTTCAGATAGTGATGTGGATGTGGTGTGTGTGTGTGTGTGTGTGCAAGTGGTGTGTGTGTGTGTGTGTGTGAGAGAGTTTAAGTGGTGTGTGTAGTGTGGGCATGTTCATATAAGTATAGTAAGTATAGTATAAGTATATATACTCTTTTGATCCCGTGAGGGAAATTTGGTCTCTGCATTTATCCCAATCCGTGAATTAGTGAAACACTCTCAGCACACAGTGAACACACAAGTGAAGTGAAGCACACACTAATCCCGACGCAGTGAGCTGCCTGCAACAACAGCGGCGCTCGAGGAGCAGTGAGGGGTTAGTGCCTTGCTCAGGGTACCTTGCCTACTGGTCGGGGTTCGAACCGGCAACCCTCCTTTAACAAGTCCGAAGCGCTAACAAGTAGGCCACGGCTGCCTAATGCCTCATGTTGTGTGGGGGAGTGTGCAGGTAGTGTGTGTGTGTGTGTGTGTGTGTGTGTGTGTCTGTGTGTATGTGTGTGTTTGTTGAGGCACCTGGTCTGCGTCGTTCCGCTCCAGCAGCACCTGTGATTTGCTGACGTTCCATTCCTTCCTGTTCTTCCTGCCGATGCGCGAGTCGTCTTCAACACGAGGCAGAGCCGATGCCCGACGCTCAGACAGCATGCAGCTGGAGGTGCGCACACACACACACACACACACACACACAGTCATCTACCACTACAACACAGCATGGAGCGGGGGTACACACACACACACACACACACACACACACACACACACACACACAACACTCTCATCTAACACTACAACACAGCATGGAGCTGGGAGGTATACACATACACACACACAGACACACACACACACACACACACACACACACACACACACACACACACACAAGGTACTCACTCCTGGGAGGGGGGGCGTGAGGGCTGTCCTTCTGAGGAGGCGGAGCCACTGGAGAGGCCGGAGGAGGTGGAGCTTAGGGTGGAAATGGTAGACATGCGGCGAAGCGTGGAGGACATGATGTATGGCATCACCACCGAGCCCACACGACTTTTCTTCCCCTGGGTCAGAGAGCAGGGCTGCGCACATACACACACACACACACACACACACACACACACACACACACACACACACACACACACACACACACCAGTTATGAACCAAAGAAGCAGTGTTGGAGATCGATGGGCAGATGGAGTCGCAAGGCAAGAGCATGTTACGTGTGTAGGGTGCATGACAAGAGGATTGTGTGTGTGTGTGTGTGTGTGTGTGTGTGTAAAAGTAGGAACAGATGGAGGAGCACGGTAAGACCATGTCAGGTGTGTTGGACATGGAAGCAGGCTTGGAATTTCACCATTCTGGGGGCAAGGCCACTTGGCCTTCAGTTGGGCATATTTGGTGGGGGGCACAAAGGCCACATGTCAGGGCACCAAGGCCAAAGTTAACTATACAGTAGTAGGCTATAAAAATGATCAAAGTTGTATTTAGCCTATTCACTGCAGTAGACCTGAATCACTGTATGAAACATTACAAAAACATGAAACATGACATATTACATAGAACTGCAAATCATCTGATCATTTAATATTTACAGATATCTAGGCTATATTTAACATTTATTTTATATTTGGCCTGTTATGAAATCATGTATTGAACAATTTAAGCACAGCTCAGCTTTAAGAAACTCAAATAGCCTAGATGCATGCTTAGCATTTTGTGATCATTAAGGCTACTTTCACAAACTCAGTCAGCTGTCCTCTGATTTACCGATATCTAGGCGATATTTGTAACATTTATTTTGTATTTGGCCCATTATGAAATCATGTGGAACAATTTAAACACATTGCAAAACTTAAAGCCCAAATTTGGAGACATCCATGCATGTCGAAATTTACTGCAAATTCAAAACTGGATTACTCTGGAACAGCTAACTGTACTGCTTTACACCTTTGTGTTCGGTAAGGTCTGCTGTTTATTTTGATATGAGGCTTGTCATGTGTTAAACGAAGGGTTTGTGAAGTATTCCACCGAGATGAATGGGTAGGGAGATGGACGCAAAACCTTCAGTAGAATTTATGATTAAATTGAACTATATTATTTACTTTTCTCGCGAACCGTTCACCACAGCAATTAGCGGCTAACATTGTTTAAAAGCTGAGAAAGCTCTTTCATGTAATACTTGTGATGTCTGTGTGATGAATAGGCTACTTCACAAATAGTTCAACTGAGAACTGAGAAGAATGGGTGAATTTGGACGCACTTTCTTTCTTGCGCTGTCACTTTCTCCACTGCGTAAAAGACTAAATTAATTTGCGCTGTGAATGCTAAGATTATTTTGGCCATAGGCTAAATAAAAATGATTTATTATTACTATTAGTAGGACGCAAAGCAGAATATTGAAAGAAGGGGGCACCAAGGCCACCGTGGCCTGTAAGCCTCTGATTTTAAAAGGGGCATCACGGCCAACGCAAGGGGCAACGACGGCCCTACCCTGGCCGGGAAATTCCTACCCTGCATGGAAGCATGACAGACCCACCCACAGACCCACAAGTTTGTCCACCTCGGTCCGGCAAGCAGCTAGAAATGTGTGTGTGTGTGTGTGTGTGTGTGTGTGTGTGTGTGTGTGTGTGTCTTACCAGAGTGATGACCCCATAGAGTTTCTCCACCTTCGTGCGGAGGTCCTGGAAACAGCTGACGATGCGGTTGTGTAGCGGCTTCAGCTGCTCTGTGGCCTTCTCGCCATGGATACGGATCCCGTCGTCCAGCAGAGGAATCTGACATTTAAACAAACACAACACAAGCTTCTAAACACAATCTTAATCAGAAGTGATTTAAGGAGGACTCTGAAGAACTGAAGTGGCAAACTGAGCAGAACTCAGATTAGCAGAACTCACTGATCCAGATTAGCAGAACTCACTGATTCAGATTAGCAAAACTCACTGATCCAGATTAGCAAAACTCACTGATCCAGATTAACAGAACTCACTGATCTGAGCAGAACCCACTGGCCTAGAGTAGCATAGCACACTGATCTGAGCAGAACTCACCGGGCCAGATTAGCAGAACTCACTGGGCCAGATTATCAGAACTCGCTGATCTGAGCAGAACCCACTGAGCCAGATTAGCAGAACTCACTAGGTCACATTAGCAAAACTCAGTTATCTGACCTCTACTCACTGGGTCAGATTAGCAAAATGCACTGATCCAGATTAGCAGAACTCACTGATCTGAACAGAACTCCCTGATCTGAACAGAACTCCCTGATCTGAGCAGAACCCACTGGCCTAGATAAGTAGAACTGACTGATCTGAACAGAACCTACTGGCCTAGATAAGTAGAACTCACTGATCTGAGCAGAACCCACTGGCCTAGATCATCAGAACTCACTGATCTGAACAGAACCCACTGGATTAGATTAGCAGAACTCACTGATCTGAGCGCAGAGTGAGTGTTGGAGTGTTGAAGTGCAAATGTGAGTGAGGTCATCTGTGTCAACTTTTCAAAGTTCTATCTTTTGTTTGTTTTTTTATACTTGGTTTTGAGGATTTTTGAGGACTTTAGTAATAGGTGAAATTATTGGGTCACAAAAATGTAAAGACAACCTCACAAATGAACAACTCAGTTGAAATATCCCACCATTCATTAAGGATGAGCTAATTGAAAGGGAATTGCAACGTTGTGGCCACCTGGATTCAACCATTAAGAAAATACCGCTTGATTGTACAGTGATTCCCACATAATTCAATTCTATTTGTGGTGGTGGGTGACGGGAGGTGTTCACAGTTTTGAACAAATTTGCGCAACATGGTTATGATGCTAACCGGATTTAATCACGATTTAGCCAGTCGTAATCTATGCCAACAACAATCCTGGCAGGATTTTTAATGTTGAACGTGCATGCAGGTTCGTTGAGGGACAGAGAGGCTGCACAAAAGTGCACATAGCTCTACAATGAAAGGATTTTATTTAGTTTAAAGAGTACAACATAGAAAGTCATTGTGAGGTGGTCAATGCTGATATTGTGGTGGGCCGCCACAAATAAGTCAATGTATGGGAAACACTGTTGTAAGTCACCGCTCCTAAAGCATCTAGTATCCTTTGTGATTTTGGAAGCTGGTCGTGATGAGCTAAATTTGGTCTTGAAGTTGAAGGTGAATGCTGATGCTGATAAAGATGCAATTTTTAAAGTACCGATAAAAAGAAAGATAGACCCAGTCGATGTTAACGTCAGCAAAGTAAAGAAAGCTGAAGGTGAAAGGGGTGACAACCAAACCTTTTCTCACTAGTACTCAGTAACTTGAACATCCTCAACACCTGTTTGCAACATGCTAGATGTCACAACAATTTTTATACAATGACAAATGTATCTGTATTCTTTTGGTAGCTTAATAATGGCCAAGATTATGTAAATATGCTTAGGCACACACTTTTCAGTTTTCATGTGCTCTATTTCAAGTTGGTTTTCTCAGCAAGTTTACATGTTGGCTGGGTTTGAACTTTTGCATGGGTGTTTGACAACAGATTTGACAGAACTAGCCGATTATGAACATTTGGCTTTTCCATTTGGGATTACTTGCTCTCTGGAGGCCTGTTTTTCCCTCTAAAGAAAGTGGACAAGGGCTTTACAAAGTGCTCACAAACGAGATGTTTCTTTATTGTTGATCAAGACAAGCTCACGCTGAGTCAGCTTTGTCTCTGTCGATTATTTTTCTGTATTTCAATGAGTGCATTTGGTGGTGCCATGATGATGATTACTGCCTTGACTGAGCGATTTCTGTTACCCTCTTTTTGGAATTTATTATGTGTGTGTATGTGTGTGTATGTGTGTGTGTGTGTGTGTGTGATGTTTCCTGTGATGTCTGCGTGCTCATTCGTGTGTGTGTGTGTGTGTGTGTGTGTGTGTTGACCTGCAGAGCAATGAGGTGCTTGAGTACGTCGATGCGCTCCCGATGTTCTGGGTGCTCCTGCATGTACTTCTCTGTGAAAAAAGCCTGACACACACACACACACACACACACACACATTTGTAAATGGACACATGCACATACACAGACAACACAGGCGTGTGTGTGTGTGTGTGTGTTATTACATATCTAACAGGGCCTGCATGTGCATGACTTGTACATAATGTACAGAATAAAGATACTTTATCTTATCTTATGTCTGTGTGTGTGTGTGTGTGGCTTACTATTGTGTCTTCTATGATAGATAGATAGATACTTTTTTGATCCCCAGGGAGAATACACTGTATGTGTGTGCGTATGTTGCATATGTCTAACAGACTAACAGACAGACAGACAGACAGACAGACAGACAGATGTATGTGTATGTTTGCGTCTGTCTTTGTGTGTGTCATGCCTGCTGTACCTTCTCGTAGTTGGCGAAGCCACCCTGCACGGCGGGGTCAACGATGCCGTTGAGCATCATGGAGAGCGGGTGGACGGCCAGTGTGCGGTCACACGTCTGCTGCTGCACCAGGTTACTCAGCTTCTCATTGGCCAGCTCCATCGTGTCTATGGCGTTCTCCAGGGGACTGATCTCCTCCTGCCAATAGCAACGTCTGTTACTGAGGAGTCACTTCAGCCAACAGACACACATACATACACACACACACACACACACACACACACACACACACACACACACACACATATTACACATTTAATACACACACACACACACACACACACACACACAGACACAGACACACAGACACACAGACACAGAGCCTGTGTGGTGCTTCTCATTTCAAGGTCTGTGGTTCAGCTTCTCACAATAGGCAAAGGAGGAAGTTGTGGTAGCAGATCACACAGATCATGATTGGGCACTTTCCCACTTTGTGTCTCGCCAATGCAGAACCCACCACAGAAATCAACAGACCAAACTGTGCAGTGGTTTGATATACATTATGCATAAATGTGTGTATGTATGTGTATATGTAGTTCTGATATACAGTATGTATGAGTGTGTGTGTTATGTAGTTCTGATATATAGCATGTATGAGTGTGTGTATGCGTGTTATGTAGTTCTGATACAATATGTGTGAGTGAGTGATCGAGTGAGTGAGTAATCGAGTGAGTGAGTGAGTGAGTGAGTGAGTGAGTGAGTGAGTGTGTGTGTGTGTGTGTGTGTTATGGATTTCTGATACGGGTCTGATACATGCCTCAGAGTGTGGGTCAGTGTGTGTAGTGTAGTTGTGGTGTGTCTGAGAGTATGTGAGTGTGTGTCGGTGTGTGTAGTGTTGGTCTGTTGTGTGTGTGTTGTGTGATGGAGAGTGATTGTAAGGTTACTGGACATAACCAAATGACCTCTATACAGAGAGAATCACTGGTAACACTTTACTTGACAGTATCGACATAAGATTGACATGACACGGTCATGAACATATGACACCGTCATGACACATGAACCCTAACCCTAACCCTAACCCTAATTTGTTACAACAAAAACTGAATGTCACTTAATAACAGAAGCGTTATGTCATAAACATTTATGACTTGTTTATGACACATTCATGACAGTGTCATGTCACTCTTATGTCGACACTGTCAAGTAAAGTGCAACCGAATCACTTACCACAGAGATGGACTTCACTTCGAACCACTTCAGAATCCCGGGGAACTTGTAGGCCGTGATGTACGTGGTTCTCTCAATCCACATGGTCTACACAAGGGGTTCAGTTAGAGCACAAAACACTTCAACCACAGAGTTAAGAAACAGCACAGTGTCAACAGTAACACTCCTGTCAGAGGCCCACCAGCGCCCTCTAAAGGCAATGCCAGTGATGGGAGAATACGATTCATTCTTGAGACTCACAGCAAACTCGTTGTCTGGGTCCTTCTCGCCTTTCCTGAATGGCCTGGAGTACTGGAACTTATCCACCTCATTGGTCCGGTAGTAACTACACAACAGGAACCACAATAAGTTCTTAAAGCCAGCTATCTCACTGGTGAGGTAGCTAGCTACCACACAACAGGAACCAAAATATGTTCTTAAAGCCAGCTATCTCATTGGTGAGGTAGCTAGCTACCACACAACAGGAACCAAAATAAGTTCTTAAAACCGGCTATTTGACTGGTGAGGTAGCTACCACACAACAGGAACCAAAATACGTTCTTAAAGGAATTATCCGGAGTAAAATGCACTTTAGATCAATTTACGGATGATTGGGAGTACATACGTTGAGTTGACATCAAAATCATGTCATTCGGATGTGTTTTGAGAAAGTTAGATTTTACCGTTTTTAGTCAAAACTCGTTAGCCTGGAAGTGACCAGGGCATGTCATTTCGCCGCTACAAAACGCCGATTTTTTTTATTTTAAAATAAATAAATAAATAAATAAATTATCAGTATTTTTTTTTCGAAATTGAAATGAAGTTGTATGCAACAGCAAACCCTAGCTTACTAACAGGTTGGAATTTTGAAATGTCACGTGACGTGATGTCGTGCAACGACGTGATGCAATCGACTCCTACGGACTTTCTCCTAAAGACGCCAGCTGCAGCAGCAACATTTCTGGAAAGGTACTGGCTTGATGAAATTCATTCTGGACTTTCTATCCGACCACAGATACTTCTCGGGACCTCGGGATACTTCGGTTTGGCTTTAGGGACCCTCTACTCACTACCACGTGCAATGTTGTTTGGAACTGTAGAAGAGGTATAAAAATAGCATTTTGTAGCGGCGAAATGACATGCCCATGTCATTTCCAGGCTAACGAGTTTTGACTAAAAACGGTAAAATCGAACTTTCTGAAAACATATCCGAATGACATGATTTTTATGTTAACTCAACGTATGTACTCCCAGTCATCCGTAAAATTGATCTAAAGTGCATTTTACTCCGGATAATTCCTTTAAAGCCAGCTATCTCACCGGTGAGTTAGTTACAACACAACAGGAACCAAAACAGCTATTTCTCTGGAGAGGTAGGTACTACACAACAGGAACCAAGGAGGTGCAGGAGGGTCTCGTACTTGAGGATTTGTTCGGGAACTCCCTTGTCCTTGAACTGCTGGGGCAGGGTGAGCACCGGCTTGACGGTGAAACACTGGATGTCTGCGGTGAGGGGTCAAGGTCTTAAGGGTTCACAGCCATCAACCAAAACAACCAAACCTTCAGGGGCTCATAGCCATTCCGCAAACACAGTTTTTACTTCATCAGTTAACCCACAATATGGAGTTATACTAATGCTTTATATCATATACTGGTCTAAATACGATCATATTCAGTTTCCTGGTTCTGTGTGAGTGGACTCAGAGGCAATGCTGTGATAGAGTGTGTATGTGTATGTCTGGTGTGTCTGTGTGAGTGAGTGAGTGAGAGAGAGAGAGAGAGAGAGAGAGAGAGAGAGAGAGAGTGTGTGTGAGTGTGTGTGTGGGACTGGGACAGTGGGAGGATACGCTGGCCCGGTGAATTGCAGAGGTCGTCACCAGCGCGCGATGTGCTGGTCATCCTGGCTGCGTTGGGGAATTGAGACAGCAGCTTCAGGCTAAAGTCCTCTAACCACTCATACTCCTTCCCCCGGTAAAGATGAACATCTTATTCTGCAAACACACACGTGCACGAACGCACGCACAAACACAAACACAAACATACACACACACACACACACACACACACACGCACACACACACACACGAACGCGCACACACACGCACACGCACACGCACGGCTTTCAGTTTAGTGCAGGCCCATTGTTCCATGTGTAATCGTAAAGGTCAGAGGTCACGAGAGAGTAGCTTACTCTGAGGAATCTGGGGAACCCAAGGCCGTAGTAGCCCACAGCAAAGTACTCCGGCTGGGGACGCATGGCGTGCATGATGTTCTCATAGTACTGAGCTTGCTGTTTCTATGACAGAAAGAAAAAGAAAGAAAGAAAGAGGCATGTGTATATGTGTGTGTTAGAGCCAATTTATCCTTAGTTTTCAGTTTATTAAATGTCGTCTTCCCCTGCTGGTGCTTCCAACTAAAGTCATGAAAAACCTACAGGAAAACCATATAGGTACACAGGAAGGGCAGTCTGTACAGGTGCTTCATAAGTGGAAATGCTAGACGAACAGTCTTTTGACCACACTATTTCACATTTCACTACAGTAGTTGATAGAATGTACCTTTAGGACATTCTTTGTTTACATTTACATTGATTTCCCCTCAAAGACTGTCGAGGATAGCCTTCAGGTAAATATATAAGAATAGAAAATCTTGTTGGAATTTGGAATTATCATTTTGGTCATTTGAACATGTGTCAAGCAATCCCCTTCTTCTGACTCTCGTGGCAGCCTGTGTGTATCTTTGTATTATTCTGTGTGTGTGTGTGTATCTGTGTGTGCGTGTTTGTGAGTGTGTATCAGTGTGTGTTTCCTGCTGACACTGCCCAGTGAAACTATTTGGCTCTCTTATCTTCTTCCTCTGTTCCTCCCCCCTCTGTGTGTTTATTTTTGCCTAGCTAAGCCACAGGCCTTCCCACACAGCCAGAAAACTACCGGTAACCCAATGTGTGTGTGTGTCTGTGTGTGTGTGTGTATGTGTTTGTGTGTGTGTGTGTGTGTGCTTGTCTGTCAGTGGACAAGTCTAAGCCTAACTCTAAAGCACTCTGCTGGCTGCAAAAGCACAGAAAGATGGGCTCTGAAGAGGAGGGTGAAAGCTTTTAAATTAGAAGAGTAAAAGACACATCTACAACAGAAGACATTGATACAGATGAAAATATAATGATTGAGGAGTGTGTGTAGTGTAGGTCTGGTGTGTTATGAAAGTCGTGTGTGTGTGTGTTGTGTGTGTCTGATGTGTGTGTTGGGTGTGCCTGGTGTGTGTATTTTATGTTGTGCATGTTGTATGTGTGTGTGTGTCTGGTATGTGTGTGTGTGTGTGTGTTTGGTGTGTGTTACGTGTTAAGTATGTCTGGTGTGTGTGTGTGTGTGTGTGTGTTATACGTCTTGTGTGTGTGTGTGTGTGTGTGTGTGTGTGTGTGTGTGTGTTGTGTGTGTGTGTGTGTGTGTGTGTATTAAATGAACTTACGAGGAGTTGGCTCAGCTCCATGAAGTCAAACATCTGGTTCTCGTGCATCTTGCCCAGCTGCTTGCCCATCTCAATGGCCTTCTCCCACATCTGCACACACACACACACACACAGCACTGCAGCAGCAGCAGAGGATCCACATCCCTACTGTGACGCCCACCTGGGTGAAAACCATGACCCCTATGGGTCTACTGCAGTCAGTGCACGGACAGTGCTAGGCCTAGGTGTCCTGGGCGGCCAAAGTGCCTTATTGTTTTCACCTGCACTTACAAGTTACACTACCCCCTACACCCAACCCAACACATACACCCAACCCAACACACCCACCCTAACCCCTACACCCAACCACTCTACACCCAACCCAACACACCCACCCTGATCCCTACACCCAACCCAACACACCCCAACCACGCTACACCCACCCTAACCCCTACATCCAACCCAACACATCCAGCCTTTGCACCCAACTAATTGCCTGGACAGGCCCAGGACCCCTTGGGCCAAAATGACCTCAATCAGTAGTAGTTTTGAGTGAAACCAGAATATGAATGTGCAAGTATAGCATATAGACTTAATTAATCAAATTAAATACGCTACTTTAAGCTACTGGCTAGGCTCAAAACGTCACGCCACATCTATGCTACCTTTGAAAGTGTAAATAAAGGGCATAAAATAGGACTGTTTGTGCAGGCAGCAGATTTCCTAAATTTCCTAAGCACATTTCCTATATGGGGGCAGCCGTGGCCTACTAGTTAGGGCTTCGGGCTTGTAACCGAAGGGCTGCCGGTTCGATCCCCGACCCAGTCGGAAAAATGTGGGTGGGGGAAGTGGTTGAGCACTGCTCTCCCATGCCCACATCCATGGCTGAAGTGCCCTTGAGCAAGTCACCTAACCCCTCACTGCTCCCCGAGCGCCGCTGTAGCAAGGCAGCTCACTGCGTTGGGATTAGTGTGTGCTTCACCTCACTGTGTGTTCACTGTGTGCTGTGTGTGTGTTTCACTAATTCATTGGGATAAATGCAGAGACCAAATTTCCCTCACGGGATCAAAAGAGTATATTATACTTACTATACGTACACACCGCCGCCAACTTGAGCTTCCAAAGAAGCTCTGGTCACCCTGTCAAGGACGCTTGTCAAAAAAGTACAGGGAAGCTTTGGCAGCTCTGACGTGACGGAATTTACGTTTGATCATGTTCTATCTTAATACTTTATTCTATTCGATTGGTTGCTGGTCGTTGGTCGCTGAACCGCGTCATAGCTCATAACCATAAAGTTGACTGACTTTCAACTTTCTGCTTGACGCTCAAGTCGCTCAAGACGCCCAAAACGCGACGCCGACGGATTTGCCGTTGTAGATTGACAGCTGAGAGAAGCCAGCTTCCATTGAAGATGAAGGACTTCCTCAATCTTTGGAAGCTCAAGTCGGCGGCGGTGTGTACGTACAGTAAGATTTCTGGCCGTCAACATTCTTGCTCGGACTCCTCACAAGATGGCAGCCACCAGAGGAACAGTCAGTGTATGACCTTATTATTCCTCCAGTCCCCTCCATCTTGTGAGGAGTCCTAGCGAGATGGTGCCGATTAGGTATTGCTCTGACAGCACAAACAGTCCTTTTTATTACATTTACAAAGGTGAAATACTTTTTTGTCTACAGGGACCCTCTCCACAGTAGCACAGAAGTCTAATGATATTTTGAGCCTGGCCAGTGGCTTAAAATAGCAATTTACTTTGACATTGTGAGCTTGCCCTTAAAGCTATGATATCTGCTATTTCTTCGCAAATGCATGTTCCAATCTTACTCAGAACTACTCCAGCTAACATCATTTTGGTCTAAAATAGAAGTTTACACAAGGTTGTTCTTAGACTGTTTTATGCTTTTATCATTTTACTATATTAACATTATTAGACTTTAATCTATTATTTATTTTAATCTCATCTGACCAACCTTTTTAATCTTAACCAATCAGACATTTCTGACAGGCTGACAGGCATCTTTCACGTATACTAATATTTTCCTGTTAAGCACCCTGTATTCCAGTTTTTGTATGAAAGCCGCTACATGAATAAACACTGATTGATTGATTGATTGATTGATTGATTGTGAGTGACTGACTTTGCCCTTGTCAAGGTAGCACATGATCTCATGGAAGAGGCGCTCCTTCAGCTCCTGTTGGGTCCACTCATGGGAGCCCGCTCTTGGGATCAGGTGGGGGGCGCAGGGCCGGTCACACCACTGCAACAAACAAACAAACCATTACATTACAAACAAATACATATTACAAACAAACAAATATAAACAAACAAACAAACAAACAAACAAACAAACAAACAGTCACACCCCTACAACAACAAAAAGACCAACTATAATGTAAACAATTATGTTAGTAAACAATGACCAGCCTCACCACAGCTGCAAACACAGGGCCCTATCGTATACCCGGTGCAAAGCGCAGCGCAAAGCTTATCTTACACCCAATTCAGGGATTTTCCATTTTTTCACCTTACATTTTTTCAAACATTGCGCCCAGGGGTGTGTCACTTAACAAAACGGGTGTGGTCTGGCGCATGATCACAAAATCACACCATTAAATTAGCAAATGTGGACTGGACACACCTTAAACTTTATGTCTCTGACTAGGCTTTTTTGATCGCTAAAACGGAGCTCATGCAGTATAAACAAATGGCCTGCGGCATCACTGCAAACATGGAAATCTTCAACATTAAACAAATACAGAACACACCCACCCTTTCCAACTACCAAAACGTAAGTGTGTGTGTGTATACAGTATGCGTGTTCACACCTCCAAGTGTTCTGCATGCAGTAAGAGTGTGTACGCAGCCTCTGTGTAGTTTTCACAGTCCAGTTGGAGATCCCGCAGCTTATACAGGTACCTGTGGACACACACACACACACACACACACACACACACACACTGACATTAACAAGCCGTCACAGCTAGCGTTAAACATCCCACACACACACACTCACCGGATATAGATGTCTTCTCTTTTCTTCTCCTTGTAGAAGTTCTGCGAAAGACAAAACATTGAAAAAAAGAGTGTGTGTGAGAGAATATTGAGTTGGGCGAAGTGTATATGTGCATGCAAGCCTGCTTGTATGCGTACTTGTGTATGCATGTGTGTGTCTATGTGAGTGTGTGTGTGTGTGTGTGTGTGTGTGTGTGTGTGTACCAGCACGTTGACGGTGCAGCCCATGCGTAGTTCTGGACTCTCGTCGTGTGTGATGGTGCGGTAGGCCAGCAGGTTCTCCAGCAGGCTACTGAGCAGCAGGGCCAACTCCTCTCCAGGCTGCGCCAGGTACCGGTGGCGTCTGCAGTGCTCCAGCAACCTACACACACACACATATACCACACACACACACACACACACACACACACACACACACACACACACACACACACACAGTGAATGCAGTTTGTATACATCTCTATGGGGTTGAACTGAGAGGGTGCTGTGGAGGGAATGAGGAATAAACTGGGAGGGAGAGAGGTATAGAAGGAAGGATAGAGGGATGAACTGAGAGAGAGGTGTGGAGGATAGAGGGATGAACTGGGAGAGAGGTATAGAAGGAAGGATAGAGGGATGAACTGGGAGAGAGGTATGAAGGAGGATAGAGGGATGAACTGAGAGAGAGGTGTGGAGGATAGAGGGATGAACTGGGAGAGAGGTATAGAAGGAAGGATAGAGGGATGAACTGAGAGGGAGGTGTGGAAGAATAGAGGGATGAACTGAGAGGGAGGTGTGGAGGAATAGAGGGATGAACTGAGATGGAGGTATGGAGGAACAGAGGGACTGAGGGGCGGGGCCTTACGTTTTCTCCAGGAGGACCTTATACTGCTCATCACCACGCCCCCCTTCCACAGCATGGTCCAGTTTAGTGATGAGCTCATGCTCAAACTGAAACACACACACACACACACCAGACACACACAAACACACACACATACAGAGACATATCAACATTACGCATACTCAAAACACACACACACACACACACACATACAGAGACATATCAACATTATGCATACTCAAAACACACACACACACACACACACACACACACACACACACAGATTGGAATGTGCGGCTGGGGCTGAAGTTGTACTCGCACTGCATCATGTCGAAGAAGATGGGGATGGACTCCTTGCGCAGCTCGGGCTCGGGGATGAGGGTCACCTCCAGGATGGGCCCCACCATGGACGGGATGAACTTCATCTTATGGGGGCCTGAGAGGACACACACACAACACACCTCTTACATACACACACTCAGACGACACAACACACCACTAATAGACACACACACACACACACACACACACACACTCAGGTCCCATGGCTAACACACACTCACATCTCCTCAGGTGACACAACTAACACACACACACAGGTTGCTCACCAGCATCATTTCCTTTAGTGTGTGTGTTTATTATGCCCATATGAAGTGTGTGTAGGTGTGTGTAGGTGTGTGTGTTGTCAGGAAGGACAGGATTCTCACCCAGGTTGTACCACATGTCTCTCATCTTGAAACCAAGGTTCTTCCTCATGTCGCCATATCTGCACAACATCACACATGTTTAGACAACACACACACACAAACACACACACACACACACATACAGTAATTCATGTTTCACATGTGTCCATGCATACACACGCACCCACACACACACACACACACACAGACGTACACACCAAAGCAAAGCAGGCACTCACACACACACACACACACCCTGAGGTCAAATGAAACTGTATACAGTATGTATAAAAGGCAGCCAACCTGTTGAAGACACGCACTCACTCACACACACACACACACACACACACACACACACACACACACACACACACACAAGGTCAAAAGAAACTGTAAAATTATGAAAGGCAACCTACCTGTTGAAGATTTTGGTACGCTTCTCCAGAGAGAAGGTCTCCAGCTGAAGAGACTTATGGGTCAGAAAGGCCACCGTCAGATGAAAGTAGTTATCCCAGAGCTGTAACATACACACAGACACAGACACAGACACACACAGATGTAGTTATCTTAAAACACACACGGAGGGGGAGTGCAGATGACATACCTGCGGGTGGAAGGGTGCAGGGTTGAGCAAGCGAGTGTGTGAGTGTGAGAGGGACAGCAGGTGACATACACACCTGCTGGCGGAAGTGAGCGGGGTCGAGGAAGCGTGTGTGAGAGGGAGGGAGGTACACACACCTGCTGGCGGAAGTGAGCGGGGTCGAGGAAGCGTGTGTGAGAGGGAGGGAGGTACACACACCTGCTGGTGGAAGTGAGCGGGGTCGAGGAAGCGTGTGTGACACACACCTGCTGGTGGTGAAGGGTGAGCTGGGTCGAGGGAGGAGGTACACACACCTGCTGGTGGAAGTGAGCGGGGTCGAGGAAGCGAGCGTTGAGCACGTCGGAGTACAGGTCGGTGGCCCGGAGGAACACCTGCATCTGCAGCAGGTTCATCAGCATCCAGTCTGACGGAAACACCTTCCCCATCAGGTCCTTAAACATGATGAAGGTCTCCATCAGGAAGTCCTGCAGCCACACACAACAGCAAGAGAGAGAGGGAGGGAGGGAGGAAGAGGGAGAGGAGAGAGGGAGGGAGAGGAGAGAGAGAGAGAGAGAGAGAGGGAGGGAGTGAGAGGGAGAGGAGGAGAGGGAGAGAGAGAGGGAAGGAGGGAGAGAGAGAGAAAGAGGGAGGGAGTGAGAGAGAGGAGGAGATGGAGAGAGAGGGGGGGGAGAGAGAGGGAAGATAAAAAGGTTAATTATGTACAGTTAATGGATGTGAAAAGGATACTGCGCAAATGTGTGTGTGTGAGTGAGTGAGTGAGTGAGTGAGTGAGTGAGTGAGAGAGAGAGAGAGCGCAAACATGAGGTGTTTGAAATCTCTTTCTGTCGATGCATCTGAGCAAGTGCATTGGTCGTGCCAGAGGACACTGTGAGGTCATCAGCTGTCTGCAATGATGGGCGTGGCAGGACATGACAGGCACCAGGCTGTGCTGTTTGTCATTTCATTCCCATTCCTCTAGGGGGAGCAGCACACTTACGATGAGGTCCTGCAGGGTCTTAAAGGTGTTGATGTAGTGGGCGTAGTGCAAGTCGTCCATCTGCTTCAGGATGGCAGTCATACAGGCCAGGTAGTGACCCTGCAGATACACACACAGTTACATCAGTGTTTTTCAAACTTTTTTTCTGGGGACCCACTTTTTAAAAATGACAGACTATTGCGACCCAACTCGTGACTGTGGTCGTTAACAAACCAAAACCAAAGTGATTTACATACAGTATGTCAACTATATTACAAGGGATTACATTGTCCCCGGAGCAACTTGGGGTTAAGTGCCTTGCTCAAGGGCACAACGGTGGAAGCCGGGAATTGACCTGACAACTTTCACGCTAGCCCAGCTCCTTAACCACTACAGTACCACCGCCCCACATACACACACACACACACATAGATACACACACAGGCAAGTTTATTTATACAGTGCATTTTATACACAGGGGTACTTCAATGGGCGTCACACAAACAAAAGCAAAGAGTAATAGTAAAGTAAATAAAGCCATAAAAAGGCAATAGTTTAAAAAGTAACTAGATGGATAACTAGATGTGTAATTCTGTCATCCTTATTCTAATTCAGTCCTTATTCAGTAGCAATAGCTGTGCTACTGTTTTACTATTGTTAGCAGAGTCATATGACCGAATCATGTCTAAGCAATTACCACAAATTCTGCATATTTATTCTGATGCAAATAAAAAAATAACATTTGTGTGTGTGTGTGTGTGTGTGCGCGTGCGCGTGCATGCCTTACAATGAGTGGAGAGCTCTCATTCATGTTTATGACAGTTCGGTTGACTCTGCGTAAAAGTCGCTCCATGATGATCCGGATGTGTTCCCCCGTCGGGCCCTAGAGCATGATGGGAGAGAATCATTGAATATGGCAGTAGTAAGGTTGTAGCAATGTTACAAATGTGGCTATAATAAGGAAGCAGTAATGTTAGAGTAATGTTAGATTATGACTGCAGTAAGATTGTAGTAATGTTAGAGTGTAGCTAACTATAACTATAAGTATAAGTATATATACTCTTTTTATCCTGTGAGGGAAATTTGGTCTCTGCATTTATCCCAATCTGTGAATTAGTGAAACACACTCAGCACACAGTGAACACACAGTGAGGTGAAACACACACTAATCCCGACGCAGTGAGCTGCCTGCAACAACAGTGGTGCTCGGGGAGCAGTAAAGGGGATTGGGCACTTCAGCCGTTCCTACTGGTCGGGGTTCGAACTGGCAACCCTCCGGTTTCAAGTCCGAAGCGCGGAGAGTATATCCGTAGTAAGGCCAGAGTAACTCACCACGTCCTTGCGGTCGAGCATGTCCAGCATGGTGCTGAGGAGCTGCACACAGGCATCGTAGTCCGGCTTACTGGAGTGATCATCAAGCTGCCCACTCAACTGGTCCGTCAGCAGAGGCAGGAGGACATCTCTGCAATCTACACACACACACACACACACACACACACACACACACACACACACACACACACACACACACACATATATATGAAAACTATCCTCCACAGTGAGCAATATTTGTTTATCTGTCAGCAGAGGCAGGAGGATATCTCTGCAATCGACACACAAACACACACACACACACATGAAAACTACCCTACACGGTGAGCAATATTTGTTTATCTATCGTGTCAATCTACCTGCATTCTTAAAAGATTGTGCGGTTTGTGTGTGTGTGTGCGTCGTGCGTGCGTGCGTGCGTGCGTGCGTGCGTGCGTGCGGTCTCACCGGGCTGCTTGAAGAGGTCACTCTCCACTATCTTGCACATGCAGCCAATCTTCTGTCGCACCATGTAAGAGTCAGGGATGCTCTCGATGAACTTGGTCAGGTGGACACTGAGGGGACGTGAAAGGCACGCACACACACACAGACACACACACACAGACACAGACACACACACACAGACACACACACACACACACACACAGACACACACACACAGACACACACACGGGTCATAAGGGCAATAAGTCTGAATGTTTGTGTGAGTGTGCATAAACGCTGTGACAGAAAGCAGCCCACTGCAGGGGGTACCTGAGTTCAACCGGATCAAAGACGGTCTGCAGGTCATTGATGATAGTGGGGAGGTACTTCAGGATCGCACCCTGACAACACAAGCAAATCAGATGTGAGCAGCCATAAACTACATCTCCCATGACCCCCCTTGCCAGGATGAGCTCCTGGTTCCTGAGGTCTTTAACACCACACCTTTATCTTCACTCCCTCGTCCAGGGGTCTGTCCATCAGGGCGTTGATGGACAGGAAGAGCGTTCGGATGGAGTTGAAGAAAGCATCGCCGTCCTCTCTGTTGCCATCAAACCTGGTGGTGGAACAGAGAGCAGAGCAACACTGACATCAGGTGCCACCTTCTACCTCCAACCAGACCCACCTGAGCTCACCTGGTGCCACCTTCTACCTTCAACCAGACCCACCTGAGCTCACCTGGTGCCACCTTCTACCTTCAACCAGACCCACCTGACCTCACCTGGTGCCACCTTCAACCAGACCCACCTGAGCTCATCTGGTGCCACCTTCAACCAGACCCACCTGAAACTCACCTGGTGCCACCTTCTACCCTCAACCAGACCCACCTGACCTCACCTGGTGCCACCTTCAACCAGACCCACCTGACCTCACCTGGAGCCACCTTCAACCAGACCCACCTGAGATCACCTGGTAACACGGTCAACCAGATGCACCTGAGCTCACCTGATTACACTCCTGACTGCAATACCAATCAGAGCACCTGAACAGTACAGTATCTGAGTTTGAGTGTAAATTGCAGGACTGTACCCGAGTTAAGGGCCGTGCACACCAGGAACGATTACTGTAAAGATAACTATTACATTTAACAATAAAAGCATCCACACTGACCAACGATAAGTAAAGTCTCTTCTTGTATCGATGAATGTGATGTCTAAAATTGGAAGGATTCTGATTGGCTGTCAGCTTTTTGTCATTCTGAAAACCACTCTGAAAGTGACCCCAAAGATATAGTTTGTCATGACGTTATTGTTATAGTTTATGTGTGGACGTTGTCATTCATATTAGCTAGACGATACCTTTTTGCCGTTACTGTTATAGTTATCTTTCTTGGTGTGACCTTGGTGGAACCTGGTCCCATATCTAAGCCATACCTGAGGTGGAGGACGCGTGACTGGACGATGAACCTGAAGAGGTACTTAAAGGCCTTGAGCGCCGCATACAGCCTCTCTGTCAGCTTTTGGTCCTCCGCATTCGCCACGTAATGATTCAGCACTTTGGTCAGCTTCCTACAGGAACAGTGGAAAGGGCAGAATTAAGCAATAAGCCCCGAGAGGCCGTAGGTTACACTGATTTTACAACAGCTAAGGGCCATTGTTAGGCACGATGTGCTAGCAGAGTGCCTAAAACGCCCCTTAGCTGTTGTAAAATCAGTGTAACCTACGGACTCAATGGGTTATTGCTTTTCTAAAACTGTTACTATAAATACCTGGCAAACTGTTACTATAAATACCTGGCAAAGTTTCATAAAGTAAAGGCACAGCAACGAGAAATGTAACAATTTATTCATAGATAATCATTCTTCTGCCAAGAAATATATTTCCTCTATCTGAATGGTTGCCAAGCAATGTCGAGACGCAGCTACTTTAACTTTTGTATCAAGTTATGGTAGCGCACTAATATAGAACGAAATACGGTCAAGGTGTATTTTTATGCTGCATTTTACAACGGCATCGAATGTGAGTCAGCCAATCACAACCAAGGACCGGAACTATCAGTTTTAGAATAAGCTATTCCTACTGGCTTGGCTGACATCTTATTCTTACGGTATGTGTTAGGAACTTGATATTTTCAGTGCAACATCAATGTAGAAAAAAACAAATCAGTGCAAACTGTCAACAAGCTCTCCAAACACTTCTAGCTACTACACACACACTTACCATGCACTTCCCTTTTTTCATCCCTCCTCTACCTCGTTCTTCTACCACTTTCTGCTCCTACCACACTTTGACTAGTACTTGTATAATGTCTGTCCTCTTGTCCTCTAGTAATAGTATTAAGTGATGTAGTTGGTCAAGGAAAACTGTGTTGGTCAAGGCAAACTGTTGGTCAAGGCAAATTGTGTTCGTCAGGGTAAACTGTGTTCGTCAGGGCAAACTGTGTTCGTCAGGGCAAACTGTGTTCGTCAGGGCAAATCTGTGTTTGTCAGGGCAAACTGTGTTGGTCAGGGCAAGCTGTGTTCGTCAGGGTAAACTGTGTTTGTCAGGGCAAATTGTATGTGTCAGGGTGTCAGCAGGAAGGCGTGACATACACATAGGCCAGGGTGGCGCTGAAGTGCTTGTTGATGTAGGTCTCCAGAACAGGGTTGAAGTGCTGAAACTTGATGTCTCCGATCAAAGAGATGATGAACACCTGCACCACAAAAAACAATGTGATGAGGTGTGATGACCTACACACACAAACACACACACACACACAAAAAAACTCACCAGAGCGTTGAACACCAGCGTGTCGTAGGTGTCCTTCTGACACATGTCCATCATAATGTTGAAGACGGCATCCAGGGTGTCCTGCAGGAACTGCAAACCCACATTCAGAGAGTTACTGACAGCACTCATACACACACACACACACACACACACACACACACACACACACACACACACATTCAAATGAATGCAAATGCACACACACACACACACATGCTCGCAAACACACACACATTCACATGCTCGCAAACACACACAGATTCACATGCTTGCAAACAACACACACATACACCCACACACACCTTGACAATCTCTGCCCCTTCCACCTCCATGAGCCTCTGAAGGTTCTGCTCCAGCTCCTCGGGGTTAGACCTCCAGTTCAACAACCCCAACAGATCCACTGCAACACACACACACACACACACACAGGGTCAACAATAATGTTAAGCATACCCAAGATTCCCCCACACCACTTGAAGACAGGGTGTGTGTGTGTGTGTGTGTGTGTGTGTGTGTGTGTGTGTGTGTGTGTGTGTGTGTGTGCCTTCCACCTCCCCTGATGTTGTGTTTTTAGACCGAGACAGAAGGGAAGTACTTATACTTGAAATAGGATGTGTGTACGATCTCTACATGGACATGGCTTTTAATGATAAAATCATGAAGTACCAACCCATACGGACAAAACTATGTGACCTAGGCTATCAGTGCAAGCTAGTGGTGTTGATCTTTGGCAGCTTGGGGCATGTCCACAATCTTGTTTTCAGTGGGTTAAGGCTGACAGGGCTCTCCAGCAGAAAAACAAAACAGCTAGCAAAGTTTTGCTCCATATCTGCAGTTATAGGCAGCCTTGCAGTATGGCGCAGGAGATGTTTTTTGTACCCCTGAATACCATTGAGTGACAAAGCCCTATCTTATCTGTTGTAATATGATTTGTGGATTTAAATAAAGCATTAATGTGTGCTGTGGCAGTGCCCTCACCGTTCTGGGTGAGCTTGGTGGAGCAGGTGAGGGAGGCGATCTGGAAGCTGTCCTTGGTGACGGGGATGGCGCCGGAGGGGTGGAAGGACTTCCCCGTCTGACGCTCTCGCTCCTCCACCTCCCCCCAGGACCCGGGCAGCGTCAGGTAGGTGCTGGCCTCCTCCACCTTCTTCTCCACCTGAAGGGGACAAGTTCAAGTTTCAAGTTTAAGTTTCACTTTATTTATCCTTAGAAAAGGAAATTTAGTGCGCAACAGGATGTCTAAAACACATACACAGAAAAGCACCACCAGATGCCAACAATATTGTAAATACGCAGAGGGCAGAGGGACCATGGAGACCTCAGGGTGCCTTACTGAGCCCAACCCCACCGTAACCACAGAAGCAGGAACCAGGAAGAGAAACTTCAGCACCACACTGGAAGAGTGAGCAGGCATGCCCCACATGATCCTCTAATGTAAACTATATAAGATGGCTAAACTGTCAATTTAGAATGTCTGCGCGTGACGTACCGGGGTTCTATCACACCACCACCCAGCGGTCTGGAATGCATATCCAATCGAATATCACATACTCTTGCATCTTCATATAAACAAAGATTTCCCCCTGAGAATGCTCGTCTAAACGCGAATAAAAAAATGAAGACGAGACGCCACTTCTGTGTCTTCTCTTTTCATCGTCACCGTATAAACATAGCCTTTAGCAAACTTCAGAAACAGGCACAGACACAGACACAGACAGACAGACACAGACACAGACACAGACAGACGTGGGCAAACTTCAGAAACAGGCACAGACACAGACACAGACAGACGTGGGCAAACTTCAGAAACAGGCACAGACACAGACACAGACACAGACAGACAGACGTGGGCAAACTTCAGAAACAGGCACAGACACAGACACAGACTTCAGAAACAGGCACAGACACAGACACAGACAGACACAGACAGACAGACGTGGGCAAACTTCAGAAACAGGCACAGACACAGACAGACACAGACACAGATAGACAGACATGGGCAAACTTCAGAAACAGGCACAGACACAGACACAGACACAGACAGACAGACAGACAGACAGACAGACGTGGGCAAACTTCAGAAACAGGCACAGACACAGGCACAGACAGACACAGACAGACAGACGTGGGCAAACTTCAGAAACAGGCACAGGCACAGACACAGACACAGACACAGACACAGGCAGACAGACGTGGGGAAACTTCAGGCACAGACACAGACACAGACAGACACAGACACAGACAGACGTGGGCAAACCTTGTAGACGATGAGGTCGTGTCTGCCGTCCCGTAGGGTGGTGCCGTCGGTCCTCATCAGCTTCATGTACGCCATGCCGAATGGCTTCTCAGACTTGTCCCGGGCTGAAACACACACAAGGGGCTTTAGCGAGGGGGCCGCTTCTCCCAGCGGACACCACAGAGACTGATCCTTACTTGATACTTACAGTCCTGAGACGAACGGTGCCTGAACATAAACCTCAGGTGACATTGGCACACATCCTCAATGGGAATCGCTACCTGGAGTTCGGAGAGACAGAGGGAGAGAGAGGAGAGGGTAAGAGAGAGAGAGAGAGAGAGAGAGAGAGAGAGGAGGGGATAAAGAGAGAGAGAGAGAGAAGGAGAGAGAGAGAGAGAAGAGAGAGGAAGGGAGAAAGAGAGAGGGGGTTAAAAGAAAGAGCAAAGGAGAGAGAAAAAGAAACAGAGAGGACAGAACTGGTCATTTCATAGGTGACATGAAGACACTGATGGAGCCCCAGTGGTGGTGGACTGTACCTTGACTGTCTCGTTCCAGCAGGGCTGCTTGACCTGGTAGTAGATGACGGATTTGTACTCGGTGATGCCATCATATCCAGCTCCAGGGAATAAGGCTTTCTGTCAGGGGACAACAAGTCACTCGTGAAAACCATTTCCTCTCCAATCATGTTGTGTTGCCTGAGCACTCAGAACACTGTGCACAGTATGTATGTGTGCGTTCAGTGTGTGCAGGGTTCTTGCAGGTCTCAGTAAGTCAAATTTAAGACCTTTTTAAGACATTTTAAGACCATAAAGATTGAAATGTAAGACCTACACAACGCATTACCAAAAAATATTCAAATCAAAGAAATTTTGAAAATCATTGAAAAGTCGTTGAAAAAGCATTAACTTAATTTACAGATAAAGCAATCACAGTAGTAACCTTCCACACCCAACATCTACAACCCAACTGCTTTTGACATTGCTCACTTGTAGTATACTCAAGGAATATCCGTGTCACGTGCCAAATGCCCTAAACCTTAAGCCCAAAATGAAAATAATCTAAAACAAACTTGCCCTCAAATAGAATAGATTTCATCAAGGAAGTAAAAAATGAGACTGGAGTTGAAACTGGGTGTGAAAGTGTGTTTTGGGTGGACACTCTGCACTTGTGTGCGTTTGTGTGTGTGTTTGCATGAGAATGTGTGTGGGTGGGGTATGTGTATGAGCCTTGTTAAGGATGTTGTTAGGCTTACAGTATTTTGGGGGAGCTGAAACCACCTAAAGATGATCAAAATCCCTCCTAAAAATACATAGTATTAATATGCGTCCAAATTCACTTCCATTATTCTCTGTTGAATTGCTCACGGAGTACTTATCTCGCACAAGTCGCACAGACGTCACTTGAAAGAGCGAAACCGGAGCTTTCGAATGATGTTATAGCGGCTAGTGCTGATAAACAGTTTGCATTTTGCGGCTATCTTATGTTTCTCTGCATGCTCTGGCTTGTGACTCCAGCACCTTCACACCCAGAGTCCCTAATTGAATAGTTTTTTGCAAAGTTTGCAGCTAGCCTCGTACCTGGAGCTGGGTACCACTTGTAACCAACAGCAGACATCGCTGTGATCTAGCCAGTGTTGCCACAGTTACCTTGAAAAAGTAATCTGTTAGTTACTTTTAAAATCAAGTAATCAGTAAAGTAACTAAGTTAGATTACAAGTTACTTTATTAATTACTTTCAGCAGCTGCTGACAACACCCCCCCGCCGCCTAAACATAAAAATGACAACCGGTTTTGCCAATATTCACTTTAACAGTAATGTCAACAATGTATAGCAGACATCCCAACCTGAAAAAAGTAATTTTAGGGAGGTAGCCCTTTAGCCTACTTAGATACTGAAATTCAGATGTTTGTTCAATAATGTCTAGTCAGTACACCAAATAAGGAAGGCCTATAGATAGAAATTGTGATGATAAAATATGCAGATTTTGGTAGTTTGGGCTTTTCATTTTCAACAAGAGAACAAACGGGAGAGCGTGGTGTTTGCAAAGAAAAAGCTTTTCATGTAGCCTTGGCAACTAGCCATCTAGTATAGGCCTGAATAATAGCAAATTAAATGACACTTGTTAAACTCACCTCAACAAGTCTTTTGCAGCCATGGGCAATGCTACAAACAGTGCAGTGTGCAAAAATATAATTATGTTTTACTCTTACTGTTTGAGACAAGGGTACACTTTTGTGTAGTCTGATGTGAAATGGGTCAATGTTCCTTTTTGGGGGCCACTGACTCTGCCATGACGCTCCTGTTCCTAGATACACTGAACTGATAAATTTAGTTCGGGAGAAAAAAGATAAAAGCCCACCTATACTGAAAATTGATTGGTTGATTTAGAAAAACAGGCCAGGATGCTCTCTGTCTTGGATGCGCTTCAGGCACACACGCACCACCCCTCTCTCTCTCCCTCTCCGTTGTGTGCGCGCTAAACTCAGATGCACACGCGATTTGAATTCCCGGTCTGGCTTGCGCGCTCTTGTTCGTTCTAGATTCTGATCTGAACCAATGTTTTGAGAGCAGCATTCTGCTGGTTTTGTTACAAGTGTAACAAAGACGCTAGAGCTCTGCTTTGCAAGCTACGACTCAATACTTTTTTGCTACTTTGTAATAACTTTCTGCGGCCAGCGTTTTTGGAAATGAACGATGGTAAAATATTTTTTAGACCTGACTAAATTAATTTTAAAACCACATAACTTTCAGTGTCCCGCCGGCGGGACAGTTACCCCCCTCCCCCACATTCTAAATCAATTGTATGCACCATATTGCTATGTAGCATAGTAATGTTATACACCATTTCAAAGCTTTAACTCTTGGGAATCCAAAAATGACAACTTTTGTCATGTACAATCTGTATAGTGCTTTATATTCTCAGATTAATCTTATTATGTCTCAATTAAATTTTATCCAAAATGCCCCCCTCCCCCCCTTCCGCTTTTGGTGCTACCCTGACTTCTGGCTGCAGTGTAGCTGCAGCACAATAAGTAGATGCAACATATTGGGTACTGAAATATTCACAAGAATCCATAGAAATTGAATCTTCATGTTGTGTTATCCAATATTAGTTGTACAGATGTATAGTCTATCTTATACACACTCATTGAACCAACAAAGTAAATGCAAAAATAGAGACATTTTTGTAATCATTACATATTTAGTGTAGTCATTCCATATCAGAACCCCTGAAGTATAATCCAAATACAAGCATGAAACCTCAAAGTGTTACCTTTCATTTGAGACCAGGATTATGCTTCTACACAAAGGGGTTCATGTGCAGTAAGTATTTGATTGTCAGTTTGCATTTTGGATAACAAAAAGTCCTATGGGGAGTATCCATAGACATTTTACAAAACGCATGGGCATACCTTGGCAAATAATAGTCTAAAGCACTCATATTTTCATTCTATATTGATATACTTTTGCACACAACTTCACAAGACCTGGTGCTAGGGCTCAGTTGTATTTCTAAGGGATATCAAGAGACCTAGAGGGCTGAAATGTGGTCAGTTCAGAGATGCTTGTAATCCTTAGAAAGAAAAAACTATATTCTAGCCTCTGTAACTCTTTTTTGCCTCTGTAACTCTATTTTGACTGTTTCCTACGAAAGCTAGAGGTTCTCAGCTTTCTATAGAGGTGCAACATTTGATGGTAGGCCCCAGAAGAGGTGGGAACAATGCCCTTGTAAATAGGCACAGTGCAATTTCAGGCAAAAACTTGAAATTCTTTTTGAGAGTTAAGCTGTGTTAAGACCTCGGAATGAAAATCTGTCCGTTTTTAAGACGTTTTAAGGCTTTAAATTTAAAGTTCTGAATTTTAGGCTTTTTAAGACTTTTTAAGACCCCGCGGGAACCCTGTGTGTGTGTGTGTGTGTGTGTGCTCAGTATGTGTGTGTGTGTGTGTGTGTGTGTGTGTGCTCATTATGTGTGTGTGTCTTCAATATGTTTGTGTGTCTTCAGTATTTGTGTGTGTGTGTCTTTAATATGTGTGTGTGTCTTTAGTGTGTGTGTGTGTCTTCAGTATGTATGTGTGTGTGCTCAGTGTGTGAGTGTTTGTGTGTTCAGTATTTGTGTGTGTGTGCTCAGTGTGTGAGTGTTTGTGTGTTCAGCATGTGTGTGGGTACCTCTACTGGGGTTCCATTTTCATCATGGACACTCAGTAGCACTTCCACGTTCTTGGGCGTCTTTTTTTTGCCCCGGTCAAACTCCCCCTGAAGCAGCGTCACGTAGATGTCATTCCTCACGTACCCTGTGGGAAAAGCAGGAATGTGATGCTGTCGGGAATGCCGTGAATGCCGTGGTACTCCTCACACAGATCTCAGGGAGATGAAGAAGTCAACACATACACACCTGGGAGTATGATCTCTGGAAAGCCCATCTTCCTGACGATGGCCGTCGAGCGGTCCAGAAAGTGAGAATAGTCCTTCTGCACCTGCGCCAGGTCTCCCGGCAACAGCTTCAGAGTCACAAACAACCCTGATGAGGTCGGAGCAGAGAGAATTCAGAGTGGTAACCTAGTGCAGGCATCACTGGATTAACCTAGAGCCAACCTAGAGCGTAAACCTAGTCCAAGCCTAATCACTGGATTAACCTAGAGCCAACCTAGAGCGTAAACCTAGTCCAAGCCTAATCACTGGATTAACCTAGAGCGTAAACCTAGTCCAAGCCTAATCACTGGATTAACCTAGTGCCAACCTAGAGCGTAAAACTAGTGCAAGCCTAATCACTGGATTAACCTAGAGCGTAAAACTAGTGCAAGCCTAATCACTGGATTAACCTAGCGGCAACCTAGAGGCAACCTAGCACATGCCCACTGCCCATCGCCCACCTTACGCATATCACTGGATACACAGAGATGCAAAGAGGGAAAATCAATTGCATATCCAATCAGTGTGAGTGAGTGATGAGTGTTTACATGTACCTTGGCCTTTATGGTTGACCTCACGGTTAGCGATGACCTTGTTGAAGATGGCCGTGAGGGGCTCGTTCTCCCCGATAATTTTCGATGGAATCAAAGGAGACATGATCAGCTGCCTCTGGCGGATGTAAGTTTCCATGGCAATTCTAGAGATATGGAAAAAATCAGTTAGCAAGAGATGGAAACTGAGCAAGAGTGGTATTTACATGGGCAGATTCACATAATGTAATCCAATCTACATACAATCACTCAATAAGCCAGGCTCTGGCAGGGACTTACTACTGGAAGTGACCACTGGGAGGGACTTACTGCTAGAAGTGACCAATGGGAGGGACTTACTGCTGGAGGGGGATGAAGTGACCAATGGAAGGGTCTTACAGCTGGAGGTGGATGGAGTGACCAATGGGAGGGGAAAGAAGTGACCAATAGGAGGGACTTATTGCTGAAGGTGGATGAAGCGACCAATGGGAGGGACTTAGTGATGGAGGTGCAAGAAGTGACCAATCGGAGGGGAAAGAAGTAACCAATGGGAGTGACTTACTGCTGGAAGGGGATAAAGTAACCAATGGGAGTGACCTACTGCTGGAAGGGGATAAAGTGCTGTTTGTCCTCATCATCAGCTTTCCCGTGAGCGATATCCGTGATGTCCATCACTGCGGGCACAACACAGGACGTGTTCATGTAAACTACACACTGCACAGGACATCGCAATCCTAACACACCACACACACCCCCTTACCTGCCACCTCAAATGCCTCCTCAGCCCTTCTGCCCCATGAACTGCCACCCAAAGGGTCTCCTTATTGCCCCTATCCCCCTTACCCACCCCTTTCCTGCCACCCCATAATGCCTACTCAGCTCTCCTGCCCCCTAAACTGCCACCCAAAGGGTCTCCTTAATGCCCCTACCCCCTTACCTGTCACCCCAAAGAGCCTCATCAGCCCTCCTGCCCCCTAACCTGCCACCCCAAAAGAACCTCCTTAATGCTCCCTACCCTCCTTATGGGCTACCCCAAAGGGCCTCCTTAATGCCCCTACCCCCCTTACCTGCCACCCTAAAGGGTCTCCTTAATGCCCTTACCCCCCTTACCTGCCACCCCAAAGGGTCTCCTCAGCCCTCCCGTGTGCTTCCTGCCCTCTTTGAGCTCCATGGAGCCCACCCTGATGATCTGGCACACCAGGAATAGACGCGGACGGATCAGGTCACTGCTGCTCAGGTCCTGCACGAGACACACACACACACACACACACACACACACACACACACACACACACACACACACACACACACACACACACACACACACACACACTGATTGGATGATGTACAGAGACTTACATGAGGAGGAATCATAAACAGACTCTCATGAGTGGAATCACAAACAGACTCATCAGAGGAATCACAAACAGACTCATCAGAGGGATCACAAACAGACTTTCATCAGAAGAATCACAAACAGACTTTCATCAGAAGAATCATAAACAGACTCATCAGAGGAATCACAAACAGACGTTGATCAGTGATGAAATGCTAAGTGGATTATATGGGCCATTTTAGATGACTGGTGAAGGTGTGTTAAAGGCGGAGGCTCTTACAGTGAAGAGAGCTGGCAGGTTGTTGAGTTTCTCAATCTCTTTGGGCATGCCTGTGCTATCCCAGCGCACCAGGAAGTTCTCACTGCGGGAAACACACACAACATCTCAGCACACACACACACACACACACACACACACACACACACACACACACATAAACACGCACACACACACACAGTGAGATCGGGTCCACAAAGATGGAAAAACTGCTGAAGGGTCCCTTCTCAGTGCCCACACACACACACACACACATCTCCGTACACACACACACACATACGTCACAAGCTCAGAGCCTTGCATGCCTACATCTAAGCACCAGAAAAAAGGGTGTGGGGCCATGTCTGACCTGATGACCTCTGATTGGTCAGGGTCGTAGATTGACATGAGCAACTCTGCATCCTCGCCGATGTTGCAGACAAAGTTCTTGAGGTTAATCAAGAGGCTGTAGGTGTGTACCGTGCTGAAGAGAGTCTGACGCCGCATCTCCAGGTTCTGCAGACGACTCTGGCAACAGCAAAAAAAAAAAAAAAAAATACTGATGTTTACATGCACAGCAATAATCCAACTACTGACCTCATAAGACAATATTGTGATTATGTTGTTCACAAATGTTGTTGATAGGATATTCCATTTATATTCCCGTTTACATGTAACACAGGATATGTATTATTACTACGGTAGCAAAGACTGTTGATTCTGTAAAACTTTCTGCACCGAAAGTTCTAACAGGATGTTATAATGCGGTTAAGGTGTGTACATGCATACAACGCACTTCAAGAATGTGACTAAATTCAGAACACTCCAGAACACTCCAGAACACTTAATTTTGGTTAAGAAAAAAGGGTGCTAATGGCACAGAAGTGTCTTATTCGTAATATTGTCTTAATATCAGAATATTAATGTCCATGTAAACAAACTCAATGACATAATACTAAAGACACTCAGCACTGAAGGCTACACAATAAATATGTCTGATAAATATGACAGCACTCTCGTGTAACTCCTCTGTAAGACATGCATTGCAAATAGTCCATCTGTTTCCATAATAGCACATGCTGGACATGGAGATCAGCTGGTTGTGTGATCAGCACAAGAGGGTCAGAGGGGACCGTCTGGAGATGGCCTTTAACCTCTGGCTCCTGAGAGGAATGTGACCTCTGACCCCCGACCCCCACTGACCTTTTCCTCCTGGATGCGCTCGTTGATGCTCGCCGAGGCCGACTCGTGGGCCCGGAACAGGCTCACGGTGCTGGTGCAGTCGGGGTCCAGGGTGTTTCCGGACTCGTCCCGAACCACTAGATCCAAACCCAGGATCCTGCAGTGACAACAGAGCCCCACTGAATGAGTAACATAATGCCATTCATGTGCATTAATCTAATGAATAATATGCCTGACTTACAGTAGCTACATCTGATAGCAACACAGAATCTCTCTGATTTACACACAAGCTGAGGGAGGGGGCGGGGTATGGAATATGACTGTGCACATCTGTAGCTGATGAATGGTAAGTCACACTGAAAGCCTTGAGCAGGAGAACTTAGTGGGACTGTCCTATACCGTATATGACTGTGCACACAGACCCATTAAGCTGATGCAATGTGCCGCAGAACTGATAAATGGCACACACACACACACACACACACACACACACACACATCCCTTAGCAGGGGTCCCGAGATTACTCCAAAGCCTTCTTTGCTGCATAAATGGGACAATGTCCTATAAGAACACACACACACACACACACACACACACACACACACACACACACCACACACACACACACACACAGACAATTACAAACACATGGACTGTGTGTGTTCTGGCAGCACAGGTTGCCGTAGTCGATCTTAGCGGTGACCTTCTATGACAGCAACACCAGATCGTCCTTGGGCAATCCCGGGGCGATCTGGGCCCGGTACTCCATCAGGCTGTAGGCCATTTGCTGCGCTCGAGACAGCATGCTCTTGTTGTTCTGCAGCACAGAGGGAAGAGCTCTCACACACACACTATGATACACACCACACCACACACACACACACAGACACTGCAGGCAATGTGCTCTTGTTGTTCTGCAGCACAGAGGGAGCTCTCTCACACACACACTATGATACACAACACACACACACACACACACACACACTGCAGAGCAATGGCTGTGAGCAGGAGAACTTAGTGGGACTGTCTATACCGTACATCGGTCTGCCACACATCTCCACACAGACCCATTAGCACACAGCCTTCTGTAGCTGATGAATGGTAAGTCACACTGAAAGCCTTGAGCAGGAGAACTTAGTGGGACTGTCCTATACCGTACATCGGTCTGCCACACACATCTCCACACAGACCCATTAGCGCGCGCGCACGCACAAACACACACACACACACACACACACACACACACCCCTCCCTTAGCACACACTCAAAGCCTTCTTGGCCGCAACTGATAAATGGCACAATAGACAATAAGAACACACACACACACACACACACACACACACACACACACACACACATACACACATACACACACACAAAGTACAAACACATGGACTGTGTGTGAAGCGGTGCACCTACCGGTTGCCGTAGTCGATCTTAGCGGTGACCTTCTTCTTGAGCTCCACCAGATCGTCCTTGGGCAGGGTCCCGGAGACGATCTGCGAGCGGTACTCCATCAGGCTGTAGGCCATTTGCTGCACGCTCCGGAACAGCATGCTCTTGTTGTTCTGCAGCACAGAGGGAAGAGCTCTCACACACACACTATGATACACACCACACCACACACACACACAGACACTGCAGAGCAATGTGCTCTTGTTGTTCTGCAGCACAGAGGGGAGAGCTCTCTCACACACACACTATGATACACAACACACACACACACACACACACACACACACACACACACACACACACACACACACACACACACACACACACAGCAATGTGCTCTTGTTGCACTCCACAGACCTTACCCTGGCCAGCAGGAGGTGTTTCCTTTCCCAATGTGCTTACCACGTACTGTAGAGCTGGTGCCATATTTGTGCCCATATGTGCTTTAGTGCTTACCACGTAGAGCTGATGCCATATTTGTGCCCATATGTGCTTTAGTGCTTACCACGTAGAGCTGGTGCCATATCTGTGCCCATATGTGCTTTAGTGCTTACCACGTAGAGCTAGTGCCATATTTGTGCCCATATGTGCTTACCACGTATAGCTTGTGCCATATCTGTGCCCACTCTCGCAGCGTAGCTGCCAGCTCCTGAACCAGGGGCAGGTCAGTGGGGATGACCGTCTCCTCAGCGCTAAAGGACACACAACACAAAACCACACACTGGCAAATGGCAAAGACAAAAGAGAGAGAGAGTGTGTGTGTGTGTGTGTAGCCATCTTTGTCTTACCCGCTGCCCTCAACCTTGGCCTCTTTCAGATGAATGTATGAAGCTGGGAAAATGCCCTGGACAGACATAAAAACATCAACAGTTACACACACACACGTCACACACACAGGTTCAGGTTGAAGGAACACACAAATGCTTTGGGAAACTTCTATACCTTTTAGTTTTGGTGTAACCCAGTCCCAGTGAATTATGCTAAGCTAGGCTAACAGTGTGTCAGCCTGGGTTATTGCATGCAGAGAAGTGAATGGTAGGTATTCTTTTATTTAACACTGGAGTAGACGGCAAAAAAAGCACATTTCCCAAAAGGTTGGTGTGTTTCTTTGATCTGTGATCAGTATTATTGTCCGAGTATTATTGACCGAGTTCCATTATCAGCATCATAGTTGTTCCCACAAGGCTTCCGTTTTAACATTCCATATGTTATCTTAATGAAGCGGAAGTAGATTGGGAACAAAATAGAATGTTCAAGCATTATTTTTGTTTATGTTGTTGAAAGGGTCTATAGGTTCCAGAGGGAGCATGAAAGAAGAGCACCTTCTGGGATTTCTGCCGCAGTGTGTGTCCTCTGTACCATCCTACAGGGATAAGAAAAAAAAACACAGCCATCAGCACCAACAACACAGTTATCAGCACCAAATCACAACAGAGTAATCAGCCCCAACACAACATCGGCATAGATGTCCAACTGTCACTACCAAGTGCCAACACAAGATCACAGCATAGTTATCAGCACCAACACAACATCAACATCAAGATCCTAATGTTGTGCAACATTACACAAGTACAAACAAAGCTCCTGCTCACAGGTGAGAAGTTAAGGCTTTTTTCCTGCTCACATGTGAGAAGTTAAGGCTTTTTTCCTGCTCACAGGTGAGGAGTCAAGGCTAGTTTCCTGCTCACTGGTGAACAGTCGGGGCTCACTTCCTGCTCACAGGTGAAGAATCAAGGCCAATTTCCTGCTCACAGGTGAGCAGTCAAGGCTCGTTTCCTGCTCACAGGTGAGAAGTCAAGGATCATAGCCTGCTCACAGGTGAGCAGTCAAGGATCGTCTCCGGCTCATAGGTGAGCAGTCGAGGCTTGAGTCGGGGCTTGTTTCCTACTCATACTCACCTTCAAACATCTCCAGTATGTGCACGGTGTCCCCCACCCGCAGACTGAGCTCCTGCTCGCCCAGCGCTTCATAGTTATAGATGGCTGGAGAGAGAGACAGAGGGAGGGATTGAGTGTGTAGAGAAAAGAGAGAGAAAACAGGAAGGGAGAGAGAGAGAGTGGGGTGAGAGAAGGAGTGAAGAAGTGACAGTATTGCACAAACAAGAAAGAGAGAGCACTGTTAACTGCCCGCTCTATCCCCACTTCACTGCCCACTTCACTGCCCACTTCACTGCCCACTCTATGCCCTTAAGCAACACCCTATTCAATATTTATATCAATGAATTAGCAAAAATATAATAGTCCATCAACTCCAGGATCTCACCTTAAAGACTCAGAGGTAAAGTGCATGTTATTTGCAGACAATCTGTACAATGATATCATAATGTCTAAACCTATTGGACCTAAATATTAGATACTAAATAAATATGGTTAAAACACAAATCAAGATAGTCCAAAATAGATCCAGGTATCATGGCACCAAGTCAAACTTCAAATTAAACAACACAATTATTCAACACACAAATTCATACAATTCTGGGGGTGGGGCGCTGTAGCTCAGCAGGCTACAACGCCTATACCATGAACTGATCCGAGCACCCACTGGGGTCCCAGGTTCGAGTCCGACCTGTGGTTGTGTCCTGATCCCACCCCTTTCTCTCTCTCTCCCACTCACTTCTTGTCTGTCTTCACTGTCCTGTCCAAAAAAAAAAAATTATACAATTCTACTGGCAATTGAATCAAGCTATACCTGAATTAAAAGACAAAGCAATGAAAGAGTTCTCTACACAATCAAAACAACAACACAACAGGAAATAGCCTACCTGAAGTAAAAAGTGACATAAACAAACCAATCACTCCAATCTGGGGACCGTTATGGAATCAAGAATTTCAAAATTGGGAAACTGAAACACTCCAAAATTGCAGAATACAAAAAAAGAGTAATCTAATTGTATATTCATTTAAAGTCCAATGATCCAAAAAATCATACACATTCCAAGCTCTTTGGTGCCAAGTGCAGAGGTTTGAAAAGGTCAACTTGTCAACTTGTCCTGAACCACAGTTCTGCCACCATAGGGAAATATAACCCAGAAAAGACAATAATACAGAAAATAATAAAAAAATAGAAAATTATATTGACTGGAAAAATACTATCAAAAAACCCAAAGCAAATTAGAAATGTACCAGACTCTGGAACAAGATTATAAAGTGGCAGAGTATTCCAGAGTACCCCAATATTTGGAAAGCACCACTAGGTATGGACTAAATGACCACATATTGGCCACTGAAAAAGGTAGTCATAAATAAACATGGCTATCAGGAAAAGAGAGGGTATGCTCCTTCTGCACACAAGAGGTTGAAACAGAATTTCCTTTTGCATTGTGAGAATTAAGGGCCTTTCACACCAGGAACGATAACTATACAGATAACTATAACTATAAAAGAAGATATAGAAGATAAAAGCTTCTATATTGACCAACGATAAGGAAAGTCTCTCCTTGTGTTGATGAATGTGATGACTAAAATTTGATGGATTCTGATGCAGCTTTGTATCATTCTCAAAATCGCTCTGAAAGTGATCCCCAACAACATTGTTCTTCATGACGTTATCGTTAATAGTTTATGTGTGGACGTTGTCATTCATATTAGCTAGGATGGTACTTTTTTGCCGTTCATTATCATTTTATACACATTATCAAATCAGTAGTAGAGTGAGAGCCAGAGAGAGAGAGATGGAGAGGGAGAGAGAGGGAGGCAGAGAGATAGATGGAGAGGGAGAGAAAGAGGGAGGCAGAGATAGATGGAGAGGGAGAGAGGCAGAGGGAGGACAGGCAGAGAGAGAGGGAGCAAGAGACCAAGAGAAAGTGGAGGAGAGATGGGGGACAGAGAGAGAGGGAGAAAGAGAGACAAAGAGAGATGGAGAGAGAAAAACAAGGGTAAACAAAGAGAGAGAGAGGGCCGAGAGAGAGAAACAAAGAGACACGGGAAGAAATGAGTCTCTCAAACATGAAGGTGTGACCAGCACCCCTTAAGGAAGTGGCAGAGTACAGTTCCCTGAGACGATCTGATTGGACGGATATCTGGGCCAATTGTTCAGGACCGCCCCCTACAGCTGTTATGTAGGCCACTGTCAGGGTTTATTGAGAAAAGGCATCAATACTTCGCCAACCCCCACCACATGTGTGTGTGAGTGTGTTGGAAATTGTTGCAGGATAGGTAGTGTAAGGCATGGTGTATGTTATTGGTGTGGAAAACATCATGTTTTCACAGGGTAAGCACACTGGCACACACACACACACACACACACACACACACACACACACACACACACACACACACACACAGAGTGAGAGGGGGCTCTCATATCAGTCTCTTGACACTCAGTACTCTCAGGCCCTGCTGAAGGGTTAAAGCTCAGATCCAAACATGGGCAGGTGAGATCATACAGGAAAATAATACAGAGAGAGAAAGAGCACAGACACACTCCAATCAACTAGAGGGAGGGAGAGAGGGAGAGAGAAAGAGAAACAGAAGGAGTGAGAGACATGGAAAAAGATAGAGGAAAGAGAGAAGAAAAAAGAGGAGAAAGTTGGTATGGAAAGATAGAAAAGAGGACAAAACCCATTGGAATCAACTAGAGGGAGGAGGGAGAAGAGGAAAGAGAGAGAAAGAAGAGATGGAAGATAAAAAAAAAAAGAGGGGAGAGAGGAAGGAATAAAGAGATAAGTGTGTGTCTGTGAGTGAATGTGTGTATTTGTGAGTGTGTGTGTGTGTGTGTGTGTGTGTGTGTGTGTGTGTGTGTGTGTGTCACCTTTACCCTAATGTGCATATCATAGAGTTAAACTTGCTGTTGAGAGAAACTCCTTTTACAGTTTGTCTCAGTTCAGATCAGAATTGAAATTCTCAGAACTCTGTGTACAAACTCCATGTATAGAGGATGTATAGAAAGATGTATGGTGGTGTACAGCTCTGACTAAGGGGTGTTTTACTGTATATTGGTCATTTTATATTTGCACAGTGTTGTAAAGGCCTTTGTTTTCTTTATACTGTCACAATGTCTGTCAACAGAGAAAACTTTGAAACATATCCACTGTCTTGCAATCAACCCCCTCCACACAATAATGTGTCACTTTGTAATTTTGAAAAAGAAAACAGTGTTGCCCTGTGCATGTTTCGTTAGAAAATACTTACAGAGTTACAGAGTAAACTGTCATATTGACAACAAGACAAAACAGTTTGACTATCTTAACATACACAATGTCAGGTCTTGTCATTTTGATTGCACTGACAGTTTCATTGGTATAAATATCTGCTTTTGAGGCATAAACAAAGCATTCTGAGCAAAATACGCGCCTTTGCAGGTAGTCCACTATGCAGTGCAGTTTGCTCTAATTGTTTTGTGAAATGCACTAACTGTTGTGCAAATGTTAATGCTGATTTGAGAAATGCACCAAAGCAACTGAGAAAAACTGTAAGCTAAATTTGGATCTTGTTATGATACTTATCCTACTTGTCAATCCAAATAAAGAATTGAAATGTGAGTGTGTGTGTGTGTGTGTGTATGTGTGTGTGTGTGCGTGTGTGAAATGTGTGAGTGTCAGAAGTGTGTATTGCCAGAGGGGTAGGAGTGAGTATCAGTGGGACATTTCACCAAGCACCACAACAGACTGGAGCATTTTCACCAAGCAGGAACCTCCGACTGGGGCATTTCCAGCATGCTGAGGTCAGAACTGCTTGGGTCTCCATATGAGAGGGTAACACCAGGAAAATGGTGGCTGGCTTTGGCAAATGAATACAGAGAATGTGTTAATGTTGACAGGCGTTTCTCTGCAACACTCCTGTATATCTAAAGCAGCCCCATCTCCCAGGCCTGACTCATAAGGACCCCCCCCCTCCCTCTCTCTCTCTCTGTCTCCCCTCTCTCTCTCCTCTCTCTCTCATCTTTCTTTCTCACCCTTTTCTCTCTCTCTCTCTCTCTCTCTCTCTTTTCTCTCTCTCTCTCATCTTTCTTTCTCACCCTTTTTTTTTCTCTCTCTCTCTCTCTCTCTCTCTCTCTCTCTCTCAGGGCCAGAAGGCCCCTCTCTCTCCCAGAGTCCAAGCCTCGGCTCAAAGGCAACAGTGTTCGACAGACTCAGTGACACGGAGGGAAACAGTGACAGCAGGCACTGTGCTGGGGTCCTGCCAACAGAATGACAACATGGAGCAAACGTGATACACACACACACAGCAGAATGGAGCACTTGACAAATGTGACACACACTCACAGCAGTGTGCAGGTCTACCAACGCAGGTTTGCCAACGCAGATCTACTAACGCAGGTTTGCCAACGCAGATCTACTAATGCCATTCTACCAGTAGAGGTCTGCTAAAGCCATTCTACCAGTAGAGGTCTGCTAACACCATACTACCAGCACAGGTCTGCTAATGCCAGTGAGCCAACACAGGCCTGCTAACAACAGTCTGCCAACACAGGTCTGCTAATGCCAGTCTGCCAGGTCTGCTAATGCCATTTTGCCAACGCAGGTCTGCCAGTATAGGAGATATAAGGCCAGTATGGGAAATATAAGGCCAGTCTGGTGGCGACAAACATGGGTCTGCCATCTTGGGAGGCCACCTGTGTCACTTCCACTGCAGTTCTGCTATTTATTCTGTGTATGTTTGTGTGTGTGTGTGAGTCACAGTCTGGCATAAAGAGGAGCTTCTCTGTGGTTTACTTCCCTATGGCTTGTTTCACACCCATATGTCCTTTCCAGACATCTATCTTTACACACATCTATGCCTGATAAGTTTAGCTATAGAACTAAAAATGCCCCCCCACTTGCTAAATGTAAATGCCAGGCATATACAAACATACACATTCTGAATAAACTAGTCAGTGACATTATGCAGTGTGTGAAGCTAAACACTGGTTATCAGTGTGAAATTAAATAGTGCTGAATGATGTGTCCAAAACAGAAGCACAGAAAACATTTACAGAGCAGAGAGCTTGGAAAACCATGCAGAGGGCCTCAGGCCAGTCTCACATCAACCAATCAGCTTCACTCGAATCAGCAAATCAGTCGCTTAGTCAGAGTTACACACTCACACTGACATACACAGACACACACACAGCTTTCAGTCACACTAATGCTACCACACACACTCAAACACACACAGTTCTCACTTCTACCACACTTCACTGATAAAACTGATCACTGAAGCTTCATTCACAAGGATACCATGGATGATGATCACTGACCAACACCAACAACCACTCAATGTGTATTTATTAATTACATACATAAGATATTCCTGTTACTAAACTCTAGGACTATTGTGTTTCTGTCTGGGTGACAAAGTCCACTGCGAGGGTGAGCTGCCACTCCTTTACAGATACTGCTCTGTGGAAGCGCTGCACACACAACCGCCACAGGCCACTAGCGGATCGCAGAGTGACAGCTCGCCGCTCACATGGTCAGGGCACTTACAGAAAGACCATCTCGGCCAGGGCACGGCCTGTCTAGCTAGTACAGGCAGACACTCATTGTATCCTACTGAAGGGCCTACCTGGGCAGTAGTGAATGAGCAAACAGGGACATTCCTCAGAAGCACGTTAGCTCATCGGAGTTGGCCAACCCTGGCTGTCTGGTCTAAGAGCAACCCACTGCGAAACACCCAAAGGCTTCGCCTAGCACGAAGCCTCAGAAACACACATTCCACTGTACAGATACGAACAGGAGAATTTTGGCTCATAGCCTTTATCATATCACAGACGACCAGTTGGGGAACTGAACACCAACACAGACCACATATGTGTAGGCTAACCTACTGCTTCAAATAGTTTTTTTGCCAATGCATCGTTTCTCTTATTCCAGTCAGTCGTATTTTTAACATTCTGAAACTTTGTAGGCAGCACGTTCAGTCACGCCACAACTTTCAGGTTACAACCCGTTACTTTATAACAATGAAGTCATTTGCATATGTCACTAGCTCACTTAAATCAGTGGATCTTCTTCAGAAGTCAGTTAGTGCGGCATACCAAACTATGAAAACGCTCCATTTCACCTCATTCTCGTGCAAAGTCTGAGGAAAATGACGTTCTATCATTCACTGAAAGGGTGGGTATGCCCACCACTTCCCCACTGTTTACTACTACGCTTTCCTCATCATCTGTTGCGACACGACGCTGCAGTATTCAGCAACAGTCTATGCTTTGGCTACAAAATAACTTTACCTTCGACACATGTAACGGACCATGTTTAATTCAGATTCTACACGTTTAACTCTGAAATATAACTTAGATTTGCCTCAGAAGACTTCTACGACAGCGGCAGCAGAAGCAGGTAGGCAACTTAGACCAAACTTAGTAGCGTGACAGTGTCAGTTCAACTTCACTTTGTGATTAATTTAGTTTTGCAACATGACACGTAAAGAGAACTGCAGGTAGCAGGGCGAAACGGACAGTTTTACTACAGAGTTAAGTTTGACTTGGGAAGGTCCCAGACAGACAGACCGACAGGCTGGGGAACGCAGCGAGAGGCATGAAGTCAGCTACAGTTTTCAGCCCAAACGATAAACCAATGCGCCAGTCTGAACTTACCAACACCGTATTTCTCCTTTTTCGTAGGAATCCAGCGACTCATTGCGTTGGGTATTCGGGCGATAAATAAATAAATATATACATAAACACCAGGGGCGGGAGGTACAGTACTCCGTCCTGGACATCACAGTTCCGGTGCTGTGGGGAAAAAAACGCGTGCCTGGGAAAAGTGTGTTCTCGCGGTGGCGCGAGCGACCGCGCCTTCCTGCATGCGGAATTGGGCGCGGGCACGTCGGCCGTGACATCAGTTGAGAGAGGGATTCCCCATCCTTCAACTTCGAACATATGAGTAAATGTAGCCTGTTCCTCTTGGAAAGTTTCCTCGGATTTCATCAGCTTTTTTAATCTACTGTTTTCCACACCGTTTTCATCTAAAAAGCACTAAGCCATTTGTCCAACTTTCAGAAATAACCCATTAGCTACAAATGTGGGGTTCCTTACCATCTTTCTGAGATTTTAGCATTTATGAATGTTTATTTATGGTAAACAGTATATCTGTGTTGTGGTCACTACCTGTAGTCTATGCTTCTCATTTAAAGTCCTCCTTACACCCTTGTCTATTTTATACAGTGTATGATAATATCTCTGAGGCAGTAACCTCAATAAAGTGAGTGAGCAATAACCAAGCCATTTGCACACTTCCCAATAAGATGAATAGATCTCAAACGGTGACAGTCTGATATATGGGCTATGGGCCTACAGGCTCCATGCATCACTCTCATCATATTTCACTTAAGGGTTTATTCATTACTTAGGTTTCAAAGTGGGTTGCAGGTGAGAGTTCCAGATTGATCTATTACAGTTTTTTTTTTCTTAATGCTTTGGTGCATTTCTAAACTCTATTTCTATTACAATTTCTATTCTCAAAACTGCTTGTTTGAACGTATAACTTGTGCACATCATAAAAGCAATTTCTACCAATCTGCTTTAGTACATCTATGCAACTGATAGTGTTTTTTTTTTTTTTTTTTTACATTTTTAGTTACTAATGTCACATTGTTAAAAATACATTATACTGGTTCCATGCTGAATAGTCCTAGACCACTTTAACTGTTGAAATAATTAATTGTCATAACTGTAATGCACTGTAAAAATGCTGTAAATGTTCTCTTTATATTATTGTAACAGGATATATAATACATAAATACATGTATTGTAAATGTTCTCTTTATATTGTAACAGTATATAATACATAAATATATGTTCTCTTTATATTGTAACAATGTCCGGCAGCTAATTTCAGCATGAACAGTACATTGAAGTAGAACATTTGAGTCCAGTCTCTAGCAAAATCCCCCCACACACACACACACACAATAATGTGTAACTTTGTCGTTTTGAAATAGCTACGTCACACAGGAAATAGTGCTGCCTTGTGCATTTTTTAAAAATACTTATTGGGTAAACTGTCATATTGACAACAAGACAAAATAGTTTGACTATCTTGTTTACAAACAATGGCATGATCTGATTGCACTGACAGTTTCATTGACATAAATTTGCTTTGGAGACATACTGTAAACTAGGCATTCTAAGCAACATACATACATTTGCATGTAATCCACTGTGGGGTGCAGTCTGCACTAATTGTTTTGAGAAATGCACAAACCGTTGTTCAAACATGCTGATTTGAGAAATGCACCAAAGCAACAAAGGAAAAACTGTAATGAAAAAGTCATATATATATATATATACATTGCAGTAGTTCTTACAGAAGTTAGTTTCCGCCCCAACAGAGGGCACTGTAACACACCGACCAAGCTGTCACATCAGAGACTGCAGGTGCAAAAGGGCAACAGAACTGGACAGAAGGGCAATAGAACTGGAGTGAATTTGCCTTATTCACCAGAACGAGACTAATGCACTCCGTTTGCAAACTGCCAAAAAAACTCACTGAAGAAGAACAGGCCAGCCAACCCACTTTTTCGGCGAGCTTTTTTTGGCAGTTTGCAAACGGAGTGCATTACCTCCACCATCTGCTGAACTGAGGTGTAATGGCAAATGTACCCTGTAGCCTCGTTCTGGCCGCCAGGTGAATAAGGCGAATATTTGTACTTAGGCATTTAGCAGACACTTAGTCCAAAGTGACTTACATATGTCAACTATATTACCAGAGATTGCATTGTCCCTGGAGCAACTCAAGGTTAAGTGCCTTGCTCAAGGGCACAACGGTGGAAGGCGGGAATTGAACCCACAACTTTTCAGACTACTGCATGCTAGCTCCTTAATCACTACACTACCACCGCCCACATATATAGTGTGAACCTGATGTGACTCTTGTAGCCACTACTGTATAATCACAGGCATTGTTGGCAAAGTTATGCTCCTGAGCTGTGTTTATCAACTGTGTTCAGTTATACTCTCTCCACTCACTTCACTCCAACACTGCCCACTCACCAAACACACACACACACACACACACACACACACACACACACACACACACACACACACACACACACATTTTAACCATTTATTTATGTCAAAAATGGTACAGGGACACAAATATTAAGAATGCAGTACAATACATACACAAACCCGAGGACCAGTGGCATGCACCAGGTCTTCACAATATCACTGAACAAGCACACACATACACACACACACCACTCACACAACTAACATGCACATTGTTAAGGCCTCAAAGAAGCCGCAACAATGAGAGGGGAGGCTAGGTGTACGTAGCATTCATGTCAAATTACAAGTGAAAAAACGGGTCGGACAGGAGCGGGTCAGTGTTTAGTTGTGAAAGGGTGTTGCAGTGAGTGGAATGTGGCACGTGTGCGTGTTGCGTGTCTCGTCAAAAGTAACGAGAAGCAAAAGGTCTGCTGGAGTAACGGGAGCGACTACCTAAAAAGCTCGAGCAAACTTGTGCGCTGGTGTATGGCATTCGCTCCAAGGAGATGGCCCCACCCACAAGCACACCTGAACAGGGGAGACAAACCAGAAACAAAGAGCAGGCCTAGCTAGCTGGCAATCACACACACACACACACACACACACACACACAGACCATCACCAAAACCACCAAACACACAACACACTCATACATCTATAAACTGCAATGATGTCTGTAAGTTATCACAGAATTGTATTTCACCAAACTGAGAATCAGCCAGGTGAAACAATGGGAGCATCCAGGAAAAAAAATATATTAAAAGAAATGAAGAATGATTATTTTAGGCTTCTCAAAACACTCGTCCGATACACATGATCAAGGTGAGATGATTCCTAATGTCCACCAGGGGGTGCTGGCAGACCAGATCAACACACACCTCATCTTGAGAGGCCTTCTCAGTGTCGCTCCCAAGGACACCACATGGACCGGGGCACCGGACCTAGTCTATCTTGGGGACACCCTGGTGTGTGTGTGCGGCATGCAACACCACTGTCTACATAATACATAACTTTTCCACCACTGTCCACATACAGCGAACATGACTGTGTCCACATGCAACTAACCCATTAACTACCCTCCACATAATATTAATATGGCCATAAAATAAATACTACTGTCCACACATAGAACTATAATCTAAACGACTGTCCACATAAGGACTACCTTTGGGACAAGTCCCGATCCACACTGCCTCACCATTCTTCCTTTCATCATAGGACTCCTGAGGAGTCTGCTGTGTGATGGGCCCTTTGCATCCTGAGGAGTCTGCTGTGTGATGGGCCCTTTGCATCCTGAGGAGTCTGCTGTGTGATGGGCCCTTTGCATCCTGAGGAGTCTGCATCTGTGATGGGCCCTTTGCATCCTGAGGAGTCTGCATCTGTGACATGCCTTTAGCATCCTGAAGAGTCTGCCTTGTGACATGCCTTTAGCATCCTGAAGAGTCTGCCTTGTGACATGCCTTTAGCATCCTGAGGAGTCTGCATCTGTGATGGGCCCTTTGCATCCTAAGGAGTCTGCATCTGTGACATGCCTTTAGCATC